>NC_135371.1:91613676-91924264 GCF_049243985.1 Paroedura picta
TTGCCAACTTCAGCATAAGCTCTTCAGATGCCTGCAAATGTCAGTAAAAGCTGTGAGGCAGAACCATTATAGGAAGTAATCCTAAACAAACATGGAAATGCACAAGGCTGCCTGGCTACCTTGTGAGAAAACTAGGATTTCTTCTCAGACACAAGCATGGTTGTGATTACTGCATTCATTGGCTCTTTCAGAATTATGTACAATGAAAGCAATGAGATCTACAATCCAAAAGATTATCATGTGTCTTTCAACAATTTCCTCCACTCCCTATCAGTTATGGAATTCTCAAACCAGCCTTTCAAGGAGTTTACATTTCTGGAAGTAGAAGAATTTGTGCACCAATTCCCTGTTTGCATCAGCATGTCTAGTGAAGAGAACCACTTCTGTCGTTCCACTCTGAAGCAGTTGGGGATTAAAATGTCCAGCATGTCCAAGGGAAGAAGAGGATATTGGACTGGAAGGAGTTTTATTTACAGCCTTACTGTTGACTCACTGAAGAACCTAAACGTATGACAACAGTTTCTGAAATTTTTTTGAAGCAATAAATTGGCAAGTTGCCTTCAGATCGGTGGATAGAATGCAGTGTGAGAATTTACACGCTGGCACTGCAGCACAAGGAAGTGTCTATGTTAAAAGGCCTGCGACCTACCCTCTCCCCTCCCTTGACAAAACCTGTCAACTATTTCCTATGCATCGGCAGATCGTTGCAGCTTTTACATAGCAATTCAAACTCCCAATACGTCTATAGTTGCACCTTTAATATTTTATCTTTCCATAGAGGCCACTTTTGTATCCACGACAGGCCAGTGGTGCGGAGGGGGGGGGGGAGATGGCAGAGAAACCCGATGCGTTTTTAACCCACAGATTTGGCTGACTCTTACATTAACGCAACCTTGTTCTTCAAAAACGGCTATCTTTGGTCGTCCCCCTCCATGTTCCTCAGACGGAACAAATACACCATCCGGCAGGCATCTTAGACAAGGGGGGTCTGCCAACGTGTAATAGGGAAACCCTTTGGAGGGAGGGAAACATAAAAAGCCCTTCAGTCTTTTGTCTAGAACAATCCTTCTTGAGCTTGATTTCCTCTTCCCTGACAGGCAGAGGACGGCAGCCCCAGGTACGGGTGGAATTAAACCCGTCCCTCTTGGGAAGTGGGAGAGGGAGCTCCTGAACTCTTTGTCCTCCCCACTAGTTTCGGGACAGAAGGCGGACAGAAGCAGCCCTTTCCTCCCAATACAGGGGAAAGACCACCACCCCCTCCCCGCCGCCGCCGCCGCCGCTTAAAAGGGAGACCAAGGGACCGGCTCGGCGCCCCGGGGAGACGCAAGGGAAGCCCTACGGGGAGAGGCGAGTCCCAGCCGGGGGGGGGGGAGGGGGCACGTCGCTCTCAGGAGCGACCCCAGCCCCGGGGAAGGAGGAAGGAAAGCGCTGACCTCTTGAAATCCCGCATTAGCCTCCGCCTGGCTGAAGTGGACATGATCCGAACGCCAAAAGCAGCCCTCTCCCCAACCCGACTCAGCACGGCCGGCCACACAGCTGCTCCCCTATTCGGCGGCGGCCGCCTCCTTCTGCTGCTGCTTCACAAACAACTCCGCAATGGCGTCTCCCTCCGCCGGTGGGGGAGGGAACAAGCCACCCTTCGCGACTGAACCACTTGGCCTGCCTGGGAGGGGGGCGGGCGAGAACGCCTTAGGAATGTACCACTGCGCCTGAGCGAAAAGGGGTGAGGCGGAGAGAAGTCGTTTAGCGTAGACGACGCTACAGGAAACAGTGGTTGTGGGACACTGCGCCCACAGAGTGCGGGCATGGCGGAGAACCCTTGAAGAAGGCGTTTTCTTCTCCCTCCTGTGGGGGTGTCTAATGGGGCTTGTTTTTAAATGATTGTACGCCCCTTCCCCCAAAAGAAGCATCACACAAAAATATAGAACTGGAGGACTACAAGGACTTGCCGGGTTGTGTGTGTGTGGGAATCTCCTTTCCCCTTCCCTACCTTACTCTGAAACTCTTAACCACAACAACCCACTGACTTTCATGGATTGGCTCCTGCCGAACTGTAGCAAGCAACCAGTCCTGAGCATATTGTGCAAGTTGTGTGGTCTCGGAGAGAGTGTCCAGTGGTTATTGCCAGGCTTGGCCCCAATGAGTCATCGCTCAAAAGGTAAAACTGCCTTGTAAAGACACACACACACACGCCTTTTACTAACAAAACAAGGCCTGGAGATACTAAAGGTCACATCAAGAGCAATGGCAAATGCAATCCAGCATGTTTAGTGACTGAATGGGGATTGCTTGCAAATACTATGTATACATAGATTTGACTCTGTCCTCAGAAGTACCCCACAGATTTGGAGACATGGTTCTAAGGAGACTGTGCAGAATTGCAGCCTTAATCATCCCATCAAGCTCAGCTGCTGACTCATATTAGAATGGATGTGGGCCTTAGAATCACATGTACTTTTTTCATATTTAGTTTACAGCCCAAGACTGTAAACTAAATATACATAAGCAGTTTGATGCAGCAATAAAGAAGGCAAATGCAATATCAATAGAGGTATCACATCAAAATTGCAATATGTCATAGTCCCACTATGTACCACACTGGTCAGACCCTACCTGGAATACTGTGTGCCGTTCTAGAGGCCTCACTTCAAAAAGACGAGGACAAAATTGAAAATCAACTGCCTAAGGAGGTGGTGAACTCGGCCCCTCTCTGGCAGTCTTCAAGCAGCAGCTGGACAGATACTAAGAGATTCTTTAGGCTGATCCTGTATTGAGCAGGGAATTGGACTAGGTGGTCTGTATGGCCCCTTCCAACTCTATGATTCCATGATTCTATTTATAGTGTGCCTTTCTCACTGGGATTCAAGGAAGATTACAGGCTTGATAGAATTATTTAGTCAGTCACTAAGCCAATTTCAGAAAATGATACCATTTGAATTTAACAGGGAAAATTTATAGTAAAAACAAAGCTACTGACAATCCGCAAGCAGGTTACAAAACATCATGGAATTTGACTATTAACTGCAAACATTGCTTGTAAACCATCATAGTGCAAGGAGGCTGAGATTGAAGAATTGGAAGGAGGGAAAAACCCTAATAGAGGTCAGGCGCCTGATACATTATGCCGTTACTTCCTCTGCAAGAATTTCCTCCTGAACAATTCTGGGGTCTGCCCACTCCCTTACAAACCAAACCAACTACAACAGTAATTTTCCAAGGCCCTGCTTCAGGTGTCCCAGCTTTCTGAGATTAAGCAGGTTGCAGTCTGAGGGAGGAGCTTTTTGGTTGTGGCACCCAAACTCTAGAACTGCCCCTCCAGAAAGTTTGTCATCACCTGTTGCCAACTTTCATCAATGGGTGAAGTCATTTTTGTTTTGTCTGATGTTTCCATTTATCATCCATTCTAGGTGTGTTTAACTGCTATTTTTATATTATTGTATGTATGTTTTAGCTTTGGTTTTGTTTTAAAATGTGTTTTTGTTTGGTTTAAATGTTTATTAAGGTATATATTTATTATTATTATTATGATTTATTTTTGAGCCCCCGGGGGAGGATGGTATATAAATAAATAATAAACAAACCAACAAATAAATAAATAAATAATGTGTGCTCTTAATTTGTTAGCTGCCTTCATGACTCTGAGGACATTTTGTAAATAAACAGTATCCCAGGAGAGTTGGATAAAAAATATAGAGCTGGGTGTTGGTGGCTCCTTTTTACAAACCATTAAATTATCCTTTCAATGGATTTAAATAGAGATTGAGTAGCATGTGAGACAGACTTTCTCAACCTTTTTGCCATTGAGAAACCCCTGAAACGTTCTTCAGGCTTTGAGAAACCCTGGAAGTGATGTCAGCAGGCCATACCTTCCTGCCATGTGTCCAGAGGTCACATCACCAGAAGTGTCATCACCAGACCAGCAAGGGTTTGTTTAGCCTGGGCCCCTTCCTTTCCCACCCCCTCTAGGTCCATCATTGGCCATTGGGGGGGGGGGCAGGTAGACATGACCATATATAGTCATATCACCTGGTACATAAAAAAAAATTAAAATATATACAAACTTATGTCCCATCCCATTCGAGAAACCCTTCCAGGATTGTCAGGAAACCCCAGGGTTTCATGAAATTCTGGTTGAGAAAGCCTGATGTGAGACAGGAGTGAATCTTGCAGGACCCCACAGGGCAGATCCCACAGTGCAGAAAACTTGTCCCCTACAGCAGCTGTCCCCAACCCCCGGGCCGGGGGCCGGGATCGGTCCATGGAGCAGTCAGTACCGGACCCCGGCTCCTCCTTGTCCTCCTCCCTGGCTGCTGCCTCGGGGGCTGCCCTGCCACTCTGCCACTGGCTCACCTTTGGTGCTCTCCAGGGGCTGCCATGGCTGGGGCTCCCCCTCAGCATGGCACTGTGCAGCTGCTGCTGGCATCGCCCCACAGTGGGTGCCGGGAAGTCAGGGGCGCCGGCAGGAAAGTAAGTGGAGCAGGGGCTCAGGCGGCGGCGACATCCCTTGGCAAAAGACTCCCCCCCACCCCAGGCCTCAGTAAAATTGTCAAGTGTTGACCGGTCCCCAATGATAAAAAGGTTGGGGAACACTGCCCTACAGCAGTCATCTGAGTCCTGCCCATAAGCAATGGTTGAAGCCAGCAGAAGCACATCCCTTAATCCCAACTGCTACTTCCAAACAGCTAAACAGGATGAGATGGTCCACTGTGTCAAAGGCTGCTGAGAAGAAAAGTTGGTTTTTATACCCCACTTTTCACTACTCAAAGGAATCTCAAAGTGTCTTACAATCACCTAACCCTGGTGTAGGCGCCAGCTTGGTGTAGTGGTTAAGAACAGCAGCTTCTGATCTGGAGAGCCTGGTTCCATTCCCTGCTCCTCCACATGCAGCCAGCTGGGTAACCTTGGGCCCATCACAGTCCTAATAGTACTGTTCTCACACAGCAGTCCTGTCAGAGTACTCTGAGTCCCACCTACATCACAGGGAGAGGATGGGAAGGTTATTGTAAGCCTCTTTGAGATTCCTTTGGGAAGTGAAAAGTGGGGTATTCTTCTCCCAACAGATGCCCTGCTCTGTGAGAACAGCTCCAACAGGACTGTGACTAGCCCAAGGTCACCCAGCTGGCTGCATGAGGAAGAGTGGGGAATCAAACCCAACCTCTCCAGTTTAGAAGCCAGTATACCAAGCTGCCCCTCTGAGCTCAATGCAATTTACTTTTTAATAAATATGCTTACATAGTACATTGTAAGGACTGTACATTTACCTAGGAGCAATATCCACTGAGAGTAAATTTTTAAGAATGTTGAACTAAGATCTAGGAGGTAGGTTAGAAGTGCACTGGTATGTGCCGTACTTTAGATTGTGCCCTAATGAGTCTTCTTTCAGCTTAAGTGGCTTTTCTGTTGGGCCTTTTCTACACCCAGGATTTGGCCCGACTCACCGCTCATCTCTTGGAGCACCCCAGTTAGAATATTTATTCTTCAAAGTACCACCCTTATAGAGGTCCTCTCTGAGTCCAAGTTTATTCTCATGTCTCCAAGAGATATATTTGGAGACTTTTCCTTAGTATGGGAGCCTCTCCTTTCATCTTGTTTACCATCTCATAGTCCCCATTATTACATCATATGAGTTCATTTAAATATTAGACCACTGAAGACCTCAAGGGAGGTTAAAACATGTTTGGTTATCTGTTTCTTGTAATTCATACATGTGTCAAAATGTTTTTTGGATTTGTGCAGTAGTGCTTGATACCTGTAGGTGTTTTAAGTTTTATATGTGCCCATGTATTGAAACAAATCTTTGCATTTTAATATCTGTTCCTATGTTCCACATATGTCTGGTAAGGCCTTGGAGGAGGAGTGTGTCTCATGGTTTGAATGCCACATAACATCCACTCAGGGTGGCTGTCCCGCCCCTGAGTGCCTTCTCCTCCAACTGGCTTGTCTGTCTGTCCAGCAGCCAGCCAATCGCCTTCAGTCCCTCACCTCTGACCACCCCATCCTCCTTTCACTTCCCTCTGATGCTGCAGATCTTTGCTGCGTGAGAGCTACCCCTGCCCCCCTTCCCGGGGGGGGCTCCAGCCTGCAGCCTTTCCAGGTCCTGGGTGGAGGGGGAGGCTATCCACAGAGTTCTTCCACACACCCCCAATCTAGCACCTGTTGTATTCCTGAATGCAAGGGGCTTGGCCCCTAGTTTAATACATATTCTGCTATTGTTCAACCTTTTAGTTTCTTAGCTTATATACACAGATTGGGTCAGTTTGTTCCCTCTTTTGTTGTTTCATCCAGAAGAAACAAAAAAATGTCCCAGGCATTTCCCTCCCATTTAAGGATGTGATATTGCATCGGTATGCGATACCACAAAGAAAAAAAAATGCCCATGTTGCCCTGCCGTGCTGTGAAACCTTGCTGCCCCAGCTGCCTTGTGGGAACACAAATCTGGGACATACGAGGTGCAGCAGACCAAATGCTCCTCCATGCAGGAGCGGGAAGAGGCAGGGCAACCTGCCCCAGCTCCAGCTTGAGGCAGCAGCCTGGCATGGAGCCTTGGTGAAGGTCAAGGAGGAAGAGCCACTTAAACTGGAAGAAGGCTCCAAATTTTGCTTAGTGGATTGCAACAGGATTCTCTCTCCATATTCCCTACCTCACAGGGTTTTTAGGATAAAATGGAGAGAGCCTTGCATGCTGCTCTGAATTATTTGGAGGAAACTTAGGACAAAAATGTTATAGATGAGTAACTCTCTCTTTGAAACCAACGGGACTTTTGACAAAATATGCCTAGGACTGTTAAATAATCTTAATCTGTTTACTTCAGTGAATACACTTTATCTCAAGAGTTAGCTGCCAACACATTAGTTCAACTGACATGATTTTATTCATAAATTTAATTTCATTCAGGCTTGACTTCAAATAAAACTGTAAACAACAAAATAATTCAGAGTCTTTATGATTTGCACTTTTCCACCACCATTCCTTTCCTGTAAGTTAATAGCTTCTGTTTGTTGAAAAATTCATTTTAGGAGGCAGATGCTGATTATTTCTCTCTACTGTTAATTGGCAACAGAGCAGAGCTGATTTTTATTGCTGCTATTTACCATTTTGACTTCCTTAAGTGAAAACATTATCTTCTCTATATGACACTATGTTATTCAGTAATGTACACCATAATTTACTGAGTGAGTTTTTGAGACTGGAAGATTGTTACTTCAAGGGCATGTAGTCAAGGCATCATTGAACTTGTTCAGTCAAGGAAATGGGAAAATAACTTTAAACTGACAGCAATTCCATTTTTTGGTTATGTTGTACATCAGTCTCTGCTTTCTCATTATCATTCCTCGATGAAGTGATAACATCTTATTATGTTTCACATTAATTCCAGTGTCATGATTTTGTTCAAGGCTTTTATAATATCTTCATTAATTCACATTGACTGATTATTATCATTTTCCCCAGTGTCTCCTGTATCAGAAAATCATCATACATTCATCAAAAAAATCTTAACAGCTTGAAAGACTGGAAATGGCATTTTAGCTGTCCTGATTATTTTTATCCAGTGATTTTATATTAAATCCTTGAACATTAATTTAAACATTAAAGTTATGAAGTCACCGTTTTTTATGTTTATTTTGTGAATGAAGTGAGCTGCGAAGATTAGCTTTTCCTGAACACATTACTTGGAAGTAAATCATATAGACCAGGATCCATAGAGTTGCTCAGGCTTGTACAAGAGCCTTGTCCTAGCACAATACAATTTTTGCAGTGCACAAACTGTCTTTGACAGTGGTTGCTATGTTATTGGAAATTGCTCTCGAAACTCCCTTTAGTTCCAGTGAACCCATTCTTGTCAGCAAGGAAACTGTTGTTTCAGAAAAACAAGTCTAATAGTTGCTGGACTCATGAAAATAGTTTTGTTACTATGCATAAAGGTTGCAATAAACTGTATGAGGGTGAGTTGCAGACTGCAAGGAATCTATTACCAGTGTCATATAAAAAGCATTGCTTGAGTTGTAAAAAACAAGAGCAGCATACTGGATAATATGCTGGACTTGCAATAGAGATGTGGATTCATACTCTTTTTCAGTCATGCAACTCACTGAACAACTTCGGGCTTGATTCAGAAGAGGAGATGCAAATGTCATTATTATTATTATTGTTATTATTATTATTAATGATGATGATGATGATGATAATAATAATAATAATAATAAGACATAAAAGGTTACTATGGGCAGGTATAATATCTAGACTTATTATGGTACCTGCCTCTACTGGACCAAATCTGAAATGATTTGTTCTAAATAACAATTACACACATTCCAATCTAAAACTTATAGAATCATAGAACCATAGAATCATAGAGTTGGAAGGGGCCATACAGGCCATCTAGTCCAACCCCCTGCTCTATGCAGGATCAGACCAAAGCATCCTAAAGCATCCAAGAAAAGTGTGTATCCAACCTTTGCTTGAAGACTGCCAGTGAGGGGAGCTCACCACCTCCTTAGGCAGCCTATTCCACTGCTGAACTACTCTGACTGTGAAAATTTTTTCCTGATATCTAGCCTATATCTGCAGCCAACAGGAACAGCATCCTGCCCTCCTTCAAATGACAACCTTTCAAATACTTAAAGAGGGCTATCATGTCCCCTCTCAACCTCCTTTTCTCCAGGCTGAACATTCCCAAGTCCCTCAACCTATCTTCATAGGGCTTGGTCCCTTGGCCCCAGATCATCCTCGCCGCTCTCTCTATACCCTTTCAATTTTATCTATGTCCTTCTTGAAGTGAGGCCTCCAGAACTGCACACAGTACTCCAGGTGAGGTCTGACCAGTACCATATACAATGGGACTATGACATCTTGTGATTTTGATGTGATGCCCCTGTTGATACAGCCCAAAATGACATTTGCCTTTTTTACTGCTGCATCACACTGCCTGCTCATGTTTAGTTTACAATCCACAAGTACCCCAAGGTCTCGTTAACACACAGTATTACCTAGAAGTGTATCCCCCATCCAGTACGTATGCTTTTCATTTTTCTGACCCAGATGCAGAACTTTACACTTATCTTTATTAAATTGCATCTTGTTCTCATTTGCCCTTTTTTCCATTGTGTTCAGATCTCCTTGAACTCTGTATCTTCTGGAGTATTTGCCAGTCCTCCCAATTTGGTGTCATCTGCAAACTTGATGAGTAGTCCCTCCACCCCCTCATCTAGATCATTAATAAATAAACAACATCAACCGAATTTCCACGATCCAGCAAACCTGTTACTTGATCAAAAAAGGAAACCAGGTTGGTCGGACATGACTTGTTGGAGACAAATCCATGCTGACTTCCTTGGATTACCAAATTGTCCACCATATGTTTGCAGATCGCTCCCTTTAATATCTGCTCCATTATCTTACCCAAAACAGAGGTCAGACTCACTGGTCTGTAGTTTCCTGGATCATCCTTCCTCCCTTTTTTGAAGATTGGAATAACGTTTGCTCTCTTCCAGTCCTCCGGGACATCTTCAGTCCTTAAAGAGGTCCCGAAGATGATGGACAAGAGTTGTGCAAGTTCTCTGGAAAGTTCTTTGAGCACTCTCGGGTGCCTTTCATCCAGCCCAGGGGATTTGAACTCATCCAGTGCAGCTAAATGCCTCTCGACAACCTCTCTGTCCATGTCAACCTGCCACCCAGACACTATCTCTTGGCTACTGCCATGTCTAGATGTGC
Organism: Paroedura picta; assembly: GCF_049243985.1. Classification (NCBI taxonomy): domain Eukaryota; kingdom Metazoa; phylum Chordata; class Lepidosauria; order Squamata; family Gekkonidae; genus Paroedura; species Paroedura picta. The sequence goes on from NC_135371.1 coordinate 91,623,388, forward strand.
CTAAACCCTTTGACCTATGGGAAAAACAGATGTAAAATAGGCGCTGAGCCTTTCTGCTTTCTCTGCATTAGAGTTTGTCTTAGAGCTCCTGAAGTGTTTTCGTCTTTCTGGGATAGTCATTGATTGAGCATGCAATAGCTCTTGTTTGAGTAGCGCCCACCCTTCACATGCTCCCTTCCCTTCCAGCATTCTCGTCCATGGTATGAGACTCATAATGTCTCTGAGTTTATTAAAGTTTGCCCTACGAAAATCCAACATCCGCGTCTGGCTACAAGCTTCCTTGCCTCCCCATCTCAAAAGGAATTCTATGAGGACATGGTCACTTCCCCCTAGGGTCCAAACTTGTCCACTGATTACCTGTTTCAGTGCACATGTGAGGATTCAGACACATACATGAAGTTCTACATGAGCAAAGGGTCCTTATCCACTGCAGCATTGGAGAAAGCATGCACAAAGCAAGCTTTACAGGCACTGAACCAGTCAATCAGCCGTGTTCTCAGAAAACTATGTGTACATCCCCAATATCTTCTCAACTATGACTCAAGGTAGTTACATGGAAGTCACTTTCACTGAAATACATGGGATCAATTTCCAAGTAATACGCTTTAAATTATTGCTAACAGTATGAACAGTATCCATTATGTAAACTGAGAAAAAGGAGTTTTTACCACTGTTTTAAAGAAGCAGACTGCACGTTAACGCTCTTAATGGTTCCTACACTGTTGTACCAAGTACATTAAAGCTAATGGGTGAAAAGTGTGGCTTTTACTACACAGTGTTTCTGAAACTTTATGAAATCTCAACCCTCCTACTACAGTTTCTATACATCACAAACTCACTCATCATTCTGTCATCCTAAAAAGACCTATGTCTGTCCACAACTTCTCTTAGCTGACCACCACTCCCACCCACCCCACCATTTTCCACTTGCTCCTAAAAGCCCCCCCCCAAAAAAAATAATTGCATTCTAGTCTGCAAAAATGCCTCAGGGTCACATTCTAGTGACTTCATTTTAGCACCAATTCTAGTAGGCCCACACTTTCAGATACCCTGAATAATGACTATTTTTAGGTCAGCTATATACAGGGCACTGAACTTTTTCTAGATCACATCCATCATTTGATGTATGTGGTTGCGCTCTGCACCATTTAAAATTAAATTCTGATAGTGGGACAAAGCCATTAAGAGCAATTATATTTACTTAAATGGACTTAAGATTATACTATAAAAGGTTCCTGATTGTTGTCAGAAGCAATATCTATGAGTTTGTAGAGGCAAGCCAGTTCTGTTCTTTGTCCCTTGCATAAGTGGGAAGTAGCTAGGGATATGCAATACAAAAGGAGCTGGTGCAGGATAATTTCTTATGGTATACTTTTCAAGATCCATTGACAAACCATTATACAAGTCTAAATATGTTTGCTATAAAGTTAGGAATCTGAAAGTTTGACCAGCAGCAGATTATATTAAATATTAAAATGCAAATATTTATTTCGATACATGTATCATGCACTGTTGCACAAATCCAAAAGATTTTGACACAGAAACTCAGAAAACCAAATGTGTTTCAACCCCTCTAGGGGTAGTCTTCAGTGGTCTAATATTTAAAAACACTCATGTGATGTAATAATGGGGACTATACGGTGGGAAACAATATGAATGTCTATAAGATACAATAGAATACACTCAGACTGAGAGAGGGATTCAATAAGGTGACACTTTGAAGAATTACTTTAATTGGTGGGCTCCAAGAGATTTATTTGGATACATTTTAAAAGTATGGGAACCTCTTCATTCATATTGAAACATGTTTGGTTTTTTGGTTTTTTGTCATTTATCCAAGTGCGAGGATGTTTTGGATTTGTGCAATAGTGCGTGATATATGTTGATGTTTTAAAGTTTTATATGCGCCCATGTATAGAAATAAATATTTGTATTTCAGTATTTAATATATTCTGCTGCTGTTCAACCTTTCAGGTTCCTAGCTTGTGTATACAGATTTGGGTTACTTTGTTCCCTCTTTTGTTGTTCCATTGCTGTACAACTATACATTTTTCAGTATTCATGGCTGGTAATAAGAAAGTTATGACAGATTGTTGAAGGAAAGGAACAGACATAATTAAGGTCACGGGGAACAGGCTAGTTGCAGAGCTAAGACTGTGGAAATGAGTTGCCCTAGTTTGCTCTCTATGACTCAGTCATGAGTCCCAGTTTGTGGACATATGTTTCCAAGGACAGCCAAACATCTGCCCAGGGCCTACCAATTTTGTATTACTACTTGATATTATCTTTGATGAAATTGCAGCCTTTATTAAATTGCTAGGCAACACAAGATCACCATCACCTTTCATTTTAGATATCAGCAACTGCAGAACCATCTCCGACCTAGACTTTACAGCAAACAAATCTTAAAATAAGTGTAATCTTCTCAGATAGTAAGGTAGCATTACTATCCCCGTACTGTAGACTGGGGACTGAGGTTGAGAGTTAGCAGTTTGTCTGTGGTCACCCAGACAGTTTAACGCACTGGAGGTTTCATGCCGGGCTGCAGGCTGGAGTTTTAGTTGTGGCAGGTTGGCCACCTCTTCCTACACCCACACGGGGGAGCATTTGGCCCAGTATGCCTCATCCTCCCCCAATTTGTGCTCCTGGACGGGAGCTGGGGCAGTGAAGTTCCCAGTGCATAAACAGTCCCAGGGGGCTCCTGGCTGAATTCTGAATCAGCAGTCAGCTCATTCTCTTAGCCAATATCCTACACCCACTCCACTATGAACACATTCTTTTAAAAGTTTATTGATTCTGGGGCTGAGTCTGTAAACCTGGTAAATTGAGAATGTCATTCCAAGGAGCTATGGTAACCTGAAAATGATACAAATTATTTCTCTAGCAGGGAGTCTGTCCCCAGTAAGGTAGGCCTGAGCAGAATTTGGAGTGGACCTAAAGATTGTTCTTAGTTCATCAAAATCGTTCTGTTTTTTGTTTTCCTCCAGCACTTTGATAGAACTGATAGGAAGGGCTTGAGCTAGATTGCACTGAGTACAGACGGTTCCTATTTAAGTAGACTTGCACCTACACGAATGTGCATGTTTTCATTCACAGCGGCTTCTGTAGCAGCACGGTAATGGATGGTTGTTTTATGTCGTTTTAATTAACCATGGTTCCCTCCCCGCTCCCACACACACTTGCCAGCAGACTGTGATGAAGAACCCAGCGCTGAGGCGTCACACATGAAAGTCAGGTTAAAAACTATCCAGAGACGGGTAGCAAAAAGCATTCCAGCCTGATTATGCAACCTGAGAATAAAGCACCGTGAGACACTTGACATTTCCCGAAAGTGCCAACCACAGGGGTGCCGGCAGCCTCGCGGAATAGCTGCTCTGGAGAAACCTTGCCATGTTTGGGGGCGCTTTTCTTCCGCGGCCCGGCCTCCTGCATCGCCCACCCTCGCTCTTCTTTCCCCGCCCGGGCATCTCTAGAACGCGACGAGATCAAAGGAGCACCGCCCTCTGACGTAGACAGGCCGGCTGTTTAGAGCAGCCTGTTGCTATGGTAACAAGGCCGGTTTGCTGGCCTGGGCCAGGGCGGAGTCAACATGGGGAGTTCTCGAGAGCAGGTCAGAGGCCCTCTAGCTTGGCCCCAGAAGAGGGCTGTTTCGGTGCGTCACGGAACAAGGGTGGCTCCGACGGCTGTCACGTGGAGGCGGGAGGGGACGCGGGGCGGGGCTGATTGGTGGCGCGCGTGGGAGCAGCCAAGCTCGCTCTGCAAGAGACGCTCAGAAGAGCCCTGCAGGACGGGGGATTTCTCTCTCTCATACGTACAACTGCAGCCTTTCATTTTCCGAAAACGGGACGATGCACAGCTCCAAAGCACAGAAATGCGATCTGGGATTTTCCCGCTCTTTATGGAAGTTAACTAGTGAATGATCTATGGACTTCGCTTTGTTTGGAATTTGAATCATACTTTCCCCACTGTACTCATTGTATCTTATGCCCCTTAATCTTGCGGTTCCCTCCCCACCCTAAAATATTCACAGAGTAAAGATTCACGCATTGTATCTGAAGCAGTGGGTGGTAGGCTATAGAGATTGATGCGGGAATGAATATGTTGTTGGCCATTATGGTGCCTTTGCTGGAGCAATGGATTTATTGATTTATTTAAAACTTTGATTTTGGCTGCCTTTCCACTGAGCTGGGACTCCCAAGGTGCTGAACAATGGGAAAAAAACAAACTTAAAAAAATAACACACACCAAAACAATTAAAAACAAAAAATAAAGCAATACAGCTACTGTCCCCCCAAGAATTATATGTTAAAGGCTGAGATTGAGCATTTTCCTTCTAGTATCCTGAATGTCGGTAGGAGGGTTCCTTTAGAAGCTATTTAGATTTCCCACTGAAAACAGACGAGGGGCTCTCTTTATATGCTTGTTCCAGGAAAAGCCTGAGAGAACTCAGCTAGCATTGTGCTATGCAGAAATGGATGAGAATAAGCCACAGAAACAGATGGCAACCACATTATTGTCTGAGAGATCTTGGTGGATAGCATGTCTTCCTCCCTGCTTCCTGGCAGACACATTTTCCATTTCCCTCTTTTTATGAGCTCCAGTCAAGTGTTTTGGAAGAGAATTGTAATTTAACCTTGTGGGATATTTATTAAGATATTTGAACCATGCATAGAGTAGGATGGCATTTGCAAAGATAGAATGTAGCTTAAGTAATATTGTCCTGCCATGATCAACCATAAGATTTGTTTGCTTATGCATGCACACAAAGGGCTACACCATAGTCAGAGTCCTGAATAGGGTTGCCAGGTCCCCACCAGTAGGGGGTGGGGGTTACGGTTGCCAGATCCAGGTTGGGAAACTCCTGGAGATTTGGGGTTGGAGGCTGGGGACCTCAGTGGGGTGCCATGACATAGAGTCCACTCAAGCAATCCATTTTCTCCAGGGGCCTTGATCTCTAGTCTGGACTGAGTTGAGCTGCAATTATGGGGGATCCCCAGGTCCCACCTGGACTCTGACATGCTCTAATTAGGTAGAAAAGTGGAATACAGATGCTCCAAATGAATAAACAAACCATGAGTGCTCCTTCCCCTTAAAACATAGTGCTGGTTAACAGATTCAATCCATCAGGTCCTTGGTAGGAACCCTGTGCATGACCTATTGGTAACAGTGGAAGTTTCACAGTAGATTAGGTGGATGGTATTAAAAAGAAATTTAGTTTTATTTGATATGTACAGTGCTAATTTATTTCAGGTGGGTTTTCATGGTGAAGCTCCTGGCCACTTGAGTTACAGTTTTTTTACCTATTCAGTAACTGCATGATACTTTAAGACAGTGGTCCCCAACTCCCAGTCTGGGGACTGCAATCAGTCCGTGGATCAGTCGGTACTGGGCCGCGGCTCCTCCTTGTCCTCCTCCCTGGCTGCTACCTTGGGGGCTGCCCTACCACTCTGCCACCGGCTCACCTTTGGTGCTCTCCAGTGGCTGCCATTGCTGGGGCTCCCCTTCTGTGTGGCACTGCACAGCTGCTGCTGGCAGCATCCCCCCAGTGGGCAGCAGGAAGCCAGGGGTGCTGGCGGGAAAGCAAGTGGAGCAGGGGCTCAGGTGGGGGTGGCGGTGTCCCTCGGCAAAAATCCCCCCCCCGGGCCTCAGTAAAATTGTTGACCAGTCCCTGATGATAAAAAGGTTGGGGACCACTGCTTTAAGACCAAGAAAGTTTTATTCAAGGTATAAGCTTTCATGTGTATGCACACTTCTTCACATACATTGAAACGGAAGTTACCAGTATCTGAGGAAGTGTGTACACAAAAGGCTCACAAAAGATTATGCCTTGAATAAAACTTTGTCGTTGTTAAAGATGCCACTGGACTCTGCTGCTTTAGAGCAATATGGCTGCCCACCTGAATTTAGCTGAGAACAAGTTGTTAGGTATAACATAGTATGCTTGAAAGAAACCTCACCTCCCTGTGATAATAGGTCCTCTGCTTAAATTTATCTGTAACCATCCTTTAATTAACAGAGTTCTAAGTGTTTTAAAGTAACATTTTTTTTCCCCCATTCCATGAAGAGATTTCTCACTTGAGTATGGAGATGTATGACGTCCTCGGAAAAGTGGGAGAGGGAAGCTACGGAATGGTAATGAAATGTAAACACAAAGAAACCGGTCATATAGTTGCCATTAAGATGTTTTATGAGAAGCCAGAAAAATCTGTCAACAAAATTGCAATGAGGGAGATAAAGTTCCTAAAGGTTTGGCTCTTTTCTTGGCATTTTGTAAATCAGTGTCTTGAATGGCTTAGCAATAAAATATGTAGCATTATGGTATGTTTTGTTTATTTAGTGGATTATGATGATGATGTTTATATACATGCTCTCTAAGAGACAGAGATGGTTTACCAATCTTTTTAAAAATCAGTAAAAGGGGCAGATACATAAATAATTGGAACCATAATTCAGAGAATCTTAGTTTTTAAAATTAGAGTGTGTGACTTTTTAGAACTCATGATATCCTGAGCAAAGTATACAAAGTATGTTGTAGTGAAATCAATAATATTCTAATATGATTTACTTCAAAGATTATTTTCCATAGACATGAAGGCTAGAGACTTCTTACCTCAGATTTTCAGAGTTTTATATTCAGAATTAAATTTTAGATTAGATGTTCAGATGTTGAAAGTATAATGTTGGATTATTTTGTGTGTGTATTATAAAGAAACAGTACTATTCATTTTCTTATTGTTAATAGTTGATAGTATAATTATTTTTGTGCTTCTGATGGTTAATTTATAATATATTTAAAGGAATTGTATGTGTAGTGGTAACATATGGTTTAATATCACCCAATTTTGGGTGATCCTAGAAGGAATGCAGAGTATGATTACTGGGATGCTCTGGTTCTTTCTGAATGACTATAGAAAATATTAAGAAAATGGTTAGTGCAAGGCAATCTCTAGAGACTCATCAAATGACAGACCATAATAAGAACTGAAAAGAGATTAGGCATGCATAAACATAGTCATTGTTTCAGAATTTAACCATTACAACAAATGAGCAGAAAAGTATTGGTCAAATGTGCTTAGGATTTCTATATGTTGAACAAAATTTTCTGCTGTTTATAAACTGTGAAGATCCTCTTCCTTTTTATATTACATGTAGTAGTTAGTGTGTTTATTGCCATCAAGTTGCTTCCTATTTATAGTGACCCTATGAATGAAAGTCCTCCAAAATATCCTATCCTTAATAGACTTGCTCAGGTCTTACAAACTAAGGGTCATGACTTATTTTATAGAGTCAATCCATCTCCTGTTGGGTTTTCCTTTTTTCTTGCTGCCTTCAGATTTTTCTAGCATTATTGTTTTTTCCAGTGACTTCCATTTCTCATAATGTGACCAAAGTATGATTGCCTCAGTTTGATAATTTTAGCTTCTGAGAGTTCAGGCTTAATTTTATCTAGAACCTATTTATTTGTCTTCTTGGCAGTTCCATGGATTTCTGTAGTGATTTTAAAAAATTCACTAAAAATGTGTTGGTTCAGGTTATATGTCCCAAATGTTAGGAACTATGTTAAACAAAGGGAAGAAGGATTTCTGTATTTGGAAATGTCAGAATACCAGCATTTTTCGCTTAATTCTATACCTAATTTAAAAAAAAATTCTTTTGTCAACAGCAATTTCGTCATGAAAATTTGGTCAATCTGATTGAAGTCTTTAGACTGAAAAAGAAAATTCATATAGTGTTTGAATTTATTGACCATACAATTTTAGATGAACTGCAGCATTACTCTCATGGACTGGAGAACAGAAAGCTTAAAAGATATCTCTTCCAGATTCTTCGAGCTATTGAGTATCTCCACAGCAATAATGTAAGTTGAAACCGGGTATTACTGTCACTTGAATAACTTATCTGATTTGTAAAAGGTTTTACTGGTCCAGCTCTTAAACTGTTTACTCCCTGCTGAGGAATTGCTCACACAATATTTTTGGCTCTCCTTAGAAACTACTTGCCATTCTCAGTGCAGAACTGGGACACTCATAATGCTCTTCTGAACATGAGCACTTGTGACATTTTAGCTCTTGAAGCATGAAACTGGCCAATTTCCTGCCTTCAACTTGACCTATGACTATCTTATCCTTTCTTGACAAGCTTCTACACAATATTGAGAGACTTTGTAATGTGCCTGTTGAAGACTTGGAGATGTCAGTTAGGTAAAGTGAGAGCAACTCATACTGTTCCCAGTTATATGTATGTGTGTGTGTATTCTTCCTCCTAAGGGTTAACAGGAATATTAGCGGATCTATTCTGGTTTCCCAGGTGCCTGTAATGAATTCATCTCATCTACAGGCTATTATCTTTTTCAAGACCAGAGCCAAGAATTAGCTCTTTGGGAGACCAGCTCTCCATTGGATGGGAGGGGGGAGCAGAAAAGGAGATGCAGTATTCTAGAGATTGCCTGTGAATTTGACCCCTGATTGGATTTGTAGTATCACCTGATGTTAGGGGATCAAAGATATAATTGAACTAGAGATCACAAAAGAGGAGGCTGATTTAGAAAACTGTGGTATGGACAATGCTGAGTCATAGGAGAGCGCTTGGACCTCTGGGCTTCAACTCTGGAATGTTGTGACTATATCTTCTGCAGTCAGGTATCTGTCTAGACAGAAAAGTCAGTTTTATTGTTTTTAACAACTTGACTCAATATACTGTGTTGCCTAATAGTAGCCCTTCTTTTGGTTATCTAATAAACCTTTTTCTAACCTTTTAAACAAGATCTGGTTTCATGTGTATGCTTATTATTATTAGATTAGATTAGATTAATTACCTGCCACTCCCAGGCTAGCTGGCTTATTGTGGGTTAAAGTTTAAAAACCTCACAGAAAACCCCATAAAACACAATAATCTTAACATTTATTATCCCTTACTAATCCTAACCCTGCCCACCCCTTCCCTCCTGCTCATCATACCCCCATGCCTGGGGTGGGGAGAGGTAAAGAGAATAGCCCAATGTTTTGGCTGTTCAGAGGAGAGGCCCACTGATATTAACTGCCCCAGCTTCAACCAAAGACCAGATAGAAGAACTCTGTCTTGTAGACCCTTAGCTTCAAGGAAAAACAGAGTTGAACTCTGCTGGCCTGCCAGAGAGGCAGAGGGTTCAGAGGGAGCCGGATCTGGGTCTTATGTGGATGTAAGCCCCACAAATGGACATCATAGGTTCTGTTTATGGGCAGATCCTGTCATGCCCTTATTATTGCTTTATTCCATCTCCTGCCATATTCTACTTCAGGTTCAAAATGGTAGGAACATTTATTTATTTATTATATACTAGCTGAAAAGCCCATTGCATTCAGGAATGCAATGGGCGCTAGCGGGCAGTGTCAGGAAGAGCGGGCAAAGGCAGTAGCATTGAGGGCGAGCGGGCCGGTTGTGGGGAGGCCGGTAGAAAGTGGGTCGCGTGGCAGTCAGCACGTGGAGGGCATGCTGGCGGCGTCTTGGAAGGAGAGAGAGCAGCAGGTAGCCAATGGCGGCAGCAGGAAGACATCTTTGGGGGCCACGGCAGGGCCGCGGAGCGTCACGCTGGCAGCCAAGGACATCAGGAGCGGCTGGCTGGCCTGGCGGCGGGTGCACAGAGGGCTTGCTGGTGGCGTCTTTGCAGGCCAGGTGACCAATGGCGGTGATAGGAACTTGTCCTTGGCGGCCAGGACAGGGCGGCGGAGTGTCTTGGGGAGCAGCTGGATCGGCAGCGGGCAGCCAGAGGGTGGCCAGAAGGCAGCGTGGTGGCAAGGCCTCCATAGAGTCGGCGGTGCAGTGGTGTGCAGGCGCAGAGCCATGGGGCGCTCCTGGGTAGAAGGCGTGTGTGGTGTGGGTGGGCCCATGGCAGACGGAGGGCTGGGCCACCACCGCGGGGCATGATTCTTGGGACCAGGTGCCTCGGCAGCGGATGGCTGGAAGAAGGCAAGTTGGAGAAGCACAGCCCTCAGCGGCAAAGAGCCATGTGGCGGTAAGGCTGTGCAAGCAGGGCCAGTCGCCTGGGGGAGGCAGGTGCTGGGCGCTTCTGGATTGGCCCGCTGCCTGTGCTGTCCTAAGGCTGGACAGACCCGGACAGCAAACTAGAGACCCGGACAGCGCCGCCCAGATGACCATTTCAACTTTATTTAAAGATTTACTAGTGGCAAAGCCTGTTGTAGCCAGGAATATAATGGGCACTAGAGCTTGGCGGTGGGAAGAGGAAGGGGAGGAGTTGTCCAGTCTGTAAGGACATGGGGTTGAATGTGTGTGTTGTGTGGGAAGTTGTGATGGCATGGTGACAAATGAGGGCATGGGTGTGGAGAGATGGGTGTCAAGAACCTGTGGTTTGGAATATTCATTGAGTGTGGGAGAGGACTGACCTTTGGGAATTATGGCATAGTGGTTACAGATGAGCTTTCCAGAGCCGTGTCTTCAGATATGTGAAGGGAAAATCGGACTGGAGACTCTTCTTAGGGGGATATTACATGGCAACCAATTCCTCCTAGTTATGTTTTCAATGTCATTTCCCTTCTTGTGAATTAGGCCACAGAAACTGAAATGTTCCTCTGCCCTAATCCACAGAGGGTAGTCATAGTACACAGGTGTCCGCCCTGCTCCTTCTGGCTCCATTTCTTTTTCTGCTGATAAAATGTTATGTGCCTCCATGCTTTTTTCACGGTTGCCCCTTAGAAGAAGAGCTGGATTTTTGTACCCTGCTGTTTACTACTCAAAGGAGTTTCAAAGCGGTTTACAAATACCTTTTCCCTTTGTCTCCCCACAATAGAAAACCTGTGAGGGATGTGGGGCTGTGAGAGGTCTGAGAGAACTGGGAATGGCCCATAGTCACCCAGCAGGCGTCAGGTGTCTCAGAGCAGTTTCCAATCACCTTTCCTTCCTCTCCCCATAGCAGACTCCCCATGAGGGAGTTGAGGTAGAGAGCCTCACTTGGAAGATGGCAACTCTAAGAGGAGGTCTCTCTGTGCACAGTAGTCTTGACCTTAGTCAGGTTTATGCATACCTAGGTAGTGTGGAATTCCAGAACATGAATCTACACCAATCTCACAACCTGACCTCCTTTGTGCAATGTTTTCTTGACCTGAAATAGGTTAGGGGGTGCTAGGTGGCTGTGGGGGCATTACACACTTTTGTGGCCCCACTTCCAGACTTCAAGGAATATGTTCATACCAGGAACAGCCAACCTCCAGGTGGGGCCTGGAGATCTCTTGGAATTTCTGCTCATCTCCAGACTATAAAGATCAGCTCCCCAGGCAAAAATAGCTGCTTTGTAGGGGGTGACTGTTTATGGATGCCAGCCTCCAGGTTGGGTCTGAGAATCCCCTGGAAGTACAGTTCATCTCCAGGATGTTAGGCTGAAAGGAAAGATCTTTCCCCTCGCATGCATCTCTTCAAAAGGAATGCATGTGGCCCCAGAATGGTTGCTTGGCTGCCCTTCTGAAGCTTGAGGCCCACTGCTGGCAACTGCAGTCTCTGTTGCCTAATAAAAGTGGATCACCTAATTCCCCCCAAAGTCTCACTGTCTACTTTCCTGTAAAGCTAACTCCACTTGAAATTCTGGGCCACTTATACCTTTGAGTTCATAGGAGTTTTTTATTTACCAGGCAAGGTTGAAAAAAGTCACTTCAGTTCCCAAGTCTCTCCAGCCATTTACTTGTTACTATTTACAGTTTCAGGCTATTAATATTCTTTATTTAGATCTTCCTGCACTTTCCAGACTCGCAGGACTGATACTGGACTGTCTGTCTGTCTGTGCCCCAAAATACAAACAGTTGGTTGTAAGGGCTGGCCAAAGGCCATAGCGCAAGAAGGACATACCCGCACCACTCCACCCCAACCGCAGTCTGCGAGCCTCTATCATTGTCTCTAGAGCGCTGCTGATCTCTAGATTATATTAATCAGCTCTGCAGGCAAAAATGTCTACTTTGGAGGCTGGATTCTGAGGCATTGTACAATTTTGAAGTCCCACCTCCAAATCTCCAGGAATATATCCAACCCAGGGGTAGCCAACATCCAGGTGGAGCCTGGAGAGGTTCTGGAATTACAGCTCATCTGCAGAACCTCTACAACAGCATCCAGTTTCACCTGCACAACAACCCTGTGTGGTAGGCTTTAAATCTACAGAGAGTTGCTTGGCTGTTTCTTCCATTGCAGTATTTTAAGTGAGAAGGGGGTTTTCTGTGGCCTCCCTGTCAGCCAAGTGTTCGGCAGAACTTCCCCCCACGAAGGAAAGCACAAGTACGCCAACAGACCCCTCTGCATTGCTCTTGGAAACACCTCCCTCGCCTCAGTCAGGGGCTGTCAGAGGCTCCTTCACAGCAGGCCTGAAGGGAGGGGGAAGGGAGTGTACTCATCAGCGGTCTGAGGCAAAGTGCGGGAAGTTGTTAGAAGTAGCAGTGAGGACAGCCCTGGGGCAGATGTGGCCTGTCCAAGCCTCCATCCCCCCCCCTTGGCAGCCCTACTGACCTTCTCTCCCTGCAGTGGTCAGGGGCACACTGGCAGCGATGTCGCCAGATTGCCCCTGGCCGGGCAGGGGCGTGGGCTGTGTCACTTCCCTATTGGTCCCAATTCTGAGGGGGGGGGGCAGGACCAGTCTGATCTTTGGTCCAAAGATTGGACTGGGCTTGCCCACTCTTCAACCACCTAGGTCCTAGCTTTTTATTATACAGCAAAGCTGTTCCAGATATACAGCCCTACCTTTCGGCTTAGGGCAGTTTACATTATAACTCTCATATGCAGTACAATGCAGTGAATATTCAATATAAAACTTATTTAATAGCGAACTTATAGGGAGAGTTAGGGAACGCAGAGCCTGGGAATAACTGAGGACTGCTGGACTTAACATGAGTGGAGAGTTGGAGTGGGGAATGGCTGTGGACCAGCCACCGACCAGCCACAGGCAGAGGCAGAGGGCAGTCTGGTGAGTCACGACCAGCCTGTTTTGGAGAGCCAACAATGGGAGAATACTCTGCAGCTGATTTAATGCTGCGTGGTTCATCCCCCTTTTCTCTTCCTTTTTCTCCACCGTCCTTTCATCTGCCCTCTCCCTGAGCGCACGGCAGACTACAACTCCTCCTAGTGTGAAGAACAGCTCTCCCAAAGCTATGGGCTTGGGAAGCTCATTGAGATGGGATGGAACCAACTTAGAGCTCTGGCAGACCTTTCCAGCCATGGCAGGGCAGAAGAGAGCCATGTTGGCTCAAATAAGTCACGACTGAGTGACTCACACTGCTGTTTCTGTTGCCTGAGTAGAGTAAGATGATACAGAGGTTGGACTGTACTTCTACCAGAATTCATCGACAGCTGTGAAGGGAGGAGAAGGCTGTCTGGTACCACCTATTGGTCAAGGAAAGAACCTCTTCTAGTTTTTTGACCTCCAGTCCTTGGAGGAGGGGATTTTTCCCTTTTTTCCCTATTAGTTAGTTAGGCAAGGGGGGGAATGTCAAAGGAGAGCTGCTGGGCATCCAGCAACCCCCTTCTGGATTGCTGCTGTTAACTGTAGTTAGGTTTGGGTGGTTTTTTTGGGATAGGGTGGGATGTGGGTGGGTGGGTGGTTCTCTTAGTCAGTTAGAGTAGCTATAGTGTTAGGTTTAGGTCTGCTCTAGGATAATAACTGGAACGGGGCACATGGCTGGGAGTGAGGATGTGGGGTAGGGGATCCTGCCCGGGACTCTGATTCCTGGGTTTTTGGTCCTGCATCAGCCCCGGCTCTAGGGGTGGGAAGGGGGGTGGCAATTCTTTTCAGAGAGTCTTCCGCCTTCAGGGCTTTCCCTGCGCCATTGATTCTGTGATAGGGTGTGTCAGTCTTGGGTGATGCTATAATTCTAGCATGTAGAGAACAAGTTCTTGGTCCACAAGCAAAGTGTAGAGTGATGTCAAAAGGAATCAGTGCCTACAATAGCAATTGGGCTGGAAAAGAATCTCCAAGTCCTCCTGGGTGTTGCTCCATAGTCAAGTATAAAGTTCTGGTCAGCACAAGGGGCTGAGATCTGTCCATTCCTGCTTACTTCTGGGTAAAACAGTTTTCTTTTATGCTTGCTTCAATGTAGTGGAAAAGGAAGTCACAGCACTACAAACGGGCTGTCACAAACTTCAAATCTTGGAACCACAGGTGGAGGATTAGCCTTCAAACTCAGTCATTGGTGGATTAAGATTGGATCCCACTTTTCTCTCTGGCCATCTCAGACATGGTGTGCCTCACTTTCTTTGGGAAGCTTAATTCGTCATGCCTTCTCACAACCTGCAAATGCCAGCATCCATGCAGAGGCTCTCAAGAGGATTTTGGATCTTATAAACAGGAAACAATATCTTCACAGAGTTAATATCTGGCCTTTTCACTCCTGCCTGTGTCAAGCTCTTGTGTTCGGTCAAAATATAACAAAACAGTTCAAACAGTCCAAAACTTTTGTCCGTTAACAGAGGATTCTTCTAAGTGCAGGCTTATGAAAGCCTTTGTCCCTCCTCTTGATAGGAGAGAGTCACTTAAAAATAGGATAGTAAACAAGAAGTCCAAAAGAATGAAGGGGGTTTGCTTTTATATAGTTCCAGGAGTTAGCCATAACTGCTAAAATCTATATAGGGGGATACTGCATCCATCAGGACCTTTATTTGGCCAAAAGATAGCAGGCAAGCATTATAGTACACAGCAAATCATAATATCTATTGTTATAAGCAATAATAAAAACAAAACAGAGATTTTAACCAAATAAATCTGGGCAGCCAGCTGGTCAGCGAAGACAAATCAAGTCTACTGGACATCCTAGACGAATACCATCCAGGTTAAAACAACATACTTTCGAAGAAAAAAACCATATTTGGCAGCAGGAAATAAACAATTGTGGCCCTGTTTTGCAGAGTTGCACCTCTTATACTTCTTTTATCCAAATTTGGTATGGATTGGAAGGTATAATTCAAGCTTATTGCTAAAACACAAACTAAAACATTGATGTGGAGGGCATTTTTAATCATTTCCCCAATTGTTCTAAACATTGAAAGTGCCAAGGCAATGTATTCTCCTTTGGTAAGCAAGGAAAACCTTAAAATCACAGTCTGGAGTGGAAGTGTAGAGCACTTAAAGCGTCCCTTGAAGGTAGGGGTCAGGAGTGGGCAATATTACAGTGAGCCTCCCTATTGCATAGGCTCCCCTGTGGCATTTAAACATAGGATACATATGAGATACAGGGACATAAGAAAAGGCTTTCCGCCCACACAACAGAAACCAACCATTTGGGAAAGCAAGGCTGGTCGCTTCAGGGGGAATGGTTTCTGTCAGATTATATTGGAGGTCATCACTAATAACATTCAAACAATTCTCCTGAAAAATAAAAACATCCCTCAGCTGCCTTTTCCCATCTGGATGAGACAAAAGGCCTGAGAAACTTCAAAGGAGTAGGGACTTCCCATAAACAAGTGGTCATAAGCGAGTCTACCATAAAGGCAAAATGGGACGTATTAACTATTTCCTTAGCCAAATAAATCCAAATGTTTTGGTCAGAACCTAGTTGTGGAAAACTGGGGGCTCATACTCTGAGGTGGCCCCTAACATAAAATCTATACTTTGTTACTTATATCTGGCCCAATTCACAACACACAAACATCTTCACAAAATATTTTTCCCCAATGGTTGAGCATTAACAATCCTAAACAAACATATTTAAAAGCAGATGATTGAACTTTAAGACCTAATAATTCAAGCACTTTAGTTGCCTTGATGTTGGCAGACATAGCAAACAAATATATTAGCTCGGTAGCTTAGAGTTATATAGAACCTAACAGGCGAACTCAATTGGGAGGGGGAGGGGGGGAGAAAACAAAACTCTAAGTTTGGCAGCACAGAGACAAAAGCGTGGTGTTAACCCTAAATGGGCTAAACAGATAGATTACACAATTGCATTGCTTGTAAGAAATCTTATTTAAAGGATGAAACGATAAAATCCAGTCTTAACAAAAATTAAATATTGCAGCCAAAGTTCTGACTGACAGATACCTAAGTACACAACAACAATTTTTCTTCAAACAGATTAAATAGAGCTGTTGGGCATCCAGCAGGATCCATGGCACAACCCCCCCCTTGGATTGCTGCTGTTAACTGTAGTTAGATTTGGGTGGATTTTTGGGATAGGGTGGGATGTGGGTGGGTGGTTCGCTTAGTCAGTTAGAGTAGCTATAAGGTTTAGGTCTGCTCTAGGATAACAACTGGAACGGGGCACATGGCTGGGAGTGAGGATGTGGGGTAGGGGATCCTGCCTGGGACTCTGATTCCTGTGGTTCTGAGCCAAGGCAATCATAGCAGTGGGGGGAGATTCAATAATAGGAGGGCAGCGATGTATGTAGGTCCGGGAAGTCACTGGTGGTAGAATTTCCACAGCTGGTGGCCTGGTCGATACAGGTGCTGCCTTTCAAATCTCTGTCCGATCCCCAGGTTTGTAGGAGAGAGGGCTAGGGTGGAACTAGCGCTGATATTCTGCAACGGCAGGTCAATCAACAACAAATCCTCAACCTTGCAGGATTACTTCGCAAGGCATGAGGCTGACCTGGCTTGCATGACCGAAACCTGGGTGCATGAGGGCGAGACAGTTGCCTTGAAAGGACTGGCACCACCTGAGTTTTTGGTCCTGCATCAGCCCCGGCTCCAGGGGTGGGAAGAGGGGTGGCAATTCTGTTCAGGGTTCTCCCTGCGCCATCGATTCTGTGATAGGGTGTGTCAGTCTAGAGTGGGAGTCGATCTGCAGTTCTTGGCCCAGGCCTAGTGTCTGTCATGGAGACACTAGGGTACTTGCAATTTGTTGCTGGTCCCACTCATCAGGCTTGTCACACCTTCGATTTAATCTTTGACGCAGGTGTAGCATTAGATTTGCTGCCGAATAACATCATTCCATGGTCAGACCACAACACCCTGAAGGCTTGACTGAGGATATCACCCTCTTCTCGTTTGGGTGACAGACAGATTTTGGATGGATAGATCTTGACACTTTTTCATGAGTTTTCCTCAAAACTTGCTCTAGCCATCTCAGTTGCCATGATACCGAGGCCAATTTGGTTTAGTTTGGTGATACCGAGAGCCACTTTGGTGTAATGGTTAGGAGTGCAGACTTCTGATCTGGCATGCTGGGTTCGATTCTGCACCCCTCCACATGCAGCCAGCTGGGTGACCTTGGGGTCGCCACGGTACTGATAAACCTGTTGTGACCGAGCAGTGATATCAAAGCTCTCTCAGCCTCACCCACCTCACAGGGTGTCTGTTGTGGGGAGAGGAAAGGGAAGGTGACTGTAAGATGCTTTGAGCCTCCTTCGAGTAGGGAAAATTGGCATATAAGAACCAACTCTTCTTCATTTCATGGAGCACCTGCTTCTGGCAGGACCGAAGAGGGCATGGGGGGGGGTATCTCAACAGTGGCAGTCAGCATTCTGTCATGCCAGTCACTGACTAGCTCATTTAGAGAAGCACAGGGAAGCACTGGGTCCCACAGGGCATTCAGGAATCCATTTGGATCCATAAGTCTCTCTAGGTGAGCTAAAATATGCTCAGCACCCAATCGAGGAGGTGGTATTCTTAGCTGGGCCTTCAGTGCATAGTGGTCTGACCATAGAATGGGGTTAGCCATTATCAGTTCCACTTCTGCGCTGAAGATAAGATCCAGGGTATGGCCTGCTTGTTGGGTGGAGATGGTGACAAATTGTGAGAGCTCTAGTGCTGCCATAGCCAACACCAGGTCCAGTCCATTTCCAGAGGACAGCAGCTCTGTGTGGACATTAAAGTCCCACATGATTATTTATTTATGTATTTATTTTATTTATTTATAAATGTATACCATGCCTCTCACAACAATGTCGCCTCAAGATGGCTTACAAAATAAAATCATAAAAACAACACATCCCATAAAATCCCATTTAAGACAGCAATAGCATAAAACCCCATATCCCACAGTCATAAGATAGCAGTAATAATAATCTCCCCAACCCAACTCTGCTGATGCCATTTGCTGGCAGAGGCTCCTGGGAAGTGTAGTCCATGGACATCTGGAGGGCCGCAGTTTGACTACCCCTGCTCTAGGCTGATCCTGCATTGAGCAGGGGGTTGGACTACATTCCATGGGACACGTGAGAATACACTCAGGCACAGAGAGGGCTTGTAAAAGGGTGGCAGTTTGAAGAATAGATATTTTAATTGGATGGCTCCAAGAGATATATTTGGATACTTTTCATATAGTGTGGGAGCCTCTCAATTCATATTGTTTACCACCTTATGGTCCCCCATTACATCTCATGAGTGCATTTAAATATAAGTCCACTGAAGAGGACCCCAAGGGGGATTGAAATACATCTGGTTATTTTATCATTTATCCCAGTCTCTAAATGTTTTGGATTTGTGCAACAGAGCATGACATACATTGATGTTTTAAAGTTTTATATGTGCACATGTATTGTAATACATTTTTGCATTTTAATTTTTATACTTATTCTACCAGAGCCAGCTTGGTATAGTGGTTAGGAGTGCAGACTTCTAATCTGGCAAGCTGGGTTTGAATCTGCGCTCCCCCACATGGAACCAGGTGGGTGACCCTGGGCTCACCACAGCAGTGATAAAGCGACCGAGCAGTAATATGAGGGTTCTCTGAGCCTCACTTACATCACAGGGTGTCTGCTGTAGGGAGAGGAAAGGGAAGGCGAATGTAAGCCGCTTTGAGACTCCTTCAGGTAGAGAAAAGCGGCATATAAGAACCAACTCTTCTATTGCTGCTCAACCTTTTACGTTCCTAACTTGTGCACCCAGGTTGGGTTACTTTGTTCCCTCTTCTGTTATTTCATTGTGCCTGTAGATCTGCCAAAGATCAAGCTTGAAGTCTGAGGCAGGATTGGGAACCTGCACTGTATGTAATCAGCCAAAAAGAAACTAGATCCCGACTTCCAGATCCAATCAGTTTAAACTGAAACTGACCTATAGTGCACACTGGCAGGAAGATCTATTGTGTTGTACTGTATATAAGTTATGAATTTTGGAGGGGTTCTCTAGTTGAGTTTTGCCTCTTGTACCATCATGTTGAGGTCACACTAAAGAGCTGAAATTAACTCCCAGTCTCCTGATCTCTGAACCCATGGATTTAACACTGTGCTTCCCAACTGGCTGAGAGACAGAAGGATTTGTTTGTTCCTCCCCCATCATTACTGAGGTGGCACCAGTGGATATTGCTGGAAGATATGCCAAAGATGTTGGTTCCTGGCTTGGCTTTCTGGTGTGGGTGTGAAACCGCACAAGGAGATTCTTTAGGGGTAAAAATAATCTCTTTATGGAAGGTTACCACTGCAAATGCTGAAAACAATTTTGTTGAAATGTATTTATTCATTTATTTACTTTTTTCCTACCCTGCTTCTCTCCCCAATGAGGACCCAGAGTGGCTTATATTGTTCTCTTCTCTTACATGTCATCATCACTACAGCCTTATGAGGTAGGGTAGGCCAAGCTTGTTTGAATGGCCAAAGGTCCCCCCAGCACACTACCATGGGAGAGTGGGGATTTGAGCCTGGTTCTCCCAGATCTGAGCTCACCATTTGAACTACAACACAACACTGGCTGTCAAATATGAAACATATTTGTAAACTACTGTGAAGACCCAATGCTAGATTTGGCAGGCAGGACTTCAGTGGAGGACTATACAATAGAGGCAGTAGAAAACTGTGATCCAAGTCACATATTTATTCATTAATAATTTATTAGCACTTTTAAGATATTTTCTTTTTAGATTTAAAAATAGGCTCTGGGTGAGAGCTGAAATGAACTCCCAGTCTCCTGGTCTCTGAACCCACAGATTTAACACTGTGCTTCCCAACTGGCTGAGAGACAGAAAAATTTGTTTGTTCCTCCCCCTCTGAGAGGGGGATTTTATCATGTTCACCTCTAGGTCCAGTGAACACTCTGCACATTTGGGTGGAGCAGTGGGCAGGAGGTGATTTCAGGATTGTTTTAAGAACCAGCTGGCCAGCTTTTGCTGATGCAGCCTCTCTTCACAACAGGAAGAACCAATTGTTTCTGCACTTCGGGAGTTAGTAGAACTCTCTAAAAAGGTGTGATTGTAGATGGGCTACCAATTCAAGATATCCACATCTGTATCTATCTTTAGAGTATAAATCCCTTTGTTGTTCTAAACACTGAGGATGACGTTATGAACCTCTCAAGCTAAGCTCCATGATCTTTTGCACTTTCTTTAGAATTTGTCTTTAAATTCAGTTAAAGTGTTCTGATTTGTTTGTGTGAGGGCCACAACCCTTTTTTTAAAAAAGCATATCAGTATGGATGGTAATTCCCCCATTTTAATGAAACCATTTTGTCCATGTAAACAAAATTAAAAGTATTCCTTTTTTTCTTTTTTTTTGGCCAGGTCATACATCGTGATATCAAGCCAGAGAATATTTTAGTTTCACAGACTGGAATTACTAAACTTTGTGATTTTGGATTTGCTCGGACTTTAGCAGCTCCAGGTGATATTTATACTGACTATGTGGCCACAAGGTGGT
Source organism: Paroedura picta (assembly GCF_049243985.1). NCBI lineage: Eukaryota > Metazoa > Chordata > Lepidosauria > Squamata > Gekkonidae > Paroedura > Paroedura picta. The sequence goes on from NC_135371.1 coordinate 91,643,914, forward strand.
ACAGAGCTCCAGAGCTGGTACTGAAAGATACTACATATGGGAAGTATGCATTTTTTAAAAAGTCTTATTTTTGTCCTATGCAGGTTCACAACAGCATATATTAAGTGAACAGCTTTAATATATTCATGTTAAAATATTTTAACAAGTGTATTGAAGACTGGATGTAGTAGGGTATCCTAGAGGAACATTAGGTGGCACTCTCACACACATTAAAACCATGGCACTTGTTCTAATGGAGGAGGAGGTTGCCTATTTTATTAACTTCAATAATTCATAGAACACTGTACATAATGCTGTGCTTTCTGAGGACAAGGGCACATTTTGCATTGATTTCAGGAGGCAAGCCATCTATCTCTGAGAAAAACTGTTTTGCTGTGCTTTGAAAGCTTTCCTTAAATAGGAATCATACCACAATATGCAATGTTTTATGTTTGTAAGATTTGCTGATTTCAGAAGAATTTACTTGCACATAATGGGCAAATTCCAATTAGACCAGCTCCTCTTATGCTGGTGAAACTTCCATATTCCCAACTCTGGGAAGATAAGAAGATTCTAATAGTTATCAACTACCTTGTCAAACTCACTAATACAATATAGTTTAAATATGTGTTCTCACCTAAACTCCATGAAATCTTTGTGATACTTGTCAACCCGATACATTTATGACCAAGGTGTTGTTGGTTTATTTCTACTAGCATGCTTGCACAGAACACAGGATATTTGTCCATGGAACACAACTTTCTTGCCTCCCTCTACAGCCCAAATGGCACCATGAAAATTGTGTTCTGTGGGTGGATATCCTTCCATCCATGGAAACATTCCAGTGTGCTCAAGCCTTAAGCTGCAACACTGAAGCCATTTAGTTTGGAGCCAATTAACCATATCAGTTGTTTTGGAGGAAAAGGCTTGCTTGCTTGTGCAGATACAGTCTAACAGATCTCGCTTTGTTATTTTTGAATGTATGTACCTTCATGTTTAAATTCCTTATTAAGATATATTTTCTTAATTTAAAAGACTAGCAAGTAGGAGTTACTGTAACTTCAGGCACTGTATGGTTGAGCATTTTGTTCATTCCCTGATCTTAGACCTGTGGACATCTGGGCTTTAGGTTGTATGATCATCGAGATGGCCACTGGTAATCCCTATCTGCCTAGCAGCTCTGACCTAGACCTACTTCATAAAATTGTGACCAAAGTAGGTAGGTACTGTTGTTGATGATACTTGCAGAAAATGTTCTAGTAAGAACTTGTGTGTTGTTTCTTGTACATATGATTTTACTGCCAGCATATATCTTATTTTTTCGACTTTAAATTTTAATTGGTGTAATAGGAGATACTGCATTCATCACCTGGAAGAATTCTGTTTGCCATCAAAGTTATAGTTAAGATTTCCCATGTTGTATTACCAAAATGCTTATCTGTAGTGTATCCTGCAAGACTTGTAACTTGAGGAGTTTGTGTAACAGAAATGGAGCACAGATTCTTCTTTCATGCACCCAAATTGGAATGGAACACTCAGCCTCACATTTCTGAAGTCGCTTACTTGGAACTATTGATTTAGTCAGCATTTACTTTCAGGGCTCCAAAACCAAAAGGAGAGGGTTTCCCACAACATGTACAGCTAGCAAAATATGTGTGTGATTATTACACATGGCATCTACACATACATCTTTTCTTCTGCATGGAAGTGCTGTTTGTATAGGAAACAGTTCATATCTTCAGCATCACTGAATAGTCAGGAAATAGGAGTGGGTGACATTGATGAAAAGCCTGCAAAATAGTGCTTTTCATATCTTCAGCATCACTGAATAGTCAGGAAATAGGAGTGGGTGACATTGATGAAAAGCCTGCAAAATAGTGCTTTTCCGCCAGGCATTTGGCTGAGGCCAATAGGGCCAACCATCCGATAGGGTCCCCTGCCTAACTCTTCGCCCAGGCTTCTGCTTGAGCCATTCCCTCTCATCAAAATTGGGCCAATTATTTTGTACTTTGATCTGCTTTAACATCAGGCCCAGGGAGATGTTTTAACGGATGGAGTGATTGAAATAGTATTTTATTAGTTTAATTTTAAGTTTTAAATGTATGTGATAATTTTTTGTTGTAAACTTCCCCAAGACCTTTCTGGAGAGGGGCAGCCTAGAAATCCAGTAAATAAATAAATAATGTACATAATCATTGAGCAGTTATATAATCATGTCATCTGCTCCTAGTGTAAATAATTGCTGAAGTCACTGACATGTCTTCAACAATGGGTATGATTTAGCATTTTAGGTAAGCAAGTAGTTCCATTTGCATCCTCCAGTAATATACATTACATACTTGGCCTCTTTATTATTATACCTATTTCCAGCAGGAGATCCAGAAGGACTCACAATCAACCGGAAATTCACTCTCCTCCATGCTAGCCCATGGTTTCACTTGCAGGGATCCTATTTCCCTCCCTTGTCCACTCTTTCCAGTTTCTGTTTCATCTGTGCTCTTAGCTGCCTGTCTAATTGCTCAGTTTCTGCCACCCTCCATAACCTTCCAGTTGTCCATCTCTACTGATGGCATTATGATTAAAGCAACACAGCACAGTCCTAAGAAAGCTTTTCGGGGAGTAAGCTCCACTATCACAATAGACCTGGGAAGGATCAATTTGGTCTATTTGAGGGGTTCCCACTGTGGCGACTGTGGTCATTATGACACCCATTTATGTCTTTCTTGGCACTGTCTGGTGTTTTTAGAAACTGGGTAGGCCAAGTAGAGCTTATGTGAGGCAAGGCTTCTGATTGGTCACTGGACATCTGATTGGCTATGCAGATTTTTTTTTAAATGCTGGTTTGGCAGCAGCTGCAACCACAGCTCAAGAATCTTTACTGTTGGTCTGAAGGTAAGGTATGGCAGCCATTGCATGGTGGGCCCTGTCTCTTGCGGCTGCCATTTTGAGGCTGTGCGCAATATGCTGTGTCAATTCCAAAGCTGCCCAAGGACTCAAAATGGTTGGGGACCGTGGTCTACTCAGTGGGATTTGCTCTTAGGAAAGGATTGCATTGCAGGTAACTTAGATTTTAGCATTTGTCTTTTTAAAATCTGTTAATAAAAAAAAATCAAGATGCCAGGAGTAGTCCTAGATTTTGGCCAAATATCTATTTTGTACACATTTTTAATATAATGCCAGATATTAGATTCTGAAAACTTTTTTTCTTTTAGGAAATTTGACACCTCATCTTCAGAGTATTTTTATAAGGAGTCCAGTTTTTTCTGGGATGGTCCTTCCTGAAGTTCAGCACCCTAAATGTGCAAGAAAAAAGTATCCCAAGCTCAATGGATTACTTGCAGATATGGTTCATGTATGTCAGAAGAGGTCTGAGTATCAGCCTTACTGGTTATTATTATTTATATAATGGGCATAATTTGTAATACAGAGTTTTAAAATCAGTGCTTCATGATCTTGTGTATTTAGGACCAATGAATATGCAGATTCTTATAGCTTTTTCCCCTTCCATGGAAAAGGGCTTTTTTATTTGCTTTTAACTTTTTTAAAATTATAAGATAGAACAGATAAGAAAATATTATAAAAGGAAAGAACAAAGAACAGACACCAGAGATCTTTTGACTTAGTATTACATTACTTGGTAAATAATATTACATTATTGTAATTCATCTCTAACCGGTTTAAATCTCCTCAACTCTCTAGACCCTTTTCATTATGATATATGTACTCAGAGATCTATAGTCTTTAATCTTCAAGTCTACAGATTATTATTAAACCATTTTTCTTTTCCCTAGAAAAAAAGAACAAAACATTTCCACTATATCACATAAGTAGATATTAAATTTTTTCTGACCAAAGTAATACATTAAAAAAATCAGGAAATTCTAACAACTTAACATATAATCTTATAAGTAAGTTTGCGTTTCCCCCAGTATTATACATATTAAACTCTCACATTGTCACATATCTAAACAAAATGACTGCCATATATCTAAACAAAATGACATGTTTTTTTCCAGTTCATTATCCCTCAAATCCGACCGAATGTTCTGTTCTTTTTTTCCCTTTCTCATTCAGAGGTGGATTAAATCCATTTATATTCCACATCAAAAATTTGTAATAGATATTCATATCTCAACAGAGACAAAGTTCCTTTTTCCACTCTTATCACTTTTCCACTGGTCTTTCTTTTGAGCTAGTATTTGTTGCTCACAATCATGATGTGATGATTGTGGGACTTCTAAAAATTCCTACTCTGTTTTATATCTTTTGATGAATGTACTCACTTTCAGCATGAATCTCTGAAATGTAAAGATGACTCCCATTGAAAGGCAATCCATTTTTGTTTAAGATTATCTGTCAGGAAGGTATATTTTTTTCTTTTCTGTAAAATTCTTTGTGGAACTTCCTTTAAAATTATCACTTCCTTACCATCAAATTTCATCTTGAAATATTGTTGCAGGATTCTATCTCTAGTAGATTTCCTCACAAAGTGGACCAAAGTATCTTTTGGAACTTTTTTCATTATTGCATATCTGGGGCCATTCTGCACCTCTAAAAACATAGCGTTAAGCAACTGCAATTGGTTAACAGTATAAAAAACCACGCCCCCCGCTATTTCTCACCTCCTCAGTCTCTCGCTTTCTTCTCTCGCTTTCTGACGCTTCCAGGCACTCTGTATGTCTGATTAAAATGGCTGCAGAGAGGGACTCGCAATACCAGTGAGTGTCCCCCTGCCAGTCAATCATGGCAGCCAGCCAATCAGTTTTCTCCTAGGTTTAAAGGGAAAGTGATATTTTTTTAAAAGTAAAACTTCTCCATTGCTATGCCAATCATACAATCATAGATGCATAGTGCATACTTTAATGCCAGCACATTTTGGAAGTTTGATACTTGAAGATGAACATAAGCAATTTTCCCCAATTCTTTTTTTTTGGGGGGGGGGGTGGAGAGGCATGCTTTGTGTGCCAACTAGTGGGTGGGAATTTATTTTGTTCTGCTTCTATGGAGCAACATGTATTCATTGCTTCAGGCAGCTTGCTACAAAAATAACCCCCATTCCAGAGAGAAGGGAAAAGGAGGCGGGCACAAGGACGGGTGCTGGAGATGGAGATCACGCTACTTCTGGCCCTTTGGTTACGCACAGCCATTTTGCTAGTGGTTGTTGGTTGCTCTCCTCCCACTCATGCAATACAGTTGGTTGCTCTCCTCCCACTCACGCAGCTAGCATTTTAAAATGGAGGATGTAGCTGCCGGTTTGCTGCTGGAACGCTAGATGCTGATGACGTCGTGTAAAATGTAAAACGGAAAAAAAAAGCGTCTGCAAGAGGTAACCCTTTCACTTCATTTTCTGGGTGTGGAATGGCTCCTTTAGTTCACTCTGTAGACAGAATCTACTTCTATTGGTATATCTTATTCCAGAAGGTAAGGAGTTCTATAAGCACATTAACTACTCTTTGTCTTATGTATTCTCCCTATATATATCTATAATATTTCTCAATCTTAAGCAATGTTCCTTCAGTTTAAGTTCCAAAAGAGCCAAGTTATCTATATGTCTATGTTGGCCTCATCCACCTTTGTTTCTAATGTTAGGTATTTCTTTCTGACAAACTGGATCTCTGAAAAACTATTTATAGATTTCTCCAATTTCTTGATTTCTTGCTTCACTGCTAAATGTTGATTGTTTATTAATTGATGACTGGTATTCCATTTACATAGTCTCTGATCCAATTCTGGTCCATGTATCAAGAATTTCTGAAAATAGTCCATACTTGAATTTACTGGTGTTCATTCAATCTTGGTGGCCATTTTAGGAGCCATCTTTTCCCATACACACACACACCTCTGTAATATTTTCAGTGGCCACTATATAGTAATGTTATATCACAAATAAATTTAGCTGAGTGCCAATAGTTAAAAGCTTATTTTCATTTACATTCCGAAGTATATAACAGCAATTTTTCATAGTATTTAATTTAAAAATGCTTTACCATATATAAACTTAATTAAAGAGAGTATCCTTCCAAATATTTTAGGGTTTTTTTTTTGCAAAAGACAACTTTTCTTTTTGCTTAGTGGTCTGCTCTCCCCTTTCATCACTTTTTCAAGTAGCAGTTGATGTTAACTTTCCATTTCTGTGTATGCCCAACTGGATAGGAGGGATAATTTCAAACTCCTTTTGAATGTCTGTTCTCTGAAGAAAGCAGGAAAACAGCTGAAGTTACATGTTTCTCAGCAGTGAGCTCACTCTTTCAAGCTCAGAGAATGTCTCCATTGCTCCCATTGACTTTCTGGCAGCAGGTACCAAAGACTTCTCTTGCAAGCAAAGTGGAAGAAATGCTGTTCATTTTTACCCTTACCATGGACAATAAACATTTGGAAACCCTTTAGATATTGGGTTTTCCAGTTGCACCAGCCGGAGACATGCAGAATTACATCCTGCAGCCCTTGCCCTTGGTGGGTAGGACCAGAAAAATGTTTTACTGAATGAGATATCTTTTCAGCCTCAGTGAGGTACCCATATATATCCATGAAAATTCATAGCTTTTTGATCTCATATAGAGTTTCTAATTTGTCCCCTGTACCAATATGGCACAGTAGAAGGGCCAAGGACCCACCCAGGGTTATGACAAAAATTGATATTGTGATTGACAGAATTCAAAAATCTCAGATCTCCCCCTTCTCCCCCAGTAGTTTGAATATTCGTTGGCAAGAACAGGCCTGTTAAATAATTGTTTGTCTTGTCAATTTTATTAATACATTTATGAAAAGGAAACGCCTGGAAAAGAAGGAACAAAATTCTTGTTTTTGTTTTAGAAAGAATGGGTGTGATTTGAAACAAAACTGCACAATGTATGCTGGCCTTCTTTCCAAGACAGGGCAATAAGGAGCGTTCCATTCTGCCCTGACCTGATGCCTAGGATTTTCCAACCTATATTTTTATTGAAAATAAAATAAAAAAACATTTATGTATATAAAAATTATATATCACAGAGTATAAAAAAAGAGGGAGCATTTCTCAACACCCCTTTCATTATAGTTTTTAAAACTCTGTCCATATAATACAATAATACTTACTTTTGTTGGGATAACTAATCTGTTTTTCATATACATTATTGGTTTCATCTTTACTACATATTTGGTATTGCTTATTTTTGCCACTTCTACCTACTCACTGTAACTTTTAACAAACAGGTAATCAGAGTATAGAAAGAAAATCAATTATATTAATCATAATAAGAAAGTAGAAGACATTGCTGCTCATTATCTACTTCCTTATATTACATTTAAAACTTATTCTCATTGTGCTTCTACATTATGATACATTTATATACAATTTTTAAAAATTGTTTCTCATTCTAAATTTATCTCCTGCTTGCATAATACATACTCCATTTCTCCATGGATTTTATGATTGAACTGTTTTTCAAATAACTTGTTAATTTCACCATTACTGAAAACTCAGCCAGTTTATTTCCCCATTTTTCTAGGCATTGACAGACATGTAGTTTCCATTTTGACGCACAAATCATTTTGGCTGCTGTCACCATGTATTTGAATATCTCTTCCAGAATTTTTGGTAATTCATTAGGCCCTCCTCACGGGGAGACCCTTCCCACATTTTCCCTCTGCCCTGTCAAGGAGTTTTGCCTCCTGACAAGACTGCAAGGGAAAACAAGCTGAACTTCTCCCTCTGCTCTCTGGCTTGTCAATCACAGCAAGCCACCAATTACAGCACAGCTGTTATCTTGTGGACTGAAACTTTCTCCCCCACCAGCCCCGAAATAATTTTTTTTAAAAGTCACTTCCGCATTTCTATGCAGTAATGCCACAACACAGATGCATCTTTTATAAAATCAACTATTCTGTGTTGCTTTGGAGAAACCCCAGAATAATACAGCACCCCACCTTTGGGATTTGTATTTTTTTTTTTTTGCACTTTATTTCTGTCTGGATGGATTTCTAAGATGCTGCACATTGTTCCTGAAGCCCAAGAAGATGTTTTGTGCTAATGGCTGGCTTTAAAACAAGCTGCTAAGACCTCTGTAATGATTGGCAGAAGGCAGTCAGATCACCCGCCACCCTCCTTTCCCATCTCCAGAAGATACAAACGGGACTGTTTTTGCATGCCTGAGTTGTGAGATGGCTGGGCAGCTAACTGAAGCCCAAAATACATTTTGTGCTAATGGTAGGCTAATCGTTTTATTCCTCGTGTCTGTATCATGAAAAGCTTCTATTGGGGACATAAGTGGAGAGTCTGAAGGGCTCCAAACCTATTTCTTGAAGGCTGGAAAGGGTTGGCATAGTATTGTCACTTCTGACCAGCAACGCGCCCTCCTCCTGATCCTGCTTCAGCATTAATATGTCCTTCATCCAAGCAAGAACTGATGTACGAGTGCCAGGGATGTTAGAAGACAGGTTAGAGATCAGGGTATTTTCATTTGGTGTGATCTGTCTTGATTGTTCTGCTTATGCGCGACACACAGGCTGGATTATGGCAGAGGCCTTTGCTACTCTTCTTGGATCTTGATGTTTTGATAGACACAAAACCACCTTTCTGTGCCTTTGCAGGCAGTTGGCTGGATAAGATGCACACACACACATAAGTGCATTCACCATTTATTCCCTCATATCAAGAAATGAATGGCTAGAGCAGTCGGTTAAAAAAGAGAAAAACACAAATTCCAATCATTTTCACAGAAGTTTTAGAACAATATATCAATGCTAATCAATGAAATCTTTAGCTGGAAGAACATTAATTTCATAAAGTATAATAAGCGAATTTTCTCCCTTGTCAGCAGCTCTTTCAGCATCCACATCATTCTCTGCATGTTATCTTGCATAAGTTGCTTTCAAGTGGAACCTACCCATTAGCATCTTTCATCAGCATTAGCGATCTTTTATGAGATTTTTTTTGTACAAAGGAAAATGGGATTTAATAGCTTTATTGAGAAGCCACTAACCATCAAGAAGGGTTGTTCTTTATTTTGAAATGGCTTTATCAAGCAGGACACATCAGAAATGAAATTCTTAACAGTGGTGTGACTGAATTTACAAATGTAACTGTTTACATTCCAGTTACAAGAATAGCACTTGTTTTGTTTTGAGGAGGGGTACATAGCTGTATTGTGCTGATGCAATCCTTCTCCAGTGCAAATGTAGCTGGGTTTTTTTGTATCCTGTGTTTTGTTACCTAAGGATTTTCAAAGCAGCTTACAATTGCCTACTGTTCCTTTCCCTACAACAGACACCCTGTGAGGTAGGTGAGGCTGAGAGAGCTCTAAGTGAACTGTAACTGGCCCAAGATCACCCAGCTGGCTGGATGTGGAGAAGTGGGGAATCAAACCTGTCCAGATTAGAGACCACTGCTCTTAACCACTATGCCATGCTGGCTCAAGCCCTGCCAGGCCTACCTGGGGGTTGGGGTATCAGTTTCATGCTCAACTACAGAAGCAACTGCGATTTAGTGAAGAGGCCACTTTAGACCATATTACACCACAGTGCTATGGGATCGGTGCACTTGACCAGGGAGCTACTGCACCTGCTGAAACTGGTCACACCAACTTTAGCAGCCACTGTTGTATGACTGCTGAGGTTCTGGTATCCTGGCTCCAAGATATGGTAGGGATCAGCTGCCTGAGCTGGCACTGGAAGCTCCATTTAAATCTTGAAGCATAAAATATCAGCCAAGTCATAACGTAATCAAATGGGTAACATTGACTGGGTGTAATAAATCAGTCAGTGTCTATATTCCAGTGTCATGTTGGATTCCCCTTTATTGGTCCTTGCACTATCCTAATTACAGTAGATATCTTCCTGTCAGTTTTCTCTGTTGCACTCCTGAAAATCATATGTTATAAACATGCTTCCAGGCAGAGACTCTGTATATCAGATCTTGGCTTGAGATATTTGAATAACAAATCACGTACAGATTAAAGACGGAAGCTCGACAAAGTAATGCATCATTTAACGGCAATGCTAGGCACTCTTGTAACAAGGTGTAACACACTACTATCATTCATATTTGACCAAAAGTCTAAAGTGCTTGATTCAGCAAGAAATAATGAGGCTTGCAATAATAAATGATTGTTACAGCTATCCTCTCGTTAGCACTAATAGACATGCTTTCAAGGAAATGAAGGCTCTTGTTCAGTCCATGAAAGGTTCATGGAGCCAAGGCTTCTCTAAGTGGCTGAATGGTAAAATTCATCAGCCAAATGATGCCTTTGGCCATAAATGATCATGTCAGGACAACATCAGTGTGCTTTTTGGTCGCATTCTGTTACATCTAAACCACTGCTGCCCATACCACCAGATAATACTATACTAATACTCCTTAAATATTTGTGAATCAACAAGGAATTATTATATAACTAGAAATTAAGCCCGCTGTATCCGAAATACAGCGGGTGCTAGTGGGCAGTGGGTGGTTGTGGAAGGCCCCCCTGGCGGGCCCCTCCCCCCTCCCGGGCCCCGCACTCTCTCCCCCGACTCATTTCCCCCTGCACACACAGGCCAGGCCCCCCCAACCCCTCCCGGCTTCAGCGGGGGGCTTGGAGCCCCACGCTGAAGGCTTGTCCGCCACCTCACCCTTCCCGGCTGCTCCACCCCACCCACCCCCTCCCGGCTTCAGCACAGGGCTCTGAGACCCACGCTGAAGGCTGCTCTGCCCCACCCAACCTCTCCCAGCTTCAGTGGGGGACTTGGAACTTCCCCCACCCCTCCCGAGCAAGCTGGCCAGCTTTGTGGCCGGGGAAGGAGCAGGGCCGGCGCGTCTGCGATGTGCTGGCCCAGCTCCTTCCCCGGCCACGAAGGGCCCCTACCCTGCCCAGGCTCTCTCCCCTCCCTGCCGAGCTTTGGGGCTTCGCAGTCAGGGAAGGAGCTGGGCCAGTGCACCTGCGACACGCTGGCCCAACTCCTTGCCCGGCCGCGAAGCTGTCTCCGTCCCCCTCCCGGCCCAGGCTCTGCCCCCCCGGCTCAGCTTCCCAGTTTTGCGGACAGGGAAGAAGCTGGGATGGCGTGTCAATGATGCGCTGGCCCAGTTCCTGGGGCGGCCGCAAAGGCCTCTCCCCCCCTCGGGCCAGCTTCCCTGGGGCTCTGGGCCTAGCTCGCATCTCGCTTTGCGCCTCCCAATTGGTCAGTCCTGGGGCAAGGGGCCAATCAGCAACCGCTCTGCGAAGCGGTTACAGATTACTTCATAATATATCATTCCAAATTTTAATCTGTGAATTTTACGATGTACGATTGCAGAAATCTTGTGTTCTAAACAAATCCCATCGTTTTCCAGGCTTGTTTGCAAATGGACCCTGCAGATAGGATTTCTTCTGCTGATTTGCTGCAGCATGAATATTTCACCAGAGATGGGTTTGTTGAAAAGTAAGCATTTGGTATCTGGTTTCAGAAGTCAATTTGAAATCCTTTCAAGATCATTGGCTTTTTGCATGATAAATGTACTGTTTTGTTGAGCGATCAAAACATCATCTAGGTCAGGGGTGGCCAAACTGGCTCTCCAGATGTCCATGGACTACAATTACTATGAATCCCTGCCAGCATGATAACTGTAGTCCATGGACATCTGGGGTGCCACAGTTTGTCCACCCCTGATTTAAGAGTGCATATTCTCTCCATTGATTTTTTTTTTTAAAGTCTTGGTCTGATATAGTGATTAGAGTGTTGGACTAAGATAGTATTGCCAGGTCCCTCATGGCAACTGGTGGGGGATGGGGTGACTTACCAGGAGTGGGAGGGAGGCCCAGGTGATTATGTCAGCGATGCGGCTATGTTCATTCTGGCATGCAGCAGAAGTGACATCATCACACTGCAACACTATGAATGAAATCACTTCCAGGGTGTATTGGAAGTGGTGTTACCACATTGTTGTCAACATCATCTGGGTTTTCCTTATTCTCCTGGTAAGTTTTCCTACCAGTCAGCTGGGCAGTGGTGTGGGGAGGCCTTGGCCCTGCCTTCACAATGGCAAGGTAGGGTTGTCTGGAAACCCTAAGCTAAGATCTAGGAGACTTAGGTTTAAGCATCCACTTTACATTAAACTTCCTGGATGGCATTGGTCTAGTAGCTCTCTCACTCTCTCAGCCTCATAGGGTTTTTGTGAGGATAAAGTGGAGAAGGGAGGCCCACATATGCCCCCAAGTGAGATTGGGACAAATCTTATGAGATACAGTGGTTGACAGGATATTGTGTGGCAGCTTTCCCATACAAGTTGTGGGTTTGAGCCCTAGTTAGCATTTTGTAGAGGGGAAACCAGAAAAGTGATTGTTCTAGTGCACTGATTACTCTTTCTGATTGAAAAGTAAAATTTCACCCTTGCTTGGAAGGACATTTCAAGTCAATGTATTTAAATCATGCTATAATGTAATATTGCCCTGACCTGGATAGCCCAGACTACCCCGATCTCCTCAGATCTCAGAACCTAAGCAGGGTCAGCCCTAGTTAGTACTTAGATAAGAGGCCACCAAAGAATACCACGGTTGCTATTGGAGGTGGGCACGAACCTGGAAAATGGAAGTTCACTGGATTTTGTGGGTGGTCGCAGGTTTGTGGGGGTGGGGGTGGGGAATGTCTCAAACCCTGCACATGCATGGACACCCTCCCCTCCATGTTCATGAACCTTTGGGTTTCCTTGAGTTTGTTAAGTGTAGCTGTTTCCTAGGTGCTTTATATATGAAATTCACTGTGGAGCCCCCTGAGTGTATCACCTCATTATGAACATGGTTACTGGGACTTGTCCAGTGTCCACTCTTCTCCCCTTTCGCCTTGAGAAGTGGCCATCCACCCACTTACCTTGCCATGTCAGTTTTATTTTGTTAGTTTAATGTTATTTTCCCAAAGTTGTTCCCATTCATTTAACATTACTTTTGGCTGAAATTCTACATCCAGCATGTCATAGTTTTAGAGAGGAGCAAGGTTTCATATTCAGATCATCAGCTTCTTGTTGCAAAATTTAGGCTTAAATTGAAGAAAGTAGGGAAAAGCACTAGGCCACTCAGGTATGAACTAAATCATATTCCCGATGAATATACAGTAGAGGTGACAAATAGATTTAAGGAATTAGATCTGATAGACAGAGTGCCTGAAGAACTATGGATGGAGGTTCGCAACATTGTACAAGAGGTAGCAACTAAAACCATCCCAAAGAAAAAGAAATGTAAGAAATCAAAATGGCTATCTGAGGAAGCTTTACAAATAGCTAAGGAGAGAAGGGAAGTGAAAGGCAAGGGAGAAAGAGAAAGATACACCCAATTGAATGCAGAATTCCAGAGAAAAGCTAGAAGAGATAATGCCTTCTTAAATGAACAGTGCAAACAAATAGAAGAAAACAATAGAATGGGGAGGACCAGAGATCTTTTCAAGAAAATTGGAGATATGAAGAGAACGTTTCATGCAAAGATGGGTATAATAAGGGACCAAAATGGTAGGGACCTCACAGAAGCAGATGAGATTTTAAAAGGTGGCAAAATTATACAGAAGAACTATACAAGAGCAAGCTTAACTTCCCTGATAACCACAGTGGGGTAGTTACTGACCTGGAGCCAGACATCCTGGATTGTGAAGTCAAATGGGCCTGAGGAAGTCTGAGCAACAATAAAGCTAGTGGTGGTGACAGCATTCCAGTTGAACTATTCAAAATCTTAAAAGATGTTGCCGTAAAAGTGCTACACTCAATATGCCAGCAAATTTGGAAAACTCAACAATGGCCACAGGATTGGAAAAGGTCAGTTTACGTTCCAATCCCAAAGAAGGGCAATGCCAAAGAATGTTCAAACTACCGCACCATTGCACTCATTTCTCATGCTAGCAAAGTTATGCTCAAAATCCTACAAGCTAGGCTCCAGCAATATGTGGACTGAGAACTTCCAGAAGTACAGGCAGGATTTCGAAGAGGTAGAGGAACTAGAGATCAAATTGCCAACATACGCTGGATCATGGAGAAAGCTAGGGAGTTCCAGAAGAACATCTACTTCTGCTTCGTTGACTATGCTAAAGCCTTTGATTGTGTGGAGCACAACAAATTGTGGCAAGTTCTTAAAGAGATGGGAATACCAGAGCATCTTATTTGTCTCTTGAGAAACTTATATATGCAGGTCAAGAAGCAACAGTGAGAACCGAACATGGAATCACTGATTGGTTCAAAATTGAGAAAGGAGTTCAGCAAGTTCACCTTGCCTACTTGTATGCAGAGCACATCATGAGAAAGGCAGGATTAGAGGAGTCACAAATTGGGATCAAGATTGCAGGGAGAAATATCAACAACCTCAGATATGCAGATGATACCACTCTAATGGCAGAAAGTGAAGAGGAACTAAAGAGCCTGTTGATGTGGGTGAAGGAGGAGAGTGCAAAAGTTGGATTGAAACTCAACATCAAGAAAACAAAGATCATGGCATCCGGCCCTCTCAATCCCTGGCAAATAGATGGGGAAGAAATGGAGATAGTGACAGATTTTATTTTCCTGGGCTCCAAGATCACTGCAGATGGGGACTGCAGCAAAGAAATTAAAAGACGCTTGCTCCTGGGGAGGAAAGCTATAGCAAATCTAGACACCATCCTAAAAAGCAGAGACATCACCCTGCCAACAAAAGTGCGTTTAGTCAAGGCTATGGTATTAGCCGTTGCAATGTATGGCTGTGAAAGTTGGACCATAAGGAAGGCCGAGCGACAAAGAATTGAGGCTTTTGAACTCTGGTGCTGGAGAAGACTCTTCCGAGTCCCTTGGACTGCAAGGAGAACAAACCGGTCAGTCCTAGAGGAGATCAGCCCTGCCTGCTCCTTAGAAGGCCAGATCCTGAAGATGAAACTCAAATACTTTGGCCACCTCATGAGAAGGAAGGATTCCTGGAGAAGAGTCTAATGCTGGGAGTGATCGAGGGCAAAAGAAGAAGGGGACAATAGAGAATGAGGTAGCCGGATGGAGTCACTGAAGCAGTAGGTGCAAACTTAAATGGACTCCGGGGAATGGTAGAGGACAGGAAGGCCTGGAGGATCATTGTCCATGGGGTCGCGATGGGTCGGACACGACTTCGCACCTAACAACAACAACAAAGGTTTCATATGGATTTAATGGATGATGACTGAAATGGGCGCCAGTAGCCCCCATGGAGGCCAAGTAGTGCCTATACATATGACCATGAGGGTCCACAAGCTTGGATGGGTCTGGATGGGGTGTAGCTCCCAACACGCTCCCTGAGTCCTGGGTCAGGTGCTCTGACTTCCCACCTATCTACCTACCAACCTAACCAACTTTCTACCTGCCTACCTACCTACCTACCCAACTGTTTACCTGCCCATCTACACCACCATCTATCCACCTGCCTAACACCTGCTGAGCGCAACTACGTACGAGCACCAGACCCAGAGCCCAGGGAGTACAGTGACAGCTAAAGCACATCCTCGCCCCTGCAAGCTTGTGGACCCTCCTGGTCATCCCCTGCTATGCAGGCAGGCCCTCCGGATCCATTGTGCTTAGGACACAGTGGCCCCCTCTCCCCAGGAGTTGTCACAATGAACTCCAGGGCATGACTGGCAGCCAGGTAGCCAAGCAAAGGCAGGGATACCTAACTGCCTCTGGATGCCGAGGTGTGGCTGGGTATGTTTTTAGCCTCTCCTGTGGGAGGGGGAAGCCATGGCTCAATCCTAACACCACTCTGCCACTTCTACTGCCCCTCCATGCGGCATCTCCAGAAGTTTAATCCCCAGTAACAGAGGTTGCAAACTATTATTCATTGTGGCCAAATTTACCATTGTAGCTTACAGCCCCACTCTCCCGTCCCGACACTCTACTTTGAACACAACCATAGTAGACTTATTTTTCCATTGGGAGTGTTGGGTGATCCATGGACCGGTACCGGTCTCAGGACTGGGGGTTGGGGACAGCTGGCCTAGAGGGTATAAGCCCGGGGGTGACCCACAGCTGACAACCCCGGTCATCCGCCCGGCCTCAACCAAACGCCTGACAGAAGAGCTCTGTCTTGTAGGTCCTGCAGAACCTAGAGAGTTCCATCAGTGCCCTCAGCTCTTCCAGGAACTCATTCCACCAGGTTGGGGCCAGGACCAGACAAACATCCTGGGGGCCCAGGACAGCCAGCGCATTCATACCCACAGAGTGAAGAGCCCTGTGGGGGGCCTAAGCAGATAAGCGGTTCCTCAGATAAGTAGGACCCAGGCTGTGTATAGCCTTAAAGGTCAAAACCAAAACCTTGAACGTGATCCCGAAGTAAGCTGGTGATGCAGCACCAGCGGAATATGGGCCCTCCAAGATGTCTGAGTGAGGATACTCGCAGCTGCATATTGTACCAGTTGCAGTTTCTGGGTCAAAGACAAGGGTAGGCCCACAAAGAGCAAGTTACAGAAGTCTAATCTGGAATTGCCTGTTGTATGGATCTTTGTGGCCAAGTGTTTTCAGGTAGGGTGCTAGTAGCTGTGCTAGGTGCAAATGGAGAAATGCCGTTTGGGTTACTTTTGTGATCTGCGCCTCCATTGAAAGGGAGGCTTCAAAGATCACCCCAAAATTTCTGGCAACTGGTACAGATGTCAGTTGCACCCCGTCCAGGCAGAGGAGACGTGCTTCCTGATCCTGCCCCCTTCTACACAGCCTCAGGACCTCCGTCTTGGGGGGTTTGAGTTTCAGATGACTCTTCCTGAGCCATCTAGCCACTGCTTCCAAAAAACTGGCAAATGTTTCCAGACCGGAGTCCAGCCAGCCATCCATTTGGAGGTAGAGCTGGGTGTCATCTGCATATGGATGAACATCCCAGCCCAAAGCCCTGGATCAGCTGGGCTAGAGGGCACATATAGATTTTTTAAAGTGTGGGGGATAGTATCAGCCCCTGTGATACTCCACATGGGAGCACAAAGGGGCTAGACAACTCCCCACTGCAACCCTCTAAGTCTGGTTCCGAAGAAAGGAGACCAGCCATTTCAGCGCAGTCCCTCTAATCCTGGGCCTGGTGAGTCGGTGGACCAACAACTCATACACGACCACATCAAATGCAGCCAATAGATCTAAAAGCATGAGGATGGCCAAACTGCCCTGGTCCAGCTGGTGCCACATATCATCCATCAGGGCGACCAGCGCAGTCCCCACCCTGTGGCCAGGATGAAAGCCAGACTTGTATGGATCTAGGGCCAATGAGGTTGAGACTTGGGAAGGTTGTTTTGCTGGGTCAACTGATCCACTAGGTGCAAGTTTCAGGCTCTTGTCTGAATACTCAAGTATCAGAACGGAAGCCTAAAAGCATTATCCTAGAGGGGACCTGACCAGGCCGGCCTGCAGGGCAGCCTGTAAGCTCAATTTGCACGATTTGTTTAGAAAGTGGTGGTCTTGATGATGATGACTTATAGTGAGGGATGGGTGTGAATGGATGGGCTTGGTTATGCAATGCACTTGTATTTCTAGAAGGAGTCAAACTAGATTACCTTGGCTTAGATATGTGTCTGATGTAAATATGTTTTTCAGATTTTTACCAGAACTGAATGCCAAGTTACTACAAGAAACAAAACTGAGTTGTCTGTCCAAGTTCAGAGACAGCAACAAAGAGACTGAACAACTCAAAGATGAAAAAAGAGCAGCTCATATTAATGTGCCTCAAAATGGCCCAGTTGTTGGGAAGGTAAAAACAATTGCCTTTTTTTGTATTTTTTAAAAATAGTGCAAAGATTTAGGTTAGAAATACAGCACCCTAAACTCATTAGTATTGGCATAGCTGCTATAGACACCCACATGCATCTAATTATTGTCTGTTATTAATTACCTGGATATTTTGCTGAACTGGGACAAAAGGTTTTAGTGGTAATTCCTGCTTATTTCAGTGGAACATGCTTAGAAAGAGGCTTTCCTGTTCACATTGTAGAAGAAGGTACAAGGTTTTTGTGCATCCAAGTTTCCTTCTCTGTGGTGGTTGAATAACTCTCTTTTGTGGGAAATTAACTGGTTACACTGGAGTCCTCAGGAGCTCTGGTCTGGAGGTGATGTCCTTATGCTGAGAATATGGGAGGTCAAGCTAATTTTCTATGTAGCGATGATGCTTCGGCAATCCCGGAGGAGGTTTAGGATAGGCTTTACAATGAGTATTCGAATCCTGGTAAAATAATGAATGATAAAGCTGTGCTTAGCAGAATTTTCAGTGCTCCAGGATGGGTATATCAACATAGAAGCTATGATCAGAATACATGGCAGGTTGTTTTTGTGCAGCAATTTAGCTTCCTTTGGGAATACAAAGATGTTCCTCTCTGGAAACGATGCCTGTCTGTAAGCCCCCTGCTACCTTCACTGCTTGTTAGCCAGTCCTGACTTTTGGGAAGGCTTCTGTGTATAGATGAGGCTGGGGTTAGCAAGGTAGATCCACGCCCCCCCCTCCAGGTACGAGTATCCAGGTATGAGTATCTATCTTACCTCCTTCCCCTCCTCTAATAGCAGGGGGTGGGGAGGGGTTTTCCGCCATGTTGGGGATTATGTTTTTAACTGGGGTTTTTAGTGGGGATTTTATGACATGTAACCCGCTATGAGTCAATTCAGGAGTGACGGGAAATAAATCTAATAATAATAATAATAATAATAATAATAATAATAATAATAATAATAATAATAATTGTTGGCACCATGATCTGAATGTGGCCAGGCAATCTCCAACAACTGAAAAGAGGTTGAGGAGCACATGAGGTGTGGGTAGTGTTTCACAACATTGTATAGTTTGAAAGGCTAAACAGCAAAATGAAGTGGGGAGATTTGGGGGGGTGTAATATAAGTAAGAAAATGTAATATCATTTCCCCCTTCAGTAGTGCACTGGTGCACTGAATGTATAGGTTTAACATACTCATGATCATTTTTAGGTTGTGCTTAAATAAAGGTAGTGGATCTTAATGCCTTACTTTGCGTGTGTGTATGTGGGGGGACACTTCTTGAGAACACTGAATCCAGGGTAAATCCCAAGTGTGGAAATGCTGTTTTTAGCCTCACAATTCAACCTACAAAAGCTGCACTTTAAATAGTTAAGAGGCAACCCCAATTTTCTAGGAATGTGCACATTTTTACAGTTAAATGCTTTATGTTTCATTGTATTGTTCCCATTCCTTTTTATTGTTACATATGTTTTCACTGCCACTAGTTTCATTTGGGAGCAATGTCAGCCTTAGCTGCTTAGTTTTCCACCCAAGCTGGATGATGTTTTCAGGGATTGTAGCCTTCAAATAGGGTCCTCACTGCCAAACTTCACATTGATAGGAGAAAGGGTCCCAGTTTCATCTTTAACCCGCGGAGCGGATTAAATAATTCGTTAAGGTCCATGGTGGCGGTCCCTGTCCGTGATGAGGAAAGGTGCCCATAGGCCCCTTCCCCCAGACTGACAATCGGAGGGCCCTTGGGGGCAGGACGAACCGCCTCCACCTCATGCGGCGCCCCACGACCCCCCTAGAGTCCACCCCCTCGCGCCATGCCCGTCGACAGCCGCCCCCTCACCCTCCAAACCCCTGCTAGCGCCCACTGCATTCCAACAGCAGTGGGCTTATTTACTAGTAGTTATAATAAAGTAGCAATTCAAAGGGGAAATGAAACAAATGGAATACTTTGTTTTTTCTGTTAGTATTTGTTATTTCATTTATTAGTGCATTTGTATGCCAGTTTAGACCACAATTACTGTGACTCACTACAGCAGCTTTGCTCATTTGAGCAATGCCTTCTGAAGGTGCAACCCTACAAATGGGTAAAATTGCCAACTGCCTGTTCACTTAAATTCTCTATGGCGGCTTCTACTTCGTGCAACCATCAGCATGGGGTGGCCAAAAAGGCTCCACACTCCTGTTGTTTTGCAACATGTGCAAAATAACAATGCTCAGGAGGTCACTTTTACAACAAGGTTAGAGAAGTAATTGAATGGAACATGGGAGATTGCTTCTACAAGGGATAATATTGTAGTCTGTTGTACTGTCAATTGTACATGTACTCTACTTTTTATTGCAATGTTCTCTACCACTGTAACTCTCCATTATGCTATGCCATGCCTTAGACTAGTTTTTATTTGCATTGTTTCTGCAGTTCTGTCATCCTGGTCCTATAGTATTGTTTATTGGAGGTCTATGTTGCCCAGTTGAATCGATAGTCATATTTTGTAATCTGGCCCCAGGGTTTCACTCAAGAGTCCTGACATGATGATACCATTGTACCAAAGTTCTTCTGTCATGGAACTCAAGCTAATTTAGGTAGGGTTTACAGAAGGTCATTCATGTATCCAATGACTGGCTTCACTTCAGCTAGGTGGCTAGCAGTGTCATCCTGCTCAAATCTATTTGGTGGGGCTTATTCCCAGAAAAGTGTTCTTAGGGCTGCATTGTAGGTCATGTGCTTTCAGACCATTCCCATATAAAAAAAACACAGACAATGGGAATATCCCATCTTTTAAGTATCAAGGCAAAAAAAAAAAGAATTGTTTGATGATTGCATATATTATTTTTTTCAGGATACTGAAAAGGACAAAAAGGCAAAGGAGATAAAGGTCAAAGGTATCAAAATGAAAGGAGTAAAATCTGAACACTCAGAGATGAAAAAGACTGAGCAAGAAGATACAACTGTGCAGTGGGTTGCTTTGTCTCAGAATCCTGTAAACCTTCCTCATGAAAGTAAACCCACGAGCAATGATGGAACTGCTCTACCAACACCTGGTCCTGATGCTGGCGGCACAAAGGAAGATTGTTTGCAAACTCCCTCTATGACAATGCCTCGCATTCACCCAAATTGTGGAAATCTTACCACAAACTTCAGCTCACACTATCTGTGCTCTAACTCAAGGTATGTGCTGCAGAAGTAAAAATTAGAAAAAGAAGAGTGGAAACAGGGTATGAAAATGCAGTTGCCATATGGATAATTTGCTAGATACTCTTCTATACCTGCTGATTTTGGAAGATTTCGGGTGTGTCTGTGCTTAAGGATTGGGCTGCAAGGGAATAGCACTTTGAATTGAGCTTTGGAAGCTGGTTAGTAGCCAGAATCTCTCTCCTAAAACCAGCAAGATATTATGTTTGTAGTTTGTACTGGTGAGTAAGTCTCACTGCTGCATTTGGTATCAGTTGGACTTATTTTCAAAGGCAGACAATATATTATTGTCATCTAACTTGCTCCTCTCAAAGAAGGGACCTAACTAGTGATCCAGTCAAAGTTGACCAAAGATACCGCAAACCACAGAGGAGACCAGAGCTTCCACCTGTAGACCTAAATCTAAAAGTGACAATGTAGACATGCTGTTTTAGGGCGTGAACAACCTCATGCAGAGCAGACTGCCTGTTCAGCTGCACTGTCAACCCACAGCACTTCAGTTTTATTTACATTTTATTGGCCCTTATTCCTCCGGTTACTGTTTCTAGGTGCCTTATCTATATATCATGCTTGAGCTCACAAAAAGAGGTGGCTTCCCTTTGACATTGTGTTGAGTCCTTGATAACAGCAGTGTGGTCTTCTCTTTGGTCTGTCTGCCCCATTATGTCTCTTTACTGATCAAGATCAAAACTGTTTCTTTCTTCCTTAGTGTGCTTCCCCAAGTATTGTACTGACTGAAAGTGACGTATGTCAGTGGAATATGTAGTTTGCAATATTTTTGTTCCTGTAGATGTGTTGTGTCCAGGCTTTAAAATAGAATAGTTTGGCTCCTAAGCAGAGTAAGTGGAGCTTTGCTGGAGGAAAACAACTCCCCAAATTTCTGCCTCTCTCCACCACCTCCAATTGCACTCCAGTGTGTCAATGAACTCCCCTCTGCATTATTTATGTTTGAAACCAGGATTTCTAAGATGCCTTGAGCTACAGGGAAAGGTGGGGTATAAATATTTTAATAAATACTGTGGAAGAGGGAATCAACAGAGATCATTCCCCCAGCCCTGCATATAGAAATGCTGTTTTGTTCTCATGCTGACAAAACAGCAATTTGGAGTTCAAGATCATAATCATCACTTTATTGCAGAGATGTCTCTCACACTCTTACGAGATAGCATTATATATATAATACATTTACTAACTTGGATTTTAAAGGCATTCTAGATAGGAAGAATTCTGTCCTTATCTGGGAATTAATTTGGTACATACTTTATCTGTTTAATTATCAGACTACCAGATAAAGCAAAGAAAAGGCGAAGTCCTTGGCCATCAGTGGGACAGGTGGGTCCTAATAATCGTCAAGAGGAAGGGAGCATAAGTCAAGTAAGTGTTCAAATGCTAGTCTTTTAAAATTAAATGTGTACTTATGTTGTTATTCTCAGGTGGCAGGGGATTTACAATCTTGGAAAAGATTGGCCTCTTCTGAATTGGTAATTTCATCCAGTTCCACATTGAATTCCTGTCTGATTATTTTTTCACTTCTGCATTCTGAGTAGATGTCTA
The DNA here is from genome assembly GCF_049243985.1 of Paroedura picta. Classification (NCBI taxonomy): domain Eukaryota; kingdom Metazoa; phylum Chordata; class Lepidosauria; order Squamata; family Gekkonidae; genus Paroedura; species Paroedura picta. Next base: position 91,666,266 of record NC_135371.1, read on the forward strand.
TCGGAACTTTTTTCCTTCTGCGTTGGTTTTTCACCTTTCAGCATGCATTAATTTCACAGTTTTCTGAGTACTATTTCTATGATTTTTCCAGTCTTTTCCAAAGCAGAAACCTTCGATTGGATATCCCCCCCCATTGTTCTTCCACCCCAAGAGGCTGGGCCTCCACTTCCATGCTACTCAGGGACTGCCATGTACCTTCTTCAAGCTGCTATTCATTTCCAGTAGCCATCTTAGTAGAAGGCTCTCCCCCTTTAATCAGTGTATAAGCTCCAATACTACAGGCATTTGAAGGGGCTTTTTAATAAGCCCCCCCTTCTAGTGTTAATCAGGGTTCATTGTTAATGTCAGAATCTAGAGAAGCCTAAATTTCCTCCAGCCTTCTCCTCCTCTCTGTGTTCCTCCCAACATTTGCCTCACAGACTAGGGCCTGAGAAACACTGGGAGCTAAGGGCTCCAGACTGCCCTCTCCTCTCCCCCCTTCCCATATTGTCAATTTCATTTATTTTAAGAAGGGGAATGTCTACCAAGGCAGTGCAAGACTGGAGTCCTTGGTTTAAAAAACCTTAAAACCCAATGAAAGCCTTAGATGGTGTTTTTCTGCCCTGATTTTCAGTACAGTCAATAGCTCAGTTGGGAAGGCAGTAAATGGAAATATGGAAGTTGCTAGTTTGATCCTGGGCTTGGGTACTAATTTTTTTCCTCATAGAACTGGATTAACCTAATAGTTAAAAAAAAACCCTTCCCCTTGTAAGTTCTTCATTCCAATTCAGTTCATATATCTTGATTTTGAAAAGTGAAGTACAGCCATTTAATGAGATTTGTTTAAACAAATGTTTGTCCCAGTTCCATATAAAGTGGGGGCAGATTCAATGGTTAGTGCAAAGAAGTGTCTCAGGGTGCTTTTTACCTTATCTGAGCTCCAGTATCCAATATATGCTTCCTTGACCCTCACACCCCTTTTGTTCTCACTATCATTATGTACATTCTCAGGTGAGACTGGGTTTCAGCAAGCATGTCTACCACCACAGGTTTTAGTATTTTAAACTTAGCACGCTGAAGTTCCACAGATGTTTCCATCCAACTGATTTAAATGGTATTTTGGCCTGCCTTTCTCTGGATTGCATTGTTTTTTTCTATTCTCTTGATTTCAGTCATCACAAGAGGATAGATTCTATGTAGTATATTGCTGTAGTAGAAAAGCCAAATGTCAAAATAAAAATTAAAAGGGTGGTTTATTTATTTATTATTTTTTACCTCATAATTCCCCCAAAGATTGGAGTTTGTATATCTGAACCAACACATTTTTGTTTGTTTGTTTCCTGCAAGCCATAGTTCTGTGGGGAGAGACTGTCTATGTGAGCTCAAATCTCCTCCTGAACTTCTTGAGCCAGACTTAGGTTCTCTCTTATAAACTTCCTCTAAAAAGAACCTCTGAGGACTTTCTACTTTGGTGTGTCAAGCTGAAAATGAAGCACAGGCAATGGTTGTGTTGTACCATAGATGTTTTTAGATACATACTGCTTCCATTTTAGAACCCAATAGAGAAAGCCTCCTTGTATGAAAGAGCTGCTCAGATTGATCAAATGGTCAACATAAACAGAAAAAAGCGTAATATTTCAAGATGTGAGAAGAGAGACATTCACTTTCCAGAACTGACAACAACTGGACAACAAAAAGAGCTGAAAGGAATGGAAAGTATGTTTGTCACTTTCTATAGAACTTTACAGATGTGCCACAAGGCCATGTAGTTAACAATGGCATGTTAAGCAATGGAGCTTAAGCACCACTGTAGAAGATTTGTGGGAAATAGTCCAGAATAAAAACAACTCTTCTTTTGGTGAGTCAGCTGGAGCAACAGCTTTCTTTTGCAAATCAAAGGCTGCACATAAGCAGACCTAAAACACTGGTGTTCAGGGGTGTGTTCTCCCCCCAGAAGTGAGCCCAACTTTCTATCTCTTCACAGTGCTCATCAGGAAACATATTTGCTGCTGACTTGAATGCTGGTTTAGTTCTCAGTTTTGCTCCTCCTCCCCCAAACATCAGGCAGGCTAACTACTTAAAAAATTTGCTTCAAGTGCTGTTAGTATTTTTATACAATTACAAGTTTTTTGTTTGATCACTTGTAAAAACCCTGTAAAGTTCTTGAACTGTCACAGGAAGATATGTTGGAGAAGGGGAATTATGATGGCCCAACATCAGCTGATCCTCTGCATGCACAGCTGTTACACAGTTTCTGAACCATTTATTCCTTGGCACAACTATGGAGAAAAAATGTTCATTTAAACAAGCAGTTTTCAATATATTTTGTGGACCCACCTGTCTCTACCTGTCAATAATGTTTTGTCTGTGTACTCTAAAAGTTAGCATATTCTTTGAAGGAAATAATATATTGAAATGTTTTCTTGGTACGTTAAAGTTACATTCCACTTCTCAAATTTTTTTAGATTAAAATATGGGTCACTACTTATCCATGGTTCCTCTATATATTTGTGCAACAGCCTGGGGGGTGGAATATGTCCAGGTGTCCAAGTTGGAATAGGGACAATCAGGGTGAACGCTGGCTGCACTCTGATTGGCCCTGCCCCTACAGCTCCCGCCATCCCTCCCTGGACGCTAGCCATGTTTCTCTTAGACACGCCAGAGACAGAGAGATACACACAGAGCCTTGCCAGACCAAGCATGAGCCCTCATTCCCTCCTGTCACTCCTGCTGCAAGGGAGGCAGAGAGAGACACAGAGAGAGCTGCCCCAAGCTGCTGACACAGAGAGAGCCGCCCCTGCTGTGACAGAGGGAGAGACAGACAGAAAGAGAGAGCTGCCCCAAACTGCACTCCAGCCCTCCTTCCCTCCTACAAACCAGCCCTCATTACTTGTTATGCCTTCTGCTACAAGGCACACAGGCAGCAAGAAGGAGAGAGAGAGAGAGAGAGAGAGAGAGAGAGAGAGACGCAGAGAGAGATCTGCACCTCCTGGTGTCCCCTGGGTCCTAGTGCTCATTGTATCCCTGCTTGCAATGGGCTTTCTTGCTAGTTTATTAATAATTCCTATAGTGAAGAAAGTTCCACGGAAAATAGATAACATGTGTAGTTTCTGTACGTAGTATGTAAATGGATGTAATTTGAATGTTAATGCCCCTTCATTTTGTTAGAACAAGCTATCTTTCTATATGGTCAGGCTCTGTAACATAGGAAAAGCCCTGCTGGATCAGACCAGTGGGCCATCTAGTCGAGCATCCTGCTTCGTTAAGTAACCAACCATTTGCCTTAGAGGATCAAAGCCTAGTGGCAAAGGTCTTCCCTTGATGTTACCTCCTAGTACTGAATTTCAGAGCCTTATCGCCTCTAAAAATGGAGGTGTCCTTTCCTTGCCATGGCTAGTAGCCACTGATGGTCTGGGTGAACAGATTCAAAACCTCTGTAATTGGCTGTGAACATTGTTAATTGGCTGGCGCCTCTGACTAATCTACCTTAGCCTGATACCGTTTCTTAATCTATTTAAAAGATTGGAATTTTTATGGGGGGGGGGAAAATATATGGTTGTACAAATGATAGTTTAAAAAACCTGAGCCTGAAGCAGGAAGGATGATGCAAGACAGACGGTAGAATCAGCATTCAAATCAATGTAAGTCCATCAATTTACATGCATTGTGAAGTCAGGAAGAAGATAAGGTCTCATTGCAAGGAAAGACTCAGTGATTCTTATTAATGCATCATTTTAACCAAAGCAATGCTTATTGGCGAAAAGACATCTCGGTTATTTAACAGAACAGCATTAAGATACGTTTTTATTTGTAGAAGTTTTTATGTCTTACCAAAAACCTGTTTAACCAAAATCATTGTCCAAGCTACATGTTTTGCTGCATATAACTATTTGTCCTGTAACTATTCATTAACTAAAAAGCTAAAGTCTGGGTATACTCCATCCCCAGATAAGCACTTTCAGTTCTTGTGAATTTCACCCACGCCCAACTTTTTTCCTCATCTTCTGCCCAGACCAAGAGCTGATCCATGCTTTCAAGTTATGTACAAAAGCACATAAAAGAAGAATTGCTGCACTCTGGAGATGTACTCAATGTACTCACTACATTTTTGTCAGATGTAGCTAATTCTGACCAGGGTTGAACTCTGGCCAGATGAGTTCTGTTGATTTGTGTGGAAACTGGTGGTGCACAGTGTTGACTGGTTGGGAGTGGTGATGTCAAGAGGCAGCAGTTCTGTGGAGCATCTACATAAGGGGCAAGATTCCTAGTTCCCTGCCCACTCCCCGCACTCAGTTACCCAGACTCCCCCCCACTCCCTTCCCCTTCTTAACTTTGTGGCTCCTGGGTGCCATGGCTGGTCTGGCCTCCATGGCTGGGGCCCACACCGAGGCCCACTCGCTGCCGCCACCTCTAGCAATTTTCTGAGGCTGCTCCTGTTCTCTGGAGGGAGGAAACGGCCTTGGAAGACTGCCAGTGGTACTGGTGCCAGAGCAACAAGAGCACCTCATTGCTAGGCCTTGCTGCTCTGGCACCGCTGCTGTAGGCCATCTACAGTTGTGCTCCCTAAGGCGGGACAATGGATGTCATGTCCGTTATCATTTCTGTTATAGGTACTGCACCAGTAGATGGTCCACATCAAAACTAGATTTTCTCCGTCTTTATTTTAAAAAGAGATGAATGAACTCTGGTTGCTTAAGCAGCACTCTATAAGAAATGTTTTAAACATAGACCACAAGAAGGGGGACACTAGGCTAAATAGGTGGTGACATTTGTCATCTGATCGCAGAGAAGCTAATTCTGCCCATCCACCAATGTTTGTGTAAATTAGATCAAGTGGTCCAGTCCTACCATTATTTCTCTTGGGAGAAAAAACTCATGGTCTCTCCAAGGCAAAGAAGCCAATAGCCAACACGTGACAGCAACCAGGAACGTCCTTTCAAATTACCTGCTCCAATGTCCTGATTGGCTCAACATGAGGACTACCTGCCCCTCTAAGCACAATTACTCTCTGCTTGCCTCCAGAATAGTAGTTGAACATAAGAATAACTGCAGGCAACAGTTAGAATAGTTCTTTAAGCAGCCTGTTGCTCCATTTTGTCCTTAGGCTCATGCAAGGGCCTCCCCTTTTGAACAGTACCACCCCCCCCCCCCCGGACCATATCTCAGACAATTTTTGAATATCCTGTTGTTTCAACAGCCATTTGTCATGCACTCTGAAAGAAGGAGGCTTTGAATGTGAAAAAATCAGGCATAAAACTCTCAAGGGCCAATGAGATTAGTTTCCCGGTTCTTTGAATTGTGTAATTTGTGTGGAAGATCTTTTTTTTTCATGAACTAAATTCTCTCACAGGATTATACTACACATTGCATGCAAATGTGAGTAACAAAGCATTGGCAGTATTTTTCTTTAATGAAAAGCAGCCTTTGGATGATGTGTTCTGTACCAAAAACATTGGGGTTTGTGTACATGTTTCTTTATCTGCCGGCTTTTTCCACACACATTGCTCCTTCCTTTTCAGGATACTTGCTGCTAGTTTAAGTTGTATGAATTAAAAGCCATTAATGACCTGTTGCAGCCCCAAATAAATGCTTACCTAATGTTTCCTGGAAAGCCCGTAGATGTCAGTTTTCTTTTTTCTCCTTAGCTACTAGATTAATTATTTTAAAATGCATCATGGATAATTCACAAAAGCATTCAAATATAGAAATAATTAGCTATTTGTTTGTAAAAGTTAAACAGGTAAGAGTGCTGAAGAGGGAATCAAAGAAATCTGACGTATCTAAAATACCATCCTTACTAAATGTGGATCAGAATCGTGAAAAGCCAGAGGTAAATTACATTTCTTTGTTAATATGCAAAGAACGTCATCTAGAGTTCAATGCACAACTAAGTATGCCTGTGATTAAATCCTATGTATATTTACTTGTAAGAGTCCCCAAAACTACTGCAGTAAGGGGATTGGCGGCTTGATTGACAACCCAAGGATCGGGGGAAAACCTGTGGGTTGTCCATGCTTCCATCTTCTCGGCTGCCTCATCAGGAAGGGAAAAGCCGTTATGAGATGGCAAGCTAACACGGGAGGGGTCTCCCATCAGAAAGCTGCCAAATGTGCGGTTTACAATCACGTGTTTGCGAGCAGGAGGGAGTGCACATTGGCTGCCTCTGTACGGAAATGGTCTAGGTTACAAATATTACACGCAGAGACAGATTACATGTGACAATGTATATTTTAATATGTCATCATGATTTTTAATTGCCATATGTCTTGATTTATAATTTTGGTGGCAATGAACAACACTATTTATTGTTCCTTGATACTTTGCTGAGTGTTTGGTTGTAGTCTGCGCTTTAAAAAAGCCCGTGGAATATCTCTAAATAGTTCTGCATTGCAATTTTTTTAATATTAGTTTTATTATTTTTCATAGTAAGAATAAGAAAAGTTCCAAAGATAAAGAAATTTACAGATATTTCAGATACTCATCCCAGTGCAAACATTAATGCTTTTGAAACATAAGGTATTTGGTTTATTCTTGGAGCAATGGTTAATAATAGCTACTTGACTCTCAGAAAGCTTCTGAGCAAGAGTAGCCCCAAAAGTCACCTGTAGTTCAACTTTTGATATTTCATTATTGCACTATTTATTTTCAAAGCATTCTTCTTACCAGACATCTTTTTCATGTTACAGATTTTATTTTGGTTTTGTATATTCTTTTGTTGAACATACTATTTTTACCTCCCACAATGGAAGCATTGAGTTTTGCTAGAAGCTTTCCCCTGGTATTTCTGGCTACCCCTCAGCAGAATCTTTGATATTTTGGTCCATTTTCCTTATGAAGTGATATCGAGAGGAGGACTGTAGAGGCAAAGATTTGTACTTCTTACCTTTGCTGTGCCATTTCCTTCATGTCATGGCTAGCAGTTCAAAATCTTCCTTACAAGCTCATCTGAGATGACAAGTGAACACAGAACTCTCAATCACTTTTATGGTATTGAATGTGCCCTTCACAACCATGCTTCCTATGCTTTCTTAGAGAGATCATTTAAGGTGGATCCTTGTGCATCTGGCTACTGAAAGAAATGCAAAATGCCTCAAACATTGGCAGAGGTGTGGAAAAGGGCAGAGAGGGGTCCTATTTGTGAATCAAACACTCTAATTCCAGTTCTTTCTTTGCTTAAGGAAAGCCCTTTCATTGGCCTAATGCCAAAGTATTGTAGGAGCTACATAGAGAATTCATATGTCAGTTGGAAACATGAAGGTACTTCTATAGTTAAAGAAATCAAAACAAACTGCTGTCCCATTCACAGTAAAACTAGCATCACACCTTTTAACTCTGTGGGAATGTGAGTGTTGCAGGGTATGTTTAGTGCCAATAAAACACTAAAAGAAAGCAGCGTATCATCAGCTGCAAATATTTTGATGTGGGATACTGCTGTCCTCTCCCATCAGATTTTAGCAAGGATAAAGCTGAAATATTGGTTGCTTGAGTTAGTTTTGAACAGTGCAGAAGTTGACTGTCACCATATCCTGCTATTTTTCTTGCTTTTAGTACCTTATCTACAGCCACTTTCTCACCCTTACATTCTGCGTGAAACAAATAGTTTCTAAGTCTTTGCTTATGACTTCCCAAAGCCACCAAAGCAAGTAAGATGTGCATCATGTACTTCTTCCTTACTGATATGTTGATAGCAGAGTCCTTATGAGAAGTGGACCCTACCTCTTCTATGGCTTTCTGAAAATTGAAGTTCTGGCCCTTGCTGCCAAGGTGGTGGTGGGAACATAATGGACCATAATATGTTAATACTTGTAAAAAGTCATAACAAGTGGTACTAAACCATAGCATCTTGTCAAATACATGTTCTCAGGTGGCAAAGAAGACTACCTTCAGATTAGACAAACGAAAGAACCTGTATCAGTTATTGAAATGTCCTTCATTAGGAACATGGCAAATACTCTCCACCAAGTTAAATTGTATGCATACAGACTACATGAATTAAACTCTTTAAAGGGGCTTTCACTATATGCCAAGCATTGGTTTCTGTTGAGTATGTTATTCAGGCTAACAATATTTGCATACAATTGAAGCTGTCCTGATATTTAAAACAAAAATCCAATAGAAAGTTAAGCATGTGTTTGTATTTCTGCTGAAGGCTTTATGGAAAGGTTAGAGAATCTAAGTGTATTTCAAAACGGATGCAGGGAAAAACTGAAGAAATGGAGATGGGAACTGATAACTGATTGTGTTTCCTGGAGTTCTGAACTGGTAGACAAAACCAGTTCAGGTTGCAGATGGAGGAAGGTTGTCCTGCCTAAAAGACCAGGACAACAAGAGTCAGGCTGGGCTGGAACCTTTCTCCCTGATCAAGGGCTCTATTTGGACAGGTCCGTCAATGTCTACTAATCATGGTGACTCAAGGGAGCTTCCATATCAAGAGCCAGCAAACCTCTGAATCATGATGCTTGGTGGCAGCAGCAGGGGAAGGCCTTAGCCTCTAAGCCCTGTTTTCTTTCCAGGGCAACTGGTTGGTTGCTGTGTGAGACAGGATGCTGGGCAAGATCAATTGGTCTGATTCAGCAGGCTCTCCTCCTATTCTTACGAGCTTTTAAAATGGGAAAGCATTCAGAAACGCCATCTTTCCCTTCGCAGTTAGAAGGGGTATGCTCAACTCTAGCAGTTCAGAATTTTGTTACCTCTGTGTGCTCCATGTGCTTACCAGTTCCAAGTGAGTGTCGAGAAGTGAAGTGGTATCATTGGGACTGGTGCGAACAGGGCTAAGGAAGTTCAAGCTACATATTTTGCATGCAGAAGGAATTTGGGAGAGGGGAAATGACTTCCCAGCAAAATGCTGAGAAGCCAAAATACACCACGTCCTCCACATTGTTAATGTCAGTTTTAGCTGCACCACAGTGACATCATAAGGGGGAATTTTGTAACTCCAACACAGTATCAGTGGGGTTTCTAGTGCACGTCCTTGGTTTAAGGCAAACATGCTTGTTATATTTTTAGATATCTAGAAATCATTAGGCCAAAGCAAATGCAAGGCATAGTGTAAACTAGAATAGATTTTTGAATAGCTTGGGTATTAAAGACCAGCTGGCACAGCAGGAATTATGAAGAGCTTTTCAACTCACCCTGTCATAGTTTTTCGTATTGCTTGGTACATATCTGAGATGCTTTACTAAACTGCTTTTATTTTATTTTTCAGGAGGTCAAAGAAGCTTACTGAAATTTATTAATCCACCATAGAGTGAATGAATACAGGTTTTTCTTTTATGATTTTCTGCTGTTTGTGATTTTTTCCCCATTTCTCTCTAAATTCTTGGTGTAGAAGATAATAAATAGTGGTGCCTCTTACTGTCAATATGTTACAGTCTGTTTGAAGTCCAAATATAAAGAGTAATTGCTTGTTACGTATGTGGGTTTTAGCCCATTCTTTATGCTGAATGGGCAGCAAACTGGAGTTCTAGAGTTACATCCAAAAGGTTGAGCCAAGAAATCAAGGAACTTTTATAGGAGTAGGAAGCTCTTACTTTCTCATTGGAGGCTGGTAGGGAAATAGGGATGCAAGCAGTGCTTGAATTTTGGAGGATTAAGGTGGGGAAGCCCTTAATGAGTCATGGCTAAATCATGCTCCCTGTATTAAATTAAAATATCTAAAAACAAATCAGAAAAAGTAAGAGGCCATGGGCAATTTCCTCTCCCCTCTGATTCAAGCTTTAGGAAAAAGCACTAATGTACCTAATATTTTCCCTGTGATTGTCTTCAGTTTGCTATAACCACTGCAAAATTTCCCTTCAGATCTGTAAAACCCAGGAATCCCAGTTCAAATCTCTTTATAGATTAAATTCCCCTGACCTTTATGTTTATCCTGTCTGTCACTGGTATTTAGCTGCCAGTGAGCCTAGTTGGCACCAGAATGTGTTTGCATAGTGTCTCTTCATTAGTAACGCAGCAATCTCAGAATTTGAACAGAGATGGCAAATGATTTTCAGATAGCATTGTCAGTGTCATACAGAACTACTAATTATTTGGAATTGATCCATTTGGAGGACAGTGCAATCCACACAGGACAGGCTTTTAAAAACCTCCAAGATCATGACCAGAGTGCCAGATCAAAGTAGAGAATCACAAAGAGAAGAGCATGCAAATTTACACGGAAGGGCAGGAAATTACCGTTACTGTGCAGTTGCACTAGGGCATCAGCAAAAATACTCCCCCTCCCAATTTTCTAACATTATGGGCACAAGACTAAAAAAATACTCCCCAGAGTTTCAGCCAGAGATACAGATTGCTGACCTCTGCAAAGTGTGGTAGAGCTGCAGTTGACTTTGCACAGGTACACATGTGCACACACAGATTGCCAGTGATCACTGCTTCCAATGCTAGTGTCAGTGAGTTCTAACATGCATTCTGTGCACTCTGCATATTTCCCCATGTTATGAGTTTGTGGAATTCATTCCCATTTTTCACAATGGCTGATAACATGGCAAAGAATCCCCCTGGTGCTCTGCCATATGGGAAATGGTGCTGGAAACGTCTAACTACTATTGGGTTAGCTAACAGCGATCCTATTATGCAAATCATGTGCCAAAAACAATAATTCAGACTTTAATTATATTCTCTGGCTTACAGTTTTCAAAAGAAGAAGAGTTGGGTTTTATACCCCACTTCTCACTACCCAAAGGAGTCTCAAAGTGGCTTACAATCACCTTCCCTTCCTCTCCCCACAACAGACATCCTGTGAGGTAGGTGAGGCTGAGAGCACTGAGAGAAGCTGCACTGTGAGAACAGTTATAGCAGGACTCAGACTAGCACAAGGTCACTCAGCTGGGTGAATGTGGAAGAGTGGGGAATCAAACCTCCCTCACCTGATTAAAAGCCACTGCTCTTAACCACTACACCAAGACAGGATGTGTGTGTGTGGTGGAAGAGGCTGTAGTAGATTAAGGGTTAAGCCTATTCCCTTTTTTCATATGCAGACTGAATACAAAGTTGGATGAGACAAAGCCGTATTATGTACAAAGTGTGGTAGAGCAAGTGCTTCCCCTCACTTCCACCATGCATATCCATTCTGCATTGATTTTCCTCCCTTTAATGCTTAGTTTGCTTTCCCATTACTATTTTCTAAGAGTGGTTTTGTAGCAGTTTTTAGCCTTGCTTCATTTCCAAGCAAAGGTAATTCAAAAGCATAAAGATTCCCTTGGATACTTGCTGCCCTTTATCCTCTCCTTGGAGGACACTCTCACTGCCCACATTGAGGTTATTCCTTCTGCTCTGCACTGGATTATTTCATTTCATGTGCATGCTAAGTAAGCTTATAATCAGAATAAAACTTTATTGGACTTAAAGGTGCTATTGGCTTCAACCTTTGTTTGCCTAGAGGAGGAGAGCTGTTTGTCAGACTTTCCTGGTCAGAGAAAGAGCCCCACAGCACACTGAGGGGCTTTCCGCACCGGGATCCTTGTAGCAAATTGTTTGCTGAACAAAAAATCGGCATTTAAAATAGTGGAATTCATCGTTATGCATACCTGCCTTTGTAGTGGAATCCAGTTGCGTTTCTATCGTTTCCCACAGGCTTCCGGTCTCGGCAAAAATCGCTAGAAAGGAAGCGCTATTGCCGAGCTCGTCCTACCCCTGGCCGTCAAGCAGCCAATGGGCGGCCGTTAGCATGCTCCCAAACAGCCCCTTTCCCTTTAAGAAAGGTTTTTAAAAAAACACACACACACGTTGCAACGAATATGCGTTGCTTCGTTGCAACAGAGAGACCCATCCAGCTGGCAGGTGTGTTTGAGCTGCCGTTTCATCATTGCCACGCTCCCCCCGAGTGAAAAAAAAAATCCCCCCCCTCACGGGCGCGATTTTCGGCCGAAAACAGTGTGAAAAATAAAGGGAAAATACATCAGCAAACGGGCTTCTCTGTTGTTTGTGCTTAGTGAATAAACAACTCTGGGGAGGGACTGAAGCTGTGGAAGCCTCTAAATGGAGGCTCGCCGGTGCGTTGATCTCTGCTCGCTCGGAGAAAAAAAAATGACGATCACTTCGCCGGAAGATCAGAGGAGAGAGCCAGCGGGAGGGACTTTGTAGAAACCACAACAATGGTAACGCACAGAACTTTCCCGCTAGTGTTGCAGATTGGTTGCAAGAGTGTAGCACTTTCCGGAGGGTGAATCCACTTTTGGGGATTTCCCTGAAAGCGCTACAAGGAAGCGCTTTTTGCGGATCGGTTTCAGGTGTGTGGCAGATTGTCAACATTGTGCATAATGGCAAAACTAGCGTTTTCAATTGGCAACCATTGTGCGATTTTGAAGGAGTGCGGAAAGCCCCTGAGTTCCAGCCCTGCATTATGCCCCCCCCAAGGCATGCTTCATTCTTGGTTGCTCCACTCAAAGCTGTATCAGCAGTGCATGTTGTGCATTCTCCTGATGGCTCACCTGAACCTTCTATCTTGCCACTCAAGTGCTCAATGACATATCATAGTTGCTTTTGTCCATATATTAAATGGCTGCTTGTCCTTTTGCAAATGTGGCTGCTGCAAAGGCTTCATTAAGGAAAAGAACAGTGCAAGGAGAGGCAGTCTTTAACTTGTTCCTCCTCTGCTGCTCTCATGGGATAGCCTTTTGCAACATGAGAATCACAGAGGAAGACCATCATTCCCCTGAACTGCAGGCCAGCCCTCCCCATCACCAGTCTCTCCGACCCAGTCCAGCCAGTGGGCAATCAGCCACCACTGAGCATCCCTGTAGCTCTGGGAACTATGAATGCCAGACAGGGCGTATACAGCTCTGGCTTGTAAGTGTGGTGCTTTGCCAGTTGGGCCAAGGGAGAAGGGGGGAACTGACTCTGGATTCCTGCCTTGAGCACCCCTGCTCACAGATGTGAGAACTGAGTTTGAGTCCAGTGGAACCTCCAAGACCAGCAAAGTTTAATTCTGGGTATGAGAACTGAGTCTTAGAACATGTAGGAGCATAGTCACTTATGCATCTTGACTTTAACTAATTCTTCCCGGCAACTAACTACTCTCTCTACCTATATGTAATTGGTTGAGGAAGTTTCGTTTCAATATATCTGATGAAATTTACATGCACATGACTGCTTATACCCTGAATTAAACTACTGGATTGTGCGCTCTTTTGGCATTGGGCTTGAATGGTGAGGATTTTAATGGAAGGAGGGAGGGAAGGGGGAAAGAGAGAGAGAGAGAGAGAGAGAGAGAGAGAGTCAAGACTAGCATAGAATCATATGCCCAGCAGCAAGCTGAAAAAAAATCACAGTGAAACTGACAAAACATATTTTGAGTGACAGAAAAAACATGCTTCTCTGGCAGCTCTCTGAGAAGCCTCTTAGCAAGGTCTGAAAGGGGGAGAGAGAAGGAAAGACCAGCAGTGAAAGAGGGAGACAGTGGAGGGTGATGAGTCTTTTTCCATTTTTCAGTTCCCAATAACACAACAGAGAATCCATGAGAGCACTCTTTAGCAACTTTTTTTTCTGTTTAGAAACCACTGAAATATGCTTCAGGCTTCAAGATGCCCTGGAAGTGATGTCAGCAAGCCACATTTCCCTGCCATGCCCCCATCAGTCACATGTCACCAGAACTGACATCACCCAGACACTCCCACTGGATGTGACATCATGCTCCATTGCCCCCTACCCTCCAAGGATATAAATGACCCAGAGGCCGCCTCTGCTGGGCCAGGAACAGGAGTGGGGCAGGCATCTGCCACTCTGTTGCTCCCTCCTGCCCTAAAATGATGGAAGTTAGACTTCAGTCACTACCACGTGCAACGAGCCTCCTCCACCATGGATTTTTATCACTGGGACTCCTCCCCTTTCCACCCCACCCCCAGGCCTATCATTGACCATTGCAAGGTCAGGTCGATATAACAAAAAACGGTCATATCACTGATCATTCTTTAAATTAAAAATGTATTAAAAATTAATTAACTCCCACCCAATCGGAGAAAGCATTCCAGAGCTTTTGAGAAACCCCAAAGTCTCACAAAACCACTGTTGAGAAAGTGCATTACAGCTTGGCCATAAGATAAGGGAGCTTTGCAGCTGCTCTAGTCAGTTTCAAAAATAGTTTGGTCAATTTGAAAACGTTTTTGTTTAATTTTGCCTGTGCTCCTTTGTGTTCCTTTCATTCAAGGAATTGAACAATGAGGATTTAAAAGGAAGGCCTTTACTTGATGCCACTATATAGCTACAATAGGGCAATTGTATAAAGTTTAAAAAAATTGGATGCCATGCCCCCATGTCACAAGTGATGTTTCCACCCCAATTGAGAAAAAGTGTATTTTTGGGTTGTAACTGCAGAATAAATAACCAAAGCAAAAAGAACAGTGTGTATGGCAGGCACAGGAATCCAAAGTCAAGCTTAAAGGCTTGACTGCTCAGATTCTCTGCAGTAAGCTATCTGTGCGCAATAGGACAAAAATACTTTGTTACACAACGATCTAGTTATAATTAACAAAAAGGGAGGCACTTGAATCACTTGTGTCCTGCTACTAATTCATACCATGAATTCTCTTTTAGTGTAACCCTTTAAAGACTTTTGACGTCACAGGAGAAAGTCTTGTTCAGAACAATGTGGTCCACCTGTATATGCATTTCATTGGAAACTTAAGTGAAAACACAATAACTTGGAGGACACTTATGGCACTAGTTAAAGTATAGAATTTGAAGCCTGAGGGTCCTCAGGAGCAATGCGCACAGTTCTTGCATACAAACAACAAGGGCCTTTACGCACGGGGATCTTTGTTGCAAATTGTTTGCGGAATGAAAAATCGCCATTTAAAATAGTGGAATTCGTCGTTATGCATACCTGCCTTTGTAGTGGAATCAGTTGCGTTATTTAGCGTTTCCCACAGGCTTCCGGTCTCGGCAGAAATCGCTAGAAAGGAAGCGCTATTGCCAAGCTCGTCCCGCCCCTGGCCGTCAAGCAGCCAATGGGCAGCCGTTAGCATGCTCCCAAACAGCCCCTTTCCCTTTAAGAAAGGTTTTTTTTAAAAAAAAAAAAAAACAGACCCATAGCAACGAATCTGGGTAGATTCGTTGCAACGGAGAGACCCATCCAGCTGCCTAATGTGAGCTGTCGTTTGATCGTATGAGCGTTGCCACGCTGCCTCGAGTGATTAAAAAAAAAATCCCCCCCCCCTCTCACGGGCCCGATTTTCGGCTGGATTAATGTGTAAAAAATAAAGGGACTTTATTTCAGCAAACGGGCTTTTATGTGGTTTGTGCTTAGTGACTAAAGGTGAAGGACTGAAGCCAGGGAAGCCTCTAAACAGAAAGAGGCTCGCTGGTGCGTTTATCCCCGCTCGCTCGGAGAAAAAAAAATGGCGATCGCTTCGCCGGAAGTTTGGAGGACAGGCTCAGGAGGAGGGACTTTGAAGAAACCGCAACAATGTTAACGCACAGGTCTTTATCGCTAGTGTTGCAGATTGGTTGCAGGAGTGTATTGCTTTCCGGAGGGTGAATCCACTTTTTGGGATTCCCCTGAAAGCGCTACAACGAAGCGCTTTTTGCTGATCGGTTTCAGGAGTGTTGCAGATTGTCTACGACGTCGTGCGTTATTCCAAATCAGTAGCGTTTTCAATTAGCAACCATTGTGCTATTTTGAAGCCGTGCAAAAAGCCCCCAAAAGAAGTCCTTTGTGGGGCAGTGTTAAAAAGCACTAAGCAGCACTGTTAAAAAAAAATTCTGTACATTTCATGGTTGTATGCAGTCGCATGTATGTATACATTAGTGAATTTATCATTGTTTCCTCTGAAACAATTTGCCACAAACAATCTCATCTTTGTTTTTCTAATCCTTGTTGAAGAGGAGCCTTGTTCCTCTTAAAAAAGAAAAGGAAGGACAATATAGTGTGTGGATTTTAAAAAAATGCAAGAGAGGAATTGTGGTTGCAATTTTCTACACAGCTGAAATAATTCTCAGGTTTGTAGGGAAAAAATGAAAAATATAATAAAAAGATTTTAAAAAACCCAAATAGCTGGACTGATATCTGTGTTTATAAAGACATTGCGACTTCAAGCAAAAAGGAGATTTTGCAGTGTTGTTTTCTAAGATTTCAGACTGGTAGTATATCTAGAGCAGTGGTTCCCAAACTATTTCAGGCTCCCTGGCAACATCCCTGGTGCCCCCCCCCCCACACACACACATATGAATACACACATCTCTCCTGCAAATTCAGAACATATTCTGTTGCCGACACTTCCTTTTTGGTTGTTGTGCAGTGGCCATATTTTAGTCTGGGAATAATATATATCTTTGTAAAAACCTCTTTGGGTCCTCATTGGGCAGAAAGGTGGAAAATCCCATGGCCAGGAGCAAACAGGAGGAGGCATTTCCAGCCTCCCAATGGTGGGGATTTTGGAGGAAGGGTTGCCAAGGCTTGGTTAAGAAATTCCGGGAGCTCTAGGGTGGAGCCTGGGGAGGACAAGGTCTGAGGAGGGGAAGGAGCTCAGCAGGAATAGGACCCCACCCAGCCAACTTTATGAAGCGTTCGTTTTCTTCAGGAAGCTAACCAGGGTTGGCCCTGATCAGCACTAGGATGAGAAGCCACCAGGGAAGTCCAGGGTTTCCACTTCCCAGGGGCAGGCAATTGCAAGCCACCTTGGAACGTTTCTGGCTAGGAAAATGCAGCTGCGGCAGGAAGAGTCAGTCCACTGCCCATCTCCTGCTCCAAAATTCCTCACTGCCCCCCTGGATGCTTCCATCATCCCTAATCTAGCAAATGTTCTGGTCGCCAGTTGATGGGGGATGCAGCCCGAGCTGAGCTTGTCAGGAGCCACAGGGGCCATAGCAGCAGGCAGACTGCCACTGCCCTATCTTCTGGCCATGGGGGCCCTGCTGGCACCAAACCAGCCAAGTCCAAGTATTATGCAGGCCCTGTGTACTCAGCCGGGAGTCCCCTTGCCCCCGGGAGCACAGCCAGGGACTCATAGCCTGAGGAGGGCTGGCCATGGCACTGCTGTGAACTGTTCTGTTAGGAGTCGGACTATGGATCTCATGGAGGCTGGTGATGAGGCAGAGGAGGAGGAAGAGAAGCCTCAGTCGAGCACCAGTCGAGAAGCTGTGAGCAAGAGGGAGCCAGGGGAGAGTGGTGAACCTCTTGAGCAATGGCTGCAAAAGCAGAGACAGTACCTAAGTTGCAGATGAAGAAGTAACTAGTTGGCTGCTTGTTAACACCAGAGGCTAGGGGACACACCTGAATCCTCACAGGATGAAGACTGAAAGATCTGGACTCCCTGAGTAAGTCCTTGCAGGTGCTGTCCTCATTCTTTGGCCATGCCTAATTGAAGCTGAGGCACCTAGTGCCCAGTCAGGGTGCAGTGAGTGAGACTCTTACCTTGTCCATGCCTGTATACTTAGACTCCTGCCCAGCCTGATCTTCTGCCTGTTCCCAATTTGAATTGATTACCACCTGCCTCGATCCTTAGACTGCCTTATGACCAGACTGCCTTCCCATCTCCCTCCTGACTTCTGGACCTTGTACCAACCTGGCTTCTATCAGCTGTGACAGGTAAAAGACTGTCTTGACTCTGTGTCTCTTTCATCTTCTGACTGAAGCTGTGTAACATTCCTTCGCTGTGCTGTTGGCTTCCCACCAGGACTGATAACTGCACAACTGGGAACTTTGCTGGTCCCAGGGTTGGCACAAGGACAAGCCCAGCCATCATCTCCCAGCCAACCGAGGAGTTAACCTGCATTTACAGCCCAGCCGGAGATGGGCCATCACATATCCTGCAGGAAGGGGGGTGAGGCTTACTGGCTATGAATGGCCTGGGCTACTGCTCTTAAGGGATTCCTGCAGCCTGCTTTCCACCACATCCCTTTTGCTTGGAGTGCTACCTGGCCAAAGATTGTTCCACTGGGGGGGGGGGGTGACATCCATGCCTAGGCATGCAGGCAGGCAGGCTGGAGAGGGCACCATTGTGGCCTTAACTGGCATCTTCCAGGCAGAAGCAAGCCCTTCCCCTCTGTTACCAAGCCTTGTCCACCTACCCACCCAGTCACCAAATAGGCTAGGTACCACCTACCCACCCAGTCACCAAATAGGCTAGGTACTCCACTGTCTCAGGTGCACTTTGGGATTGCCTAAAACCATTGGGAGGCGGTGTGAGAAAGATAGGCTAAAAGAGAGAAACAGGTAGGGAAGATCACCTCCCCCCAAGTAACATGAGGTCCCCTCAGGTATGCCAGAAATAATTATAAACCTTTCCAACTATTAGTAGCCTGATAAAGTTTTCATGTTTTTACCCGTATTATGATTTCCAAGATTTCTGTAAACTGCCCTGAGCCGCGAGGGGAGGGCAGTGAATAAATAAATGAATGAATACTTCTCTATGAAAATTATTTCATGTGCTGATAAAAATTTAGGAAGAGCCTGGATTTCAGACCCTTCTGCCTTTAGTTTTCTATGTGCATGGAATGCTGCCCATGGAGGATCAGGGAGAGACGGATTTTAGTCCATGCATGATCTGCTGCTTGTGTGTGAAGGAGCATCATGAAGCCACATAGGGCTGGTTTTGTGTGCATTAGTGGCTTCAGCCGACATCTTCTTCACCCCAGTTGCAGCGTGACATGTACAGAGAACTATCTCATGGAGGCATTCAGCGGGACATGTAGGGTGCAGATGTTCTTGCCATTCTTGTTTTTAGTCTCATACATTCTAAAATGTAAAGAAGCCTGTCCAGTAGATGACAGTGAAATGCTGATTAACATGCTTTAAACCTGGCATCAGCAAGGTCAAGCACAGTCTACAGATTCCATGCCAGTGATCTGGTGCTCATGTCTATATTTATAAATAGTTTATCAAATACTTTAAAATCCCATTTTGAACATGTGCTTGCCAAGGCAGAGTAGATTGGAAGAGACATATCCTTTTTAAAATTTTTTTTGCTGTTCTGGTGTTGCAAGCATACTATACCAGCACTATAGGCAGGCATATTCATGCATATAAGAAGATTCAGATCCAAGCAGTACCATATGAAGTCTGCAATGCTAGGGAAGTCCTGTTAATCCCCATTGGACTGACTTCAGAGTCAATAAGCATTTGACTAGGCTGCACAGGGAAAGGAATATTATTGAGGGAGGGGCAGTGCACAGAAAAATCTTGTGACTGTCATCATTTGCCAGGAGTCAATGATTGATTAGCTGACATTTGCAGGCTTTGCCTATAATTCCCCTCTCACCAGCAATTCATTTTGAAATGGGGAAAGTTTATTCTTTGTGGTTGCTGGAGCTGGTTGGAGATAAATCCTGCTGGTTAGAAGCTGCAATGGGATGGTAAAAGTATGCAAAATCCGCTCTTCCAACAACTCTTCCTTCAATGCAAGAGGGAGGAGAAAGCACTTGGGGCCCCTTTCCCGTTCCCCACTGGAGCCTCCTGACTCACAGAGGTTCTGCAGCCGAGGAATAACCTTACCTGAAGACAGAAAGGACTGTGAAGAGTGGACCACAAGAAAGAGTTTCAATAACTGTGTTAAATGCATCCAGTCCTTTGTGCTTCTCCATTTCTGTTTCTTGCCAACTACTGAAACATGTATTGGAGTTAAATCTTGAGGCAAATTTTAACATTTCTTCACCTTTCTGACTAATAGCATGTGGTGGATCCTCATTTGTGAGCCTCTGGATGACTGAAACATTCATTTAGTCAGGCTGGTGTTTTTTAATTTTTTTTTAAACCCTTTCCCTCATGAAGTCATAGGACAGATGTCAAAAATGGAAATGATTTGCGAGAAGTCAAAAGAGCTGCAGTCTTTTCTGCCAGAGGCCAGGTGACTCAGAAGAACCTGTTTTTCTATGGAGCCTGGTATTTGGTTATGCAGATTAAATCACAGGGAAATTCATTTGAGTGTTAGATTTTATGACTTAATGACTCTTGAAAGGTGGCTCTATTTCATCTTCAGTGATACCTGCATTATAAAGGTCCCTCACACGTGGGCATGTGGTACTATTCTCTGAAGTTTACAGCCACCACAGTCTTCACTTAGGCTGATCTTACATGATGACCTTCTGCTCTGGTGAAGAAGTCCTTTTCCACATTCACCTCCAAGCAGAACTGAAACATGGGTTTCAAACAGTACTTAAGTTAGCACTATATTTACCCTTAATGTTTTAATGAATATACTGGCTTCTAAATAATCTGATTGTTCAATTCATGTTGTTACCTGCCCTGAGCTACCAGGAAGGGCGAGATACAAGAATAAAGTGTATTATTATTATATTATTATTACTATTAACAATCTGTCAATGCCTTTCCCCAAAGGCAAGGCTCCACCATTCTGTTTACATCAAAGGAGTCCTAGTTCAGCAAATTCTTTCTTCTCCCTGCAATTGTTTATAATTTCCCAGCTACTTTTGCTCCTCCAAGTTAATGAATTACTCCTTGTACATTTGTGGTGACCCAGTAACATATCTTTTGCTGAGGAAGGAGGAGGTGAAATGCTCTTTTGTACTAAATTTGATTGTTTTATTATGATAATTGGTATCTAAAAATGAATAATTAAATTTCCAATTTTTTAAAATTAATGAGCGCACATTGGAATAGAAACGAAGCCATTGATGCCTTTTCCCCACTGAAAGGGAACTGTTTTAAGAATACATTCAGGAAGTAGCTAATTAAGTACCATTGGAGAGAATCTAAGGCTTTTTAGAGCACCAAAGCCATTGACTATAAAAGAGGAAGGGCTTTTAAAATTCATAGAATAAATTCTATCTCTAACATTATTGCAAGACATTAATAAATCAGTTCTAAATCCTGACCCAGAACCACTGGATCTGGGGAGATGATAAAAAATTATGTAGGGATTCTAAATGTGGGAAAACATATCTCTAGCTTGTGTTGGAATATCAATCATAGCAATTCAAGAATAAATGGTCACATGGAACCATCCTTGAAGGGAATTCTAATTCCCTTCATAGAATATCCATAGAATAAATATATTCATCTTTGAAGTTCTTATAGAATTATGGCACTGCCCCCTGCTTGGCATCCTAGTTCAGTTTAGCCCTTTTTAGTCTTGACCAACTAGCACCGAGGTCTCTGGAATCAGGTACTGTATAATAGGGCTGTATCACCCAGCTGTATACAAACTCTGCCTTGAAGTAAAGTCATGTTGGGTCTTGATGCAAATGTTATGCTACTAAACAAGACAGTATATGTAATCAGAAGATAATAAATATATTTTCCCCTCTTGAAAGCTTAAGGCACATTGCTTTCCTGTCTTGTTTTACCTGGGAGATTTTTATATTGGATTTCAGGTGGAGTTGAGAAGCATGGCTGTACATGTTAATTACGACAGGACAAGAAAACACCCATTTCCCCCTTCTAAATAGGTCATATGATTGGAATTTGGCTGTAGTTCAATGTCTGACTTGGTGAAACGCCTTAAAATTGCTTATCAGTATATTACCTCTAGTAAGATCTACTCCCAAGTATATTCGGAATGAATAAGCTAAGGTGACCAGATTGTCCCACTTTTGGAGGAACATCTGGGGGCACCTGGCAAATTGTACTTATGTTGCAATATATATATATTACAATACTATTTTTGCATTCTATGCGTTCTATGAAACTTTTTGTTGCTCCATGTAGACCAAATTTTTAATCAACCCCCCCCCCCCCCCCCCCCGTCAATGGTGTCCCGCTTTACCAATGTTGAAATCTGGTCACCTTAGAATAAGCAGGAGATGGAATTGCAAGATATATTGTATCTCTGAAATCTGCAATAAATGTGACAAGTGAGGACCCTGACTCATGGTTTTCAGTTTTTCCTGACAGACTTTTAAAAGTGTCTTTAACAGCTACACAAAACAAACATTAAACAGGAAGATTCTGTAGCTCAATGACAGAACACCTGCTTTGCATACAGAAGGTCAAAGATTCAGTCCCTGGCACCCCCAACTGAAAGGATCAGGTAGTAGATAATACTAATGACTTCTGCCTGTAGCTCCTGAGAGCAACGTCTGTCAGAGTAAGGACAAAATTGACCTTAACAGACCAGTGGTGTGACTCAATAGAAGCCAGCTTCATGCACAGCTTTTTAATCACCACATTTATCCTGAGAAAGTGCATTTCTGCTTTGTCATCAAAATGTCTGGAGGTTTATGGCTGTCCTATGACAAAGGCAAAGTCAAAAACCTGCTTAGATTTTGCACTATTTGTATCCTTCAAGAGTTCACCTCAGACCAAGGTGACCAGATTTTAACATTGGTAAAGCGGGACACCATTGACCAGGGGGGGGGGGGTTCTTGAGTAAAAATTTGGTCTATATGGAGCAACAAAAAGTTTAATAGAACGCATAGAATGCAAAAATAGTACTGTAATATATATATTTTTAATTTCAACATAAGTACAATTTGCCAGGTGCCCCCCGATGTCCCTCCAAAAGTGGGACAATATGGTCACCTTACCTCAGACTACTCCTGCACTAAGAACTGTTGAATTCTACAGAGTAATGTCTTAGGAATCTTCTCTGTCGTGCTGAATTTGAGGAGGGGATTGTCATTACACGCCACATCTCTGACTTTTCTGAGTCATCTACAAAGACATGGTGTTCCCCACAGATCCAATATCACAAGAACATATTCATTAGTGGATGCTGGGTTATGTAAAATAACAGAGCCAGTGTAGTGTAGTGCTTACGAGCCGCAGCCTCTAATCTGGAGAGCTAGCCTTGATTCCACGTTCATCCTCCACATGCAGTCAGCTGAGTGAATTTAGGCCAGTCACAGTTCTCAGAGCTCCCTCACTCTCTCGTACCTCACAGGGCATCTGTGGTGAGTACAGGAAGGGAAGGTGATTGTAAGCAGCTTTGAGACTCTTCTGAGTAGTGAAAAGTGGGATATAAAAACCAGCCTCTTATAACATGGAATAAAGTTTGAGTTCAATGGCACCTTTAAGAACAACAAAGTTTAATTCTGGGTATAAATAATTCTTGCTGCAGCTTTCCAGTGGTGTACACACCTTTATTCTTTGAAACTTGCACAATTTCTTTCTGTGTACTTAAACCTCACCCATTTCCCTCTCTTTGTTCCTTATATGTACTGTGCCTTGAGTTTGTCAAACCCTTCTTTTAATTGTTTTCCGATTAATTTAGTTTAGTGGACTTAGAAGGGTATAAATCTGGTGTGGATCTACAATAATGCAATGATAATAAAACAGACCTACTTTGCAAGGTTATTGTAATTACTATGATTTTGTTAGTACAGCAACTTGGTGCATTCTAAACCACTAGTTAAATGCCAAACTTTATTTATATTAAATAATACTATGATGTACAGTAACTGGACAGGGAAAGATACCTGCCTTTCTTTCCTTATGAGCTCAGTAACAAGTGTGGCATTTGAATTAAAAAGATTTGTAGCCTCAGGCTGTGATGGAACCCTGTATCTATTAATGTAGTGCTGGCCCAGGCACTAACTTTCATATGTATTAAACTTGTTTGCAAATTTCTCCTATGAAAGAAAGAAGGTATGTTCATTATCTGTTCTATGGCAACCAAGCAGTGATGCATAAATAATTTCAGGTTGCCACAGCACACACTTCTACTCCTCCCTTTTAATAGATGCTCTGAGTTAGAACATTTTGTTGTGTAATGATGCAAACTATATTCAGACCAACAATAATTATTCTAATTGCATCACTACCTATTTATAACACCAAAGGCATCAGGCAGTGAAGTTTGGTATTGCATTGTCCAGAGAAGAAGAAAAAAAAAGGGGGGGGGAGAATCTCTTAAATCAAAGTGAAATATAATTCAACAATGGCTTTTCAAAGAGTCTCTTCATTATAATTGTATGTGGTGATTACCAGTACCTTGTTGACCTACTGTATTAATGCTGATTAATTCTAATAAAACATTTCCAGGTCTGCACATTACCTATCACATTAAAATGATAGGTCAGAAGCACACAGAATTTGGACTAAATGGTCTGTTTTTTCTGCCTAAAGAGAATCCCTGACACTGAAAAATAATGCTGAATTTTCTCAGAGTGTATATAATGGAAAATCCTGGCCCCTCCTCTTTCCAGTAACATCAATGCAATGGGAAAAGCATGTGCTCACAATTTTCCAGGAGGAAGCCTATGATCTGACTATCAGCTGGTCTGAAAGGCAATGCTTAGCATTATTTTTGGAGCACTTAATCACATGTGTCAGAATAACAGTGACTCTGCAGAAAGGTTAGATTCCAAGTGTTCCCGCCCAGGAGCTGGCATGATATCTTGCCAAAACAAGAGATTTCAAGCCAACTCCAGCGTATCCACAAGAGGCTTGTGGCCCTTTAAAGTCTGTATTCCAACACAAGCTTTAGTTGACTAAAGGCCCACTTCTTCAGTTGCAATGAACGAACCCTAATAATGGCTGGGATCCACTGGACAACTTTTGTGGGTGGAAGTCAGAGTGCAACTCTCTCACCTCCCCATCTTGCAGCAGTCCAATGTGCTTCCTGATACGGTACAATGACATTTATTGTGTTTAGCCAAAGGCCATTACAAAACATAATTAAAAACAATATGGTACAAATACGGATAAAACAATATTTCTCCAATATTGCGTACATAAAATTGTAGACGAGGGCTACTGAGTTACAATTTAAAAGCAACACGGTGTATCAAGGTGGGGACATCTGTAAAAAAGTTTTAGCTCGGATCTTCCTGGCGTCCAGAGTGAAAAGTGCCACCCCATATGAAATATAGGGGTCAACATCTGATAACAGATAGGCGACTTTATCAAAATCAGAAGTGGGGTGTGAGTTTGGCAGTAACTTGGCAAGGAATTTGCCCCTGGGTTCATAGTACAGGGGACAAGCCAAAACATAGTGGGGCAGGTCCTCTACAGATGAATTTCCACATATACACAGGCGTTGGGCTGTGGGTATTTGGAGATATCGTCCAAAGAGCATGGCTGATGGCATCATTTCAAACCGCAAAGATGTTAGGGCCATTCTAATATTGCGTGTTGTTATGTTTACTAAATATGATGCTCTAGAGTGGTCTTATTAAATTGTTTTATACCAGCAGTCCCCAACCTTTCTGAGGTCAGGGACCACCTCTGGGGATGAGGGGAGAGCCAGCGGTCCGGGCGCCGCGCACACATGGCAGCTGCGCACAAACGCACACGCGCAGATGCTGTGCATGCACATTTTTGCCACCAGGGGGCACAAACACGCATGCACGGCAGTTGCGCACATGCACGTTTACGTCGCTGGCGTGCTGGCGGCCGTGCCTGCCTCCTCCCCTCCCTCTCAGCGAGAAGCTAGCCGGGCCTGGTGAGGTTCTCGCTGTGGGGGGGGGGGGAGGCAGGCACAGCTGCCGGCGACCCGGTATCGGGCCGTGGACTGGGGGTTGATGACCCCCGTTTTATACCATGTGGCTGATTGTGATAGAAGAATTGAAGAGTGATCAATCAATAAATCAGCTTTGAGCACCCAATCATGTACATCAGAGATATTAGCTGATGTATGCAGTAAGTCATCTGGTATGGTATAGCGTGAAAGAATGGAGCTAAAGAAGTCAGACCGAGTCCTGTCTTTGCTCAATAAGAGCTTAAAACTTTGATGGCTTAAAGAATCTGATTTGGTTGTTGTGTCTTTCTTCCAAGATTTCAGAATAGCTAAGTGGGCACGGGCTTTGAGTGAGGGGAAACCAAGCTCTGCCCTCATCAGGGCTGCGGGAGACCCTTTTGGAAGAGCCAGGATACATCTGAAGAAAAAGTTCTGAATGGGCTCCAAGCTGTTGGTTATTTGTTCTTTCCAGCCCCAGATGTCGATGCCATATAGTAGGTGAGGAATGTGTCAAACGTGAAGAGAACTCACAACAGCCCCTGCCCACCCCTCCTCGCGTTCCATGAACACGCCCGGAGAATGTCCTTGGCTGCAAAGAGCTTTAGAGCTGGGTCAACTAGAAATCCTCCCCTGGTGTAATAAAATCTCAGAATGGCTCCAATGATTTTTAGACCAGAGGCCTTTATAATTGCAAGGTGGGCATTCCAGTTTAGGGTCTCCCTGTAAGTGATTCCAAGATATTTAAATGTACTGCACTGTTCTATAGGAATATTGTGTATACTCCAAAGAAATTTTTCTGGTCTTTTCCTAAAAACTATAACTTTTGTTTTTGCATAGTTGATGGAGAGGGACTCTTCCTTACAATAAGTAAGTTGTTAAGTAGCTTTTTCAGACTATTGTAAGGGAAACCAGGACCATGTCATCTGAATAAAGCAGAATAGAAACCTTTTGCTGAAGGGGTACAAATTCTGGGCCCGATAGTCTTTGCACTATATCATTGATGTAAATATTGAAAAGCAGAGGGGCTAGTACACACCCCTGCTTTACCCCTTTCCTTACTGCAATTTCTTTAGTTAGAGAACCTGAAGCACCTACCCTAATTTTTGTGTGTAGTTCATGCATCAGAAACAGTAGGCGTCTATCAATGTTAGTTTCCCTCAACTTTGACCAGAGTCTGTCTCTGTCAAAAGCTGTGGCTAAATCAATGAAAGCTGTGTATAGAGCTCTCGTAGGGCCTTCCATGCTGGAATAAGCTAAATAATAGAGGGTTTGACAGTGGTCCATGGTAGAATGGCCTCTTCTAAATCCTACTTGATTTGGGTGTAAGATATGTTTAAGTAAGTAAGTAAGTAAACATATGGTTGTCAGCAGCCCAATCCTCTAGTTTATGTAGGAGGAATTTTCCATAGAGTTTAGATACAATATTTAGTAAACTAACGGGGCGGTTTTGTGGGTCGATCTTGTTGCCTTTTTTGTGGATAGGAACCACTATGCTCATCTTCCAGCCGTTGCGGAAAATGCCTGATTCATTTATCTGAGTAAAGACCAGGCTAAAACTGGGGCCCACCAGTTAGGAAATGCTTTGAATAAATCAGGTGGAATGAGGTCTACTTCAGGTGATTTATTGGAAGCTAAGGATGTAATAAGGCCTCTGACTTCAGCCTCTTGCTGGTAAATTTAGAGAATCAATGGAAATAGCCTGGGTATTTGATTCTGATAGGTATTTGATTCTGATTTTTAAATGAAGCAGTATTTCAGGAGGCATTTTGAGCGCAGCAAGAGAGCAGGAAGCAGAACTTTTGGGTTAGGGCGGCATATGAATACAGTGGTGGGCAGCTCGTATGTATGTATGTAATGTAATCAAACTGTACAAAAGCTTGACTAGATTCCTAAATAATTAAATGGTGTTTTAGGTGCATTAGGAACATCAGATTTACAAGTAGTAGGTATATGTGTTTGTGTGTAGACAGACAGACAATCAAACTGCTTAACAGTGTGCATACGATCCCTCAGACTAAATCTGTTATTGGAAGTGAAAGAAAAAGAGTTGGTTGTTATATGCCACTTTTCTCTACCTGAAGGAGTCTCAGTGGCTTACAGTTGCCTTCCCTTTCCTCTCCCCACAACAGACACCCTATGAGGTGGGTGAGGCTGAGAAAGCCCTGATATCACTGCTCGGCCAAAACAGCTTTATCAGTGCTTTGGTGAGCCCAAGGTCACCCAGCTGGCTGCATGTGGAGGAATGGGGAATCAAACCCAGCTCGTCAGAAGTTGACGCTCCTAACCACTACACCAAGCTGGCTCTCACTCAAAGTTGGTGAAGGACAGGAAGAAACAATTAAATATTGCCTGATATATATGGTTTGCTAACTTTAAGAATGTAAGAATATAAGAAGTGCCCGGCTGGATCAGGCCAGTGGTCCATCCAGTCCAGCTCCTTGTCTCACAAGTTGCCAACTAGGTCTTCTGAGGGCAAACATCAACCTTGAAGTCTTCTCAAAGTAATTATGGAGTTCAGTATACTTAAAATCTACAAAACTGCAAGTAACTGCTGGTATACTTAAAATTCAAGTGTAATGCCTTTTATTCCAGCCACCTAAACAGTCTAAAGTAGTGAGTAGCCCACATTTAGTTTCATTCCTTTCTTTCAGGATATATGCTAACTTTAAAAGGGGCAGGGAGAAAGATACTTCAGAGTGTGAGGGGAAAAACCAACTATTAATTTAAAAATAATAAAAACACCAAGATATGGCAGAAGAGGTACTATGCAACTTAGATTGTGTCAGACCATGTAAAACAGGCTTCATGTTTTGTACAATGAGCAACTGTTTATTTTTTTGCAACCAAGTATGAATTGTGTTCCCATGCCATTGTCCAAGGAGGCAAAGATGGTTGCATTGTTTTAAAAAAGAGGCACCTGGGTGTAAACTGCACGGAGCTTTTATTCCAACCCCAGATCGATTCAGTCCCTGCCCTCTACACAGAATGCGATTTCCGTTTGGATTTGGGGCGATTTAAAATTTCCTTATGAGCCTCTTGTGGCGCAGAGTGGTAAGACAGCGATATACTGACTGGAGCTGTCTGCCCATGAGGTTGGGAGTTCGATCCCAGCAGCCGGCTCAAGGTTTACTCAGCCTTCCATCCTTCCGAGGTCGGTAAAATGAGTACCCAGCTTGCTGGGGGGTAAATGGTAATGACTGGGGAAGGCACTGGCAAACCACCCCGTGGATTTTTTCTCCCTTCTCTGCCTTTTTTGATCCTCTCCCCCCACCCCCTCCAAGAAAAGAAAGAGGCTCCCTGCTTGGCTCCTCCCACTCCCCCCCCCCTTCAAGAAAAGAAAGAAAGAGGCTTGGCTCCCCCCCCCTTCTGAACTACCCTAACCACGTGCAGAAGACTTTCCTGTTTCAATGGGGACGGGGGGGGGGGGGAGAGGAAGATCCGAGTTCAAAGCGATCTGAATTCAACAGGATTGACAATGGAATAAACAAAGTAAGTGCAGACTCTTCCCAGGACTCAAGCAGGTGAGGAAGCTTGCCATCTGTAATGAAAGGGAGCAACATACTTTACTTCCAAGGCCAAAAATCCCATGTGCCCTTTCAAGAGAACTTTTGAGATGGGGAGGCAAGGAAGCTTGTAGCCAGACACGGATGTTGGATTTTCGTAGGGCAAACTTTAATAAACTCAGAGACATGATGAGTGTCATACCATGGACGAGAATGCTGGAAGGGAAGGGAGCATGTGAAGGGTGGGCGCTACTCAAACAAGAGCTATTGCATGCTCAATCAATGACTATCCCAGAAAGACGAAAACACTGCAGGAGCTCTAAGAAGCCTATTTGGATGAACAGAGAACTTCAAGAGTAACTAAGAAAGAAAAGGGAAATGTTCAGGAAATGGAGGGAAGGACAAAGCTCTAAAGAAGAGTACCTACAGGTTACTAGGCACTGTAGATCAATCATCAGAAAGGCCAAAGCTGAGAGTGAGCTAAGATTGGCCAGGGAAGCCCATTGTAACAAGAAAAGATTTTTCAGTTATGTGAGGAGCAAACGTAAAGTAAAGGAGGCAATAGGCCCACTGTTGGGTGCGGATGGACAAACTCTAACAGAAGATGCAGAGAAAGCAGAAAGGCTTCGTGCCTATTTTACATCTGTTTTTTCCCACAGGTCAAAGGGTTTAGGCACATCTAGAGATGGCCATAGCCAAAGGACAGTGTCTGGGTGGCAGGTCCATATAGAGAGGTTGTTGAGAGGCATTTAGCTGCACTGGATGAGTTCAAATCCCCTGGGCCAGATGAAATGCACCCGAGAGTGCTCAAAGAACTTTCCAGAGAACTTGCACAGCCCTTGTCCATCATCTTCGGAACCTCTTTAAGGACTGGAGATGTCCCGGAGGACTGGACGAGAGCAAACGTTATTCCGATCTTCAAAAAAGGGAGAAAGGATGACCCGGGAAACTACAGACCAGTGAGTCTGACCTCTGTTGTGGGGAAGATAATGGAGCAGATATTAAAGGGAGTGATCTGCAAACATCTGGAGGACAATTTGGTGATCCAAGGAAGTCAGCATGGATTTGTCTCCAACAGGTCCTGCCAGACCAACCTGGTTTCCTTTTTTGATCAAGTAACAGGTTTGCTGGATTGTGGAAATTCGGTTGATGTCATTTACTTGGATTTTAGTAAAGCTTTTGACAAGGTTCCCCATGATGTTCTGATGGATAAGTTGAAGGACTGCAATCTGGATTTTCAGATAGTTAAGTGGATAGGGAATTGGTTAGAGCAGTGGTCCCCAACCCGTGGGCGGCGGCCCGCTGCCGGGCCGCCAAGGCCTTGGTGCCGGGCTGCGGCTCCCTCTCCCCGCCCCCCCCCCGCAGTAAAAAACTTCTCAGAGTGCAAGCTTGCGGCCCGGGAAGCTTCTTACTGCGGGAGGGGGGGGGCGAGGGAATCAGGGCCGCGCCCGCGCATTGCGCATGTGCAGGCGGGCAGTTGCCCTGCTGGTCCCCAGCCTCAAAAAGGTTGGGGACCACTGGGTTAGAGAACCGCACTCAAAGAGTTGTTGTCAATGGTGTTTCATTAGACTGGAGAGAGGTGAGTAGCGGGGTACCTCAGGGCTCGGGGCTCGGCCCGGTACTTTTTAACATATTTATTAATGATCTAGATGAGGGGGTGGAGGGACTACTCATCAAGTTTGCAGATGACACCAAATTGGGAGGACTGGCAAATACTCCGGAAGATAGAGACAGAGTTCAACGAGATCTGAACACAATGGAAAAATGGGCAAATGAGAACAAGATGCAATTTAAAAAAGGTAAGTGTAAAGTTCTGCATCTGGGTCAGAAAAATGAAAAGCATGCCTACTGGGTGGGGGATACACTTCTAGGTAACACTGTGTGTGAACGAGACCTTGGGTACTTGTGGATTGTAAACTAAACATGAGCAGGCAGTGTGATGCAGCGGTAAAAAAGGCGAATGCCATTTTGGGCTGTATCAACAGGGGCATCACATCAAAATCACAAGATGTCATAGTCCCATTGTATACGGCACTGGTCAGACCACACTTGGAGTACTGTGTGCAGTTCTGGAGGCCTCACTTCAAGAAGGACGTAGATAAAATTGAAAGGGTACAAAGGAGAGCGACGAAGGTGATCTGGGGCCAAGGGACCAAGCCCTATGAAGATAGGTTGAGGGACTTGGGAATGTTCAGCCTGGAGAAAAGGAGGTTGAGAGGGGACATGATAGCCCTCTTTAAGTATTTGAAAAGTTGTCACTTGGAGGAGGGCAGGATGCTGTTTCTGTTGGCTGCAGAGGAAAGGACACGCAGTAATGGGTTTAAACTTCAAGTACAACGATATAGGCTAGATATCAGGAAAAAAATGTTCACAGTCAGAGTAGTTCAGCAGTGGAATAGGCT
This sequence comes from Paroedura picta, assembly GCF_049243985.1. Taxonomy (NCBI): domain Eukaryota; kingdom Metazoa; phylum Chordata; class Lepidosauria; order Squamata; family Gekkonidae; genus Paroedura; species Paroedura picta. The sequence continues at coordinate 91,697,442 of NC_135371.1, forward strand.
GCCTAAGGAGGTGGTGAACTCCCCCTCACTGGCAGTCTTCAAGCAAAGGTTGGATACACATTTTTCTTGGATGCTTTAGGATGCTTAGGGCTGATCCTGCGTTGAGCAGGGGGTAGGACTAGATGACCTGTATGGCCCCTTCCAACTCTATGATCTATGATTCTATGAACTGATGATCACTGAGGAATTTTGTTCTGCTTCAGTGCCTGCAGATCACCCTTGCTTACATGCTATCTTTTCCCATTTAAATGTCACACATATCCTCCAGCTGGTGTGAGAGAAGATTTTTCTACCCCGGAGAGTGGCCTACCCTGTCTTGTGACTAGACTCAGATGCGGTCTTACCATGGCATTGTTGGTATCAGTCAAACATAAACAAATTTCAGATCTCTGAGTTTCCCACCAGCTCACTTTGCTGCCATTTCTTCACTGCATCCCCTCATGAAACTGTGCAGTTAAGGGGGAAAGTCTTGCTAATTTCACCAATCTTATGTCCCCTTTTCAAAGTGAGTATCCATGCTGGTAGACAACCAATATTTTATTGTTGATGTCAGAAGAAAGCCTTGTCAGTTTTACCCATAGAATCATTGCGGCGGGACCTCCAGGATCATGTAGTCCAACCCCCTGCACAATGCAGGAACTCACAACTACCTGCCCACTCACGGTAACCCCAGTTTCATGCTCAAGTGAACCCTCCATCAAAAATCTCCAGAATCCAGCCTGGCCTGGAGAAAATTCACCTACCATCCCACAGCGGTGATTAGCAATTCCCTGGGTATGCAAGGAAGGGCCACAAGAGACAAACACTGGCACATGCCTTCCTGCCCACCCACTCACAATCTGCCTAAGTTCATAAAATCGCCATGCCTCATTCTTTCTTAAAATTCAGAGTCTGTTCTGCCCACTTTCGTTTCTTTTTTTGAAATTGACGAAGTTATTCTTCAATTGTGCCAGTTAGTTTGAACACCCACTTACAAGATGGACTTTACAGAGCAGAGGGCAATGAAAACAATGGTCATTCTGCAAATACAGTCATGGAAGTGGAAACACAGAAAAGGGCAAAGGAGCCCTGTCTGTTCATGTGTCTGCCAAAAGACAATTTGGATGGAGGGCTCAGGATGGAGAGCTCAAAGTGTATGTATGTGTATGCGGATTCCCAAATGTGAACTCTGTGGAAGAAAAGGTGGTGAGAAGATGAAGAACATGCTTCATATTTGCACACAGGTGATACAAAAATGCTGCATAGTTGAATCTATCTTCCTATGTGATCTTCAGCATTAAAAAATGAAATACAAACAAAACTGCTACATGTGCATATTGACAGTAGGCAAGAGGCTCCAGAGCTAGCTTGGTATAGTGGTTAGGAGTGCGGACTTCTAATCTGGCGAGCTGGGTTTGATTCCCTGCTCCTCCACATGCTGCCAGCTGGGTGACCTTGGGCTCATCACAGCCCTGATAGAGTTGTTCTGTCCGAGCAGCAATATCAGGGTTCTCTTAGCCTCACCCACCTCACAGGGTGTCTGTGGTGGGGAAAGGGAAGGCGATTGTAAGCCGATTTGAGCCTCCTTCAGGTAGAGAAAAGTAGCATTAAAGACTAACTCCTCCTCCTCCTCTTCTTCTTCATGTGGATATGTATGAGATCCATCCAGTGATAGGTTGAAACCGTTTAGTGATATGGGAATGGAAACTAGTAGATGTTCTGGAGCCCCCAGAGGAAGGGCAGGATAAAAACCCCAAAATAAATATTTTTCTTCACTACACAGCACAATATTATATAACTTCTAAAAAGTTGTAGTTGCCATGGATGAGGAACTAAATTAACTAGGTGTGGGATAGTTGGCAGAGACAATGGATCCCCCCCTCTATTTACTCCAGCGTCAATTTTCCTTGTCTTATTGGCATCCGTTAAAGAAAAAAAAAATTAAACTCCAGAATCAACACCTGGAGAGAATCCAGCTGCCTGGCTAGGCTCAAAGGAATGAGGCAAAGCATTGCTGGTATGATACCATGATGTCATTGCAGGCAAGGAAATTCCCTCACAATGCTGTTACATTCTCTCCTAGTGAGGATAAAAAGCAACGAACCTGGAGCAATGCCATAAAAAGAAAGATTATTGTGATTCAGATGCATTAATGCCATACAGTGCACACTGAGACCAGTCTCAAATCTACTGGTGTGTATGTATTTTCGATAATTTAGATGTACTTCAACCCTATACAAGATCAGATTAAACTTCTTGTTTATTTACCATACATATTTTCTCCATGAACACAGAGCCTATTTTAGTGTACCCATGTTTCTTGCATTTGAGCATTCAGTACACTTTGAACGAGTAACACTCCCAGTTACTTTCAACCACTGTATCACGCAGGGACATCCTTTTTTGCATCACACCTTAGTTGATGTAGAGGTTCTCAGGGAAGTGTGATGAAAAATTGTGATGAAAAGATAGAGCTGGGTGAAACAAAGCCAAGTGGATACTGAATTGTAGAGTCTGATCTAGAAAATCAGTGGTTCCCAAGCCCCGGTATGCAGCCCGGTGCTGGGCCGCAAGAGCTTTGGCAGCGGGCCACGGCTCCCTGTCCTTGCCCCCCCCCACAGTGAGAGGTTCACCAGGCCATGAGCAAATCGGTTGCCAAAGTGGCCGATTAGCTTGCGGCCCAGCAAACTTCTTGCTGTGGGAGGGGGGGGGAGAGGGAAGCATGGCTGTCGGCATGTCAGTGGTGCAAACGCACATGTGGGGGATCTGCCGTGCATGCACGTTTGCACCAGATGGAGGTGCAAACGCGTAAGTGTGGCAATTTCGCACGTGCACGCATGCGCAGAGCCGCCATGCATGTCCGTTTGTGCCCTGCCAGGAGCGCAAATGCGCATGCACAGCAGCCCCGTGCATGCATGCATGTGCAAAACTGTCGGGCATGTGCGTTTGCACCCCCGCCAGGCGCAAATGCACATGCACGCAGGTCCATGCATGCACGTTTGTGCGGGGCTGCTGCGCATGCGTGTGGCCCTGGGTCGCCCTCTCCCCCCACCCCTTGGCAACAGGCCGCAACCTAAAAAAGGTTGTGGACCGCTGTAGCAAATGACCACACCATTTTATTATCTGTCCCACTAGACTTCAACAAACATCTCTGAGCAAGTATTAACTTCCCCTCATTAAGCCTCATGCAAAACATGCATTTACCATAAAGATAGAATAAGCAGTATATCTGGATTTTTCTCAGTATGTTGGTGTAGTGATTAAGAGCACAGGTCTCTAATCTGGAAAGTATGGTTTGATTTCCCCACTCCTCCTCCATGTACAGCCAGCTGGGTGACATTGGGCTAGTCATAGTCCTGTTAGAACTGTTTTCACAAATCGGTTCTATCAGAGCACTCTCAGCCCCACCTTCCTCACAGGAAGTCTGTTGTGGGGAGAGTAAGGGAAGGTGAATGTAAGCCCCTTTGGAACTCTTTCAGGAAGTGGGTTGTAAAGAACAACTCTCTGTCTTCTATTTGTTACTTGGGCATTTTCCCCAGAAGCATTAAAAACTAATATGGGCATGTATATTTTTGTCTAATTCTTCAGGGTAGTGATAATTATTGCAATGAACCATTATAGACCCAAAGCTCTTATTTCTCAGAATGTGCTTCCTAATGTTTTGGAAATGATAAGCTCATGAAATTAATTGCAGAATATCACACATTTCCCAAACTTTTCAAACAAGCTGAACCAATAATCAAAACACAGAAAATGAGCTCCTCCTACCCAGTTTTCAAAGCGGCCCTGTCTTATATATTATTTTTATGAGGTTTGCCTCCCCAGCTTTATTTCAGAACTAGCAAAAAAGCCTGTTGTGGGAAAAATACAATGGGCTCTAGCTCCCTCCCCCCACCTGTGTGGGTGCTGCCAGGGCGGGACAGCTCAGGGCGGGGGCAAGTGTTGGTGGGCCTCCTTGGCTTCCTCCCTCCTGACTCAGGCAGCTGCAGTCAAGGCACTGGCCTCCCTGGGGATGCTGGCTGGCCTGCAGCCCAGCCTCTCCTGCCAGCCCAGCTGCCCATCCAGTCACCCCGTGAGGCCAGCTCACCTGTCGGCTTTTCATGCAGGTGGAAGAGGGAGGTGGAGGTGGAGAGGGATGGGACGCCCCCTACCTAATTGGTCCCCTGGGGCAGGGATCCTCAATCTGTGGTCCTCCAAATGTTCATGGACTACAATTCCCATGAGCCCCTGCCACCATTTGCTGGCAGGGGCTCATGGGAATCATCGTCCATGAACATCTTGAGGACCACAGGTTGAGGATCTCTGCCCTGGGGGACAACTAACATCCCTGAGGGCAATCAGGTAGCAGGTGCATCGGCAGCATATCTTCTAGTGGAAGGATGGGATCAGGATATGATACTGTGGGTTTAATTAATCCTTCATTCACTCTCCTAACATAATTTAAGTACTAGGACCAAAACCATGAACACAGAGGATCTAGATGCTATCACTATTTGCTTCTGAGAACTTTCTGATTTAAATCACAATTGATAGCACTTGAAAATAAATTCAACGACATGCAGTCTGAACCTATGCATGTTTATGTGGGCTTAAGACACACTGAATTATATGAGTCTTTCTCCCAAGTAACAAGATTATGAATGTACAGTCAGGTCCCATAGGGTTGCCAGCTCCCAGCCGGGAGGTTCTTGGAGATTCGGGGGTGAAATTGGGTGGGGTATTGGGGAGGGGTATAACGTCTTAGAATCCAGGCCAAAGCAGCCATTTTCTCCAAAGGAACTGATCTCTGCAGTCTGGACAACAGTTGTAATTCCAGGAGATTTTTAGGATCCACCCAGAGGCTGGTAACCTGCAAAGTTACATGTGTTCATCACCTGTTTAATTGTGCAAGGGATCAGGCTCTTAGGCTTAGTCCTTGTAAGCAGCTCACACACTAAACCTACGTCTAAGCTGTATAGACTGCAAGCAGGGATTCATGATTAAATACTCTGTCATACCAGAATAAAATCTGATGCACATCAAATGACTAGCAGGATAGGCAGAAATGGTCTAGCTTAACCTGCTTCCTGCTAGTTTTCTACATGTAAAAACCTTGTCTTGTGGGCGAGCAGTTCAACAGTTGAGTCATCTGGCTTAGTTTCTATTTCTTTCAATGGAATTTCAGAGTACAAGAATATAAAATAAGCCATCACTTTAAAATGTGGTTTTGACTTTTTTGCACAATTATACATTTACTTTCTGATTAAAACTAGCTCAGAATACCAAACAATGCCTTTTCTAACAGACAAGAAACTACTAGGTTCATCACTGATGGTTCATCTGTTCTGTTCCTCCTCTTCAGCAATGATTCATTTTGAATCACTGTTGAAAATATGAATTACCTAGAATTAGTTGTGATTAACTTAACTAGCACTTTCCACTTGTGAGGCAATAAGAATATGAGCTATCTTCCATTAGAAGTTTGATGATTGTTGAAAATCATATAGTATTAAAGAGTATGAAATAAATTGTTCTATTTTACTGTTGTTAACTGCCTTTGGAGGTTTCTTTGAAGGAAGATTAGGATCATGGGGTAAATATGTTTTAAATAAACAGTTTCAGTTCTGGTGGGGTCTCTGAGACTCAAACCAGACAAGAGTCTGGAGTATTTATGTTCAGATCTCCAGCATATAAACAGAAGCTGTGAGATATGGGCACTGTGGCATGGAGGTTAATGACTTTAAACTGTTTCTTTCTTCAGATGCAGTAGCTCAGTGGTCCCCAATGCCTGGGCTGCGGCCCGATGCACATGCGCATTTACGCTGGGGTTGCTGCGCATGCTGGAAGGTTGCGGACCACTGCCATAGCTGATATTTGGCACTTTGGAAAAGACATGCAGACAGCATAAGGGCTACCTTTGTGTTTCTCCAAGGGAGCAAACCGCTATCCCAGCAGGCTGTTTGAGGCTGGAAAAAAAATCCTGGTGAAAGTTAAGATCTGTCGACTTGCAGCAGCGGCAGGCAGCTGGGAGCGTCAGCATGGCCGATGGCCCTCCTGGGGTGGTGCTCAAGGCTGAAGTCATAGCCATGGAGGAAAACGGACCAGCACAGCATCCATGGGGAGAGGATTTGTGGCATTTGATGGTCCATAGTGAAGAGGCTGAAAAGTGGTTTGTAGTTTGTGATTATTTTTAACTGGCATACATATTGGTGGTTTTGGTATTTTTTTATTCCAGTGACTACAGCGAGCGCCTCTTTGTTGATGTGTGTAGTTGTGCTTAGCGGAAGACAAGAAGGATGCTGGAGCCTCTCACCCATCTGGTAGGCGGTGGCTCAGAATAGTGCAGATTCCATGCTGGGATGTGTTGCAAACCAGGACAACAGGCTGAGTCTCATCAAAGTGCACCAGTATGCTGTCTGAGGTGATAAACGCAGATTTCTGAGCAGGTTACCATACCCAGGGCATTTTTTTATCCAGAAGCCAATGCAGAGGCTATGAGATGGTGCCACTGTTTGGCAGAAATTTAAGAGGCCCAGGAAGGCTTGCAGATCGTGTTTGTACATTGGCATATTCTGGGTGGCTGTCAACTTATACATGGTTGGGTGGATTCCAGCGGCATTGATGAGGAAACCGAGGAACTCCACGGATGGGAGGCTGAGAAGACATTGTTCTCGCTTCACCTTCAGGCTGGCTGTGTTGAAACGGTTCAGGACCTCTTGGTGGTGGCCAGTGAGCTGGGGGACTGTGTTCCCTGCACGCAAAACATTGTCAAATTGGGAATCACTCCCAGAATTCCCTTGAGATCTTCCATCATGTTCTGGAAGATTCCTGGTGCCACACTGAAACCGAATTGCAGGCACTTGACCCTGAATGCTCCCCAGTGGGTGACAATCATTTGTGTGTCAGCCAGTGCATCATCGACTGGCAGTTGCTGGTAAACTTGGGCAAGTTTGGCAAAGACCTTACCCCCTGCCAGAGACACCAAATGTGGCTGATGACAAGCACTGGATAGGAGTGCTGCTGCAGTGCCTTGTTCAGCGTATACTTATAGTCCGTGCAGATGCAGACATCCCCATTAGGTTTCATGGGGATAAAAACTGGGTCTCCCAACGCGCATTCAGCACTGGTTGAGGACGCCCTGTGCCAGAAGCTTGTCAATGTGGGGCTTTAACATGAAGAGAACCCTCCTGGCCTTGAGATGGATGACCACTGTCTGGGAGGTCAAGAGCCAGGGAAAGTGGCAGACTGGTGTAGCAGCTGAGCAAGTTATCAAATATGGCTGGAAACTTGCTGCAAACCTCCTCTAAAGATGTGGCCTCGAGTCAATGGATTCCACATATGGTGATCCTAAGTGGCTCTACCCAGTCAACGCTAAGGAGACTGGTGCGCCCAACCTTGACAACGACCAGTGCCCACTCTTCACACTGGGACAAGGTTGCCCTGAAAATTCTTAACGATGTAGTCCAGAGGTCGCAGAGAAGAGCCTCCATTAGGCATTTTAGGGTCACACCAGAACTGACTGAAAGTGATGTCCCAGTGTCCAGTTCCATGGAGCAGGGAACTCCCTGCATGCTCACCAACAGATGGTTCTTCTTCTTGGGGCTGTTCTTTGTGATGAAGACCATGTGGGTGCTAGTCTTTGCACGATGTCAGTGGCTGGATGTGGTAGACTCAAGCAGTGTCTTTCTGCTTTATTTGTGGTGGAATTTGGCCTCACCAAGTTGGTGCCTGAAAGTAGCGGCATGTGCTGGGATCGGCGCACTAGAGCAATGTGCCCCTTCTTGTTGCAATATGCAATATGCATCATAGAATTGGCGAAGAGCTCTGTGCGTGCTGGGCCCCACAACTAGTACAGGATCCAGAGACAGGCACTGGGAAACCATGTGGACGAGCGGCAGCAGCAGAGTCCACTTCTGTCTTGTCTTCCTTGATGGCTCTAATCAAGTATGTTTTTGGGAACAGTAAGGTCCATTCCGCACGACTTCAACAGTCCCGCAAAAAGCGATTCGTTGTAGCGCTTAAAGGGAAATCCAGAAAAGTGGATTCACCTCCGAAAAGGGCTACACACTTGCAAACAATCTGCAACAGTAGCGAAAAAGACCTGTGTGTTCCCATTGTTGTGGTTCCAGTCAAGTCCCTCCCCCTGGCTCTCTCCTCCGAACTTCCAGCGAAGCGATCGCCATTTCTTTTTTCTCAGTGCGAGCAGAAAGCAACGAACCGGCGAGGCTTCATTCACCCAGCGACGCTTCTCCAGCTACAGTCCCTCCACAGAACTGCTTTAAAGCTCCCCTAAGTCACCAAGCACAAAACAGCCCCGTTTGCAAGTTCCCTTTATTTTCAGCCAAAAATCGCGGGGGGGGGGGGGAGGATTTTTCTTTTCACTCGAGGCAGTGTGGTAACGATGAATCGCCAGCTCACACCCCAGCTGCCAGCTAGATGGGTCTCTACGTTAGGAGGAATCAAGGAATCAAGGCACATTCATTGCAACGTGTTTTTCTTCTTCTTCTTTTTTTAAAAAAACAAACTGTTCTTAAAGGGAAAGGGGCTTTTCGGGAGCATGGCCATTGGCTGTTTGTTTGATTGACGGCCAGGGGTGGGACAAAGCACAGAAAAAATCACTTCCTTTCTAGCAATTTTTGGCGAGACCGGAAACCTGTGGGAAACAATTGAAATGCTACTGGATTCCACTACAAAGGCAGGTATGCATAACTCAAGAGACTGCACTATTAAAAATAGCATTTCCGCTATCAGGAACCAATTGGCAACATTGGTCCTTGTGTGGAATGGGCCTAAGTTTTTCAAAAGTGTAGCCTTTTCAGTATGTAGTGCAGTCTTTTTCAACTTTTTTACCATTGAGAAACCCCTAAAACATTTTTCTACCTTTGAGAAACCGGCAAAGTGGTGCAATCATGCAGAATATGGTTGGGAAGCAAAGAAGTATACACATCCAACTGGGGAGCCTCCTCTTCCCACCCCCTCCAGGCCCATCACTGGTCATTTTGGGGGGAGCTGACATGACCAAATAAGGACATGATATATATAATAATTAACTCCCACCCATTTAGGAAATCCTTCCAGGGCTGTCAAGAAATCTCAGGGTTTCATGAAACCCTGGTTAAGAAAGACTGATGTAGTGACTTCCTTGCTAATGGGCAAACATGTTCCCTCAGCTACTGCAGTTATATCCAGTTGCATTCTGTTTTTCCTATAGCCCATTCATTCTATACAGAGTTGCTGGTTGCACCTGTAGTTATTAACTAGGGCGCTGGATATAATTTTTTTATCAACAGTATGGAAATAGGCCTACAGATTGCTTTTTCTATGGACCATTGCTCAGTTTCAAAAGGACTTAAATGTCCATGAAATTAATTGAACCTTGCAAGATTTCCTTCCTGATTTTTCCTTCCTAAATTGATAGCAGTATCGCAATCTGCTGCATCTGAGAAAAAATTCAGGGCAAAACCAGCTATTACTTCTTACTTTGTTTTTACACAGAATGAGCATTTGACATAATCAGTAATTTATGCCTTGTTATTGTTGCTTTCAATGACTCAGTTATTTTTAGGGATTGTAATCTACCAAAGACAATGCAGAGTAACTTGAGGTGCAACAACAGAATCACAACCATCTGACCCTACTGAATACAATGGATTTAGAAAGATTAAACTGTTTAGGAGTGCAGTGTGAGTCTGGATCCTGTTTTGTTGTATGTATTAAAGCACAGTACACTGGCTGCATTTCCCTTGCTGCTATTAGAATTTTACCTGTGGGGATCTGAAGGTTGGAATAAAATGTTTTTTTTCCCCAACCAGTAAACTGAGAAGTTACGACCCCCCTCCCTCCTAAGCCCTGCTTTGCACATACCCTGGTCCTCCCTAAACTGAAAGGTTCTTTTATAAAATGCATAGAACTGCTGTTAACATTTTTTACTGTCTGTATTTGCTCCTCCTGAATTTTTTCTATTATTTGTATCTATAAACTATTTGCAGTTTCATTTTTTGCACTGCGCATAACAGGGCCGATACTTGTGCCTCCTCTCTAATGCTTGTGCCCTGCATTGTTTGCTGGATGTCTCATACTATTTGAATGCATTGCCTTATACTGCGTAATCCACCCTGAGGCTCGGCCAAAAAATGTATTCGATTCACTCCGCTCAAGAACACCGGCGTCTTCCAGTAGAACGGAGCAAGCACCCAGCAGCGCCTTAGAGACGTAACAAACTTTACTGGCAGGAGCTTCCGTGAGTCAGAGCTCGGTCCTCCTGCTTATTGGCCAAACCCTCCCCGAGATCTTCCGCGACGTTCCTATCGGAGGCCCCGCCCTCTTTCTGTAACCTGGGGGGAGGGGTAGACGCGTGCGCGCTCGCGTTTCCTTTGGCCTTTCTGAGCAGGCGCGGAGTTGTCTTGGCTGTTTCGAGGAGGGTGGAAACTGAGCGGATGACGTCAAAGCGCGGCAGCCATTACACGGAGCGGGGAGAACGAGCGGATTCCGGAGCCGCCGCCGCCGCCTGAGCCTCGCGGCTGACGGACAGAGAGCCCCCGCCCCTCTCTCCCTCCTTCCGGCGAGCGCTGTCAGGCGGCGCTCTCCGAGGCCAGGCTCTGCCCAGGGAAGGGGGGCGGTCGGGGGTTGGGCCGGGGCGGCGGGTGCCGGCGAGGGAGGGAGGAAGGAAGGAAGGAAGGAGGCGACGAAGACGGCCGCCGCCGCCGCCGCCGCCGCCGCCGCCGGGTGAGCAGCCAGGATGGAGGAGAAGGTCTTCACCAAGGAGCTGGACCAGTGGGTGGAGCAGCTGAACGAGTGCAAGCAGCTCTCCGAAGGGCAGGTGAAGAGCCTCTGCGAGAAGGCAAGTGCCGGGCCCCAGGGAACCGGGCCGCTCGTGGGCAAGGGCGGCCGAGGCAGCCGGGAGGGTCTCCGCGCGAGGCCTTCGCGGGCGGGCGGGCGGGGGCTGTTCCGGGGGCGGCAGGCTGGAGAGGCCTGAGGCGGAAGTTCTAGTTGCGCGGAGCCGGTCCCGGGGAGGGCGCGTGGGGCGTGTCCGCTTGGCGGGTGCAGCAGCCCTTGGGGGGAGAGGGAGGGGAGCCAAGCGCAGGCGGCTCGGTAGTTGGACTTCGCTGCGAGGATCGCTTTGCCTGGCAGCCCTGCGCCTCCTGTCGCATCGGCCTCTCCTTCGGTTCCTCCTTTTCCTGCTGTCTCCTAAAATGGCGCCTTTTACTGAAAATGCGCTGAGACCCTCCTGTTTGCCTAGTGCTCGACCGGTGGTTCCCCCCCCCCCCCATTAGGTGGGTGGGTTTGAGGGCCCATAACGAAACTGGAAACAGTAGACTGAGAATCCACCGGGTCTTGTCTTGCGCCCACATTTGGTCTATTGCTTTGCGTTTGGGGAAGCGAGGTTTGGTTACTTTAACATACAGTCCGGATTATTAAGCGCGAATGCATAGGAGGAGACTCTCCGGACTGCAAAGTGTTGCCATAATGGTCTATATCCTCGTTAGCAGAGTGTGAAAGGAGGGCTGAAGCCCATCTTGAGATAACCGACTGGGTTTTTCATCTTGTATTGCAGCTGTATGTAGTGATGCAACAATTCACTGGGCTGTCAAAATCGCTGTCAAAAAACTTTCATTTCGGAATGCAATTTACACGATGGCTTACTGCAATACGCTTGGGCATTTGTGGCTTTAAGTTTACCTATTTGGTGTGACAGAATGGTCAGTCTTCAACTAGCACTTACTATGCCAAATTTAAGAAAAATGATAGTATTTTTTGGTACATTAAAGATGTGGAGGCTTGAATAGAATAACATACCTCTGGGCATTTAAATTGTTTTGATTGTATTGGTATTGTCAAATCATTGGAGTTATTGAAATTTTCACTTATGTGCTTCACCAGAATGTATATTAATATTTAGTGTAAATAGTGTTATTTCATTGCTGCTTTCTTTGCAGTCAGTGGGCTGGATAGACAAATCTGTTTAGATTCAGGAATAAACCTAAAGTCTTGTGAAGTTTCTCATGCATTTGTTAAACTTGTTCTTTTGGTTGAAATATTGTTGTACATGTACAAACCAGTCAGGCAACTCAAATATATGGGACTTCAGGTTTTGTAAACATTGGCCTCTGTTAACAATTGAACTGTAACCAGTGTTTTTCTCTTAAGCTTTGAAAACCTGTACCATTTGCCTATGCTGGTAGTATACTGTGGGCCAGTATGAACTTTGTGACCAGTGTGGAATGAGTTTTATGAGCCTCCCCGAGTCCACATGAGGAAGGGCGGTATAGAAATTTATTATTAGTATATATACTGTAAACTACAGGAAGTTTTTCAGACAGTATAGCCTCTTACAGTTTGTCATAGTATTAATGTGAGGACAAAGACCTCACATTAATCTTAGGTTTCTTTATCCATTTAATTGAGACAGTGTTTCCTATCACTATCAGATGCCATTTACCATTATTTGCTGATTCTGCACAAAGTAACCAACTGAGCCTGATGTTCACTAGGGTTTTGGTGTGTGTTGGTAAGTTTGTGCAAATTTCCAGTGCTAATTTGGAATAATGCTAGTTCAGTAGTATAGAAGTACAATGTTTTTATGTTCTGTTACTAAGGTGTCACTAAGATTACAAGCACTATACCCTGCATCTTTTTTTGTCCCAGACCACCTCAGGTTCTTAGACTGCATATAATTACATATCACAGGCGGGGAAGATGCCTAATGGAGGGGAAGGGTGAGGTATTTTAGTGTTCTGTGTTCCTTTTGTATATTAGCAAGTTATTTTTTTCTCCTTTCACAGCTAGCGTTACATGTTTATAATGTGAATGGTAATCTTGGATCTGGAGTTGTAACTGTTAAATGATTTCATGGTCAGTATGGCAACAAATGTTTAAATTTCAGCATTATATTTTACCCAGCTGCCAAGGTTTCAGGAAAATAAGATGCTTCTGAATATGGATTGTAAAAACCTGGGTGGCTGTCAACTTATACTGGGTGGCTGTCAACTTATATAGAATTTTCCTTGGTTGGCATGGAATATATTTGACTTTATACAAAAGTGTGACTTGACACCCCCCCCCCCCATGAAGCAAGTCATTTGGTGTTGAAAAAGTGGGAGAATGAAAATCTTACTAGATAGGAAAAGAAGCACTGCTTAGAATACAAGTCTTCTGAAGAAAAAAGGCAGAGCAGTGGTGGTGATAGTAGTGGTAGTAACCTGCAAAGAGAACATTTAACACCTCATGATGGTAATAGGTGCAAAAATACCTTTTCTTAATCTCAATTAAGTATGCCTGAAGATGAAAAAAAATGCAGAGAGGAAGGAAGGTTGAGTTATAAATACATGCAGCATGTCTTGTTCTGTCAAGGAAGGAATACCAGATGGATGTAGGAGGAAAGAAAGTCAGACATCTAAGGCAAGGAACTGAAGGGGTGAGTCTAAATAACAAGGGTAGTTAAAACTAAGGAGATCCAACTTATTCTTGAATTGAGTATGTCTGTTGAACTCCACTGATACCAGTTCTCTAGAACAGTGGTCCCCAACCACCAGGCCACGAAGGCCCTGGCACCGAGCTGCGACTCCCTGCCTCCGCAGGGCCATGCCGGGGCACACATGTGTGTTTGCGCCATGCGTGGTCGCAAATGCTCATTCGCGGCACTCCTGTGCGGGAGTGCCACGCATGCGCGGCTGGGCGATCGCCCTTCCCGGCGCCGGGCTGCAGCCTGAAAAAGGTTGCGGACCATTGCTCTAGAATACAATCTTTGTCACTAGTACTGAAAGTATACTAACTTTCATCTGAATTGTTCTCACTAGGTCCTGGTCTGACAGCAAGATCTAATTTTCATTTCCTTCTCTTCTCCCCTCCCCACAAAGATAGATGCTATTTCCTATTGTTATGGTTTTATTTAGAAATACAAATAAAGGTAAAGGTATCCCATGCGCAAGCACTAGGTCATGTGTGACCCTCTAACGTTTTCATGGCAGACTCAATACGGGGTGGTTTGCCAGTGCTTTCCCCAGTAATTACCGTTTACCCCCCAGCAAGCTGGGTACTCATTTTTCCGACCTCAGAAGAATGGAAGGCTGAGTCAACCTTGAGCCGGCTGCTGGGATTGAACTCCCAGCCTCATGGGCAGATCTTTCAGACAACATTTCTGCTGCCTTACCACTCTGCATAACAAGAGGCTCTCAGAAATACAGATAAATATGGTTAAAAGGGTAGTCAAGAATTAGGCTTCAAATACACAGTACAATGCTCACGGGAAAGTGCTGAAATATGTGTCATAAGAATTAATTAAAATGTTCAGAGCTGTTTATCAGGTCAGTGATTATAATATTTTGCTTATAATATTTTGCTTGTGATCTCATTCTGACACTTCACTAGCCCTAGATGTCATCCATTTGAGCTTTCTAGATAATTTTTTATTATTTATTTATTTCTAAACTAGCAGTAGAGCCCGCTGTCAAAAAAAAAACAGCGGGCCCTAGGGGAGGGTTTGCTTCCCCTCACGCCCATGTAGCAAAATGTTCCCCAGGCCACAGGGCTTAGGGAGCATTTTAAAGGCGGCGGGGACGCATTAAGACGCTGGCCAAGCCCCGGGGAAGGCGCTCCGCGGCTCCTGGAGTCGCGGAGCGCCTTCCCCGGGGCTTGGCCAGCGTTGTAAAGGCGGGGGGGGGGGGCTTTAAGACGCTGGCCAAGCCCCGGGGAAGGCGCTTCCAAGCCCCGGAGCGCCTTCCCCGGGGCTTGGCCAGCGTTTTAAAGGCGAGCCGTTTTTGGGGCAGGGACCAGGGAGCCTACCTTCGCTCTCAGCGGCCAGCAAAGTAATGGCCGCCGGAGCGAAGGGAAGCTCTGGTGGGGGGTGGGGCGGGTTGGGAGGCGCTTTGCACCTCCCAATTGGTTTGTGGCCGGGCAAGCAGCCAATCAGCAGCCGCGCTGTGCGCGGCTGCTGATTGGCAGCTTGGGGGTGGACTTCGCGCCTCCCGATTGGGCCCTCCGCTGGTCAGTCCAGGCCCCTTCCCCATCCCGGACAGGGCCCGCCTTTGGAGCCCTTACTCTTTTATTTAGTCCGCGGCGCTGCGGTGCCGTGGGGCTGTGTTAAAGATGACCTGTATCTATTTATTTATAGTCCAAGGATTCAAGAAATTGGATGCTGTAAACTGGTATCAGTTTAACATCACATGGGTTTGGGTGGTGATGCTTCTGATAATACTTTGTTTTCTAGGTCTTTGTAGTCAACCTGACATTACTAATTGTATTTGCTAAGTCATTTAAATTTTTTCAATGGCCACCCTAGCATTGTTTTACAATAAGCAGATTGCAAAGTGTAGCGAGAATAGAGAAATTTGCATGATATATTTTATTTATTTATTATCTAAACACCGCTCGCGGTGCTACGGTCACCGCGGACTAAATGATTCGCTAAGGGGTTCTGGGGCGGGATGTGTCTGTGATGAGGAAGGGTCCGGATTGGACCCTTCCTCTGGACAGACAATCGGAGGGACCAATCGGCAGGCGCAAAGCGCCTGCCGATTGGTCCCTCTGATTACCAGCCCCAGCAACTGTGAGCCGCGCACAGCGCAGCTCACAGTTGCTCCTGCCCTTCGCGCCTCTTGCCGCGTCAGGCCACCACCCCAGGGAGCCCCTGGTAGCCGCGTCAGGCTGCCCCTTCAAAGAGCTGCCGCCCCAGAGGACCGCCGCCGGGGGACACGCACAAAGGTTAGTTCCTAGCGCCCGCTGTGTTCCTCATACAGCGGGCTATATTATTATTTATATAATGTCATAATAGTACTATTGTCCTTCTGAATTTGTGGCCCACTTGAAATCCAGACCTAACACATGAAATGCCATTATTTATCTGAAAGAAAAATGACCTTGAAATTAAGATGACCACCTTAAAAAGTTATGCACCATTTAAATAATTAATGCACAAAATAATATGTGCATTATATGTGGCCCCTTCTCCATTTTGGTGGCACATGGGGCAGGGGAGTCATTTCAGGCATCTAGTTTGCTGGGGTTAGAATAAATTGTGCCTGACTTGTTTCTAAGAATCATTTTTTAAAAAAGATTGCCATTTTTAGGTGCGAGCCTTTGGAGTAATAGAAAGAAATGTATGGAAATTGAGAATAGTCAAGATGCTAAACAATAGTCATTGGCAAATAAGTAGCTGTGTGATACTGGAATCCATCTTGTTGTCAGCTGGAAGCCCTTCCTTGATCACCTGTGTATTGAGATTTTCCTAGTTCGTGTTCATGTGCTTTCAAGATGTTCTTTGTAGGTATAATATGTAGAAGCCTGGTGTTTGTAGAACTAAGACTTCTAAAGTGCCCATCTTTGGATAAAGCACAGCATGCCATGCTTAGTCAGCAAATTTTCAGCTGTATAAAATATTTCTGGCTGTAGGCCTAGCAAATAGAGGGATTATGGAACAAATCTATGTCCTTGAAGAGCTGTTCCTGGGGACTTGGAATAGGATGCAGTGCAGGGTGTCTCTCTTCTGTATGAAATTTTACATGCACATAGTAAAAGGTTGTACAAAAATGTGGGAGATTTCTACTGAATCTCCAGTGTTTTATCCAAATAGGAGAGAAAATGTCCAAAACCTTCAAAGGAGCAGGTGTGGTGGGACCTTGTCCCCCCCCCCAGGAATTTTTCTTTGGGGGAGGAAGATTGGGAAATGAGAATAATTATGCAATACTACTTTAACATAAATCGCCTAACCACAGAAAAATAAGATTCAAATGGGTAGCTGTGTTGGTCTGAAGTAGCACAACAGAATTTTAGCACCCTTAAGACCAATAAAAATTTATTCAAGGCATGAGCTTTCATGTGCGTGTAAACTTCCACAGATGATGAAACAAAAATCATAAGAGTACAGATATAACGAGAAAGCAAATTAGTAGCAAATTAGTAAACAGCCTTGCATCCAAAAATAAGCAGTATGATAATACTTTGCTAGAAAAAGCTAATCAGTCCTTTGGGTTTAATTGTCGTTTACAAAAACATTGGGGGAATAAAAATGTCAAGGTTAGTGATTAATAGCAGACACTTTCACAGTTATGAAAAGAATTATTTAAAAGAGGCTTGTTAATAGCACCATCTTTCTCCACAAGAGAGTTAGATTCTAAATCACTTATATCACATTATTGTCACATTGTCCCAAATTAAAAAGAAGAGGGTATTGTAAGGCAGTGATCCCCAGCCCGCGGGCCGTGGCCCGGTGCTGGGCCGCGGCTCCCTCTCTCCGCCCTCCCCGCAGTAAAAAACTTCGCAGGCCGCAAGCTTGCGGCCCGGGAAGCTTCTTACTGCGGGAGAGGGGAGAGGGAATCAGGGCCATGCCCGCACATGCGCCATGCGTGGCCGATATCGCGCATGCGCCACACTTTTGCGCATGCATGAAAGTGCCATGCATGTGCGGCCCGGCGCACATGCGCAAGGCGCGGGCGCGCATGCACGGCATGCGCGGGCGGGCAGTTGCCCTGCCAGTCCCCAGCCTCAAAAAGGTTGTAAGGAGTGTGGATATAAGAATTGGATGAAGTTAGCATATGTAAAGAAACCAAT
Organism: Paroedura picta; assembly: GCF_049243985.1. NCBI lineage: Eukaryota > Metazoa > Chordata > Lepidosauria > Squamata > Gekkonidae > Paroedura > Paroedura picta. The sequence goes on from NC_135371.1 coordinate 91,714,944, forward strand.
ATCCCTGTGGAGTCTGGGGGATTCCATTGTTTTGAGTGTTGTGATAACTTGCATTTCTGCAATCACCCTTTCCAGTCTGTTTTTGAAGTTTCTTCTTTGCAATAAAGCAGCTACTTTGAGGTTCCTTATTTAATGTCCTGAAAGATTAAAGTGTTCCCCTACAGGTTTTTCAGTTCTGTGATTTTTGATGTTAGAGCTTGCAACAAACCAACTTTGCTGCCACATACACTCCAATAACACAATCGCTGGACCTAACAAAATCACCTACACGTACATCAAAGTCTTATTCACATGCTCATCTTCTCAACAATGCCCACTCCATTTTCTGCATAAGGCAAACAGGTCAAACCCTTCACCAAAGAGTTAATGGACACAAGTTTGACATCAAAAATCACAAAACTGAAAAAACTTCAACCTTCCAGGACATTCAGTAAAGGACCTCAAAGTCTGGACTTCAGCATTATATTTAACTCAGGTGACAAAGCTTCAGGAAAATAGGATGCTTCTGAATATGGATTGTAAAAACATCTTTATTGGTCTTAAAGGTGCCATTGGACTTAATTTTTTTGCACAGAAAAGCAAGTTTCGTATTGAATAAGAGTCAGTAATTATGAATGCTTGGATGGATTGGATTTCAGACTTACTAGGAACCTCATATAACCTGTTACCAGCTTTACAAGGAAGTATGGAATGCATTTTTAAATATTAATGTTGTTTCCTTGCTGCTGGGAGAGTGGATTGGCCAGGCAGGTGGTGAGTGACTTTAGAACTGACTGTATATACATTCACAGTTAATATTCCCAGGAACTTTGGAGTAACTATATATGCTTAATACACTGAAGAGGTTTCTGTTTTTCACAAGAACTTTGATCTAATAATTTGAACTTTTACCTGCTACTAGTGTAATGCTGCTTTAAAAAAATAACCAGCGGCTTAACCTGTGATGGGTCCTTCTCCCCAGAGGTATAGGAAGACATATTTGAGTGTTTTTCACCCCTCTCTTTGACTGTTTATGCACTGGGAACTTCACTGCCCCACCCCACTGTCAGGAGCACAGATCGGTGGTGGATGAGACGCACCAGGCCAAATGCTCTCCCATGTGAATGCAGGAAGAGATGGGGCAACCTGCCACGACTAAAACTCCAGCCTGCAGCCCAGCATGAAACCTCCAGTGCATAAACGGTCTTCATGGAGGCAGGTTCGCTTTTTCCCCTTCCTGTTTCCAGTAGGGGGCATGATTTCTTGCTCCAGTTCGACACTGCCGAGGAATCCTTCAGTTCTGCACAAAACACTGAATACCAGCTTAAGAAAAGTTACTATATGCAAGAAGCAATCCCAGAAGGAAAAAAAAGTGTAACTCTTGGAATGCAACAACAGGCATAAAGAAGAACAAGCAAGGTAGCAACTCCTAGGGAGGGATGAAGATGTCTCCCTAACCTCTGGGGAGAAGGACCCCTCACTGGTCATTCTCCCCCAGAGGTGGAAGACATCTTTTGGACCTCCCTGAGGAGTGTCCCTATGGGTGGAACGTTGCTTCTGTAAAGATCACCTCCTGCAGGACAGCCCTGCCAAACCATGTAGCTGCTTTGCATATCTCTTCTATAGGAATCTTATTTAGCAAGTTGAAGTAGCAGCAGTACAAACTGAATATGTCAGAATGCCCTCCAGTACGGGCTTGCCTGAGGCCTTGTAAGCCTCCAAAATAGGTTCCTTGAGACATCTGCTCAGGGAAGATTTTGACATCTTGCTGCCCTTGTTAGGCGCTGCAATGGAAATAAAGATACTATCTGACTTCCAGAATCTTGCAGTCCCTATGAGAAAAGCCTTTAAGGCTGTTCATACATTTAAATAATGCAAAAGGTTTTCTAGGCAATGTTTTGGGTTTGGGTAGAAGGTGGGAAGGTGAATCCCCTGTCTCCCATAAAAAGAGTAAAAGAAGCGTCTGGTCTTAAGGTCACTTTTTCTTTATGGAAAATGTATATTATTATTATTATTATTATTATTATTATTATTATTATTATTTAATTTTTAGACCGCCCTTCTCCAAATAGGTCTCAGGGCGGTTTACAACATAAATAGTTAAAACACGATAAAATCCCCATAAAACCTCCAATTAACATCAGCAAAAGTTACATATAATATAGCGGCGGTGGTCACAATTCTGATCTAGTTCAGCCTGGTGGAGAGAATAATATTCAGAAGAGGGTGGCACCAAGACAATAGATCTAACAATGATCTCGATGTTAGAGATCTCAATATCTTAGGATTAGCTAACAGTGCCCCTATTTCTTAAATCCATCTGGCTGAAGGTACTGCTATCAGAAAGCGCATCTTTATCCTTAATAACTTCAAGTATATCTCTGCAGTAGGTTTGAACGTCAGATGAATAAGGGCATTGAGCAACAAGTTGAGTTTCTGCGTTGGGAATCTGTTCTGTATAGAAGACCTAACAAAGATGCGCCTTTTAAAAATTGCATAATGTGTGGGTGGTGAGTTAGACACTTGAATACGTGGTGGCACTGTGGCAATAGTGGCTACCTGTCTCCTCAAGGTAGATGCTTTAAGGCCCTGACTCAGTCCATTCTGAAATAAGTCTAGGACTCCCTTGAGTCCAAGAGACGTGGGGAAGATGTGTTTTCTCTTACACCATCTGTAGAAAACCCTCCATGTATAATAATAATTACAATTAGTGAAAGTCTTCCTTACTACCAGGATGGTATCTATCACTTTTTGAGAAAGATCTTGTCTTCAGAATCTCCTGTGCTCAATCTACAATCGGCTAGGTGGAACCAGGTGCCAATGATTTTGTCTGATGGGGACGTGTAGATATGCTTCTTGAAGGTCCACGTAAGAGATACCTGATTGTAGAGTCTCCATTCTGAATATCTTGTGTTGCACAGACCTGTTTGAGAGCCTTGAGATGAGGATAGCCCTCCAGTCCCCATGCATTTGGCGACCGTAAAAAAGATTGAATACAGCCCTTTTCCTTGATCCCCTATGGGAACTTCTTCTATTGCTGATATTTGAAGATGTTTGACAATATAGGGAGTTCTATTTCCTGGATTTTTGCTCAGTGGTCAGCATATGAACTTTTCTGGTGGGGGGTGTTGAAATTCTGAGACATAGCCCTGAGAGATGATCTCCAGAGCCCACTGATCTGAGACTTCTTGAAACCACTTCTGTTGGAATAGGAGCAATCTTCCCCTCACTGGCAGACTGCAGTAGTAAGTCCTTGGATTGTTTGTTGTCTGTCATTTTTAACAGTTCTATTCTTGTTGAATCTATTAGAGAACCCTCCTGTATGGAAGGACTACCTGTTTTGCAACCAGAAGAAACATCTATCCTGTCAGTTCCTATTGAATGATCTGGAGGATCAAAAGGAATAGTTAGAATAGTTTGTGTAAGGCTTCTTATCAGATCTTCATGTTTAGCTTCTTTTCCTTGGAATTGGTAAGCATCTCTGAAAAAACGTTCTCTCTGGAATAGGTAAGCTGGCTTTGGAATGTAAATCCACCTTCCAAGTATGAAGTCATAGTGCCTGTAAGCTGCTGAGGCAGAAGCAATTTTATGAGCATTGAATATAGCTGCATTTAACTTGGCATTAGCCACAAAGGACATTGCCTGAAAGATTCTATTGGCACTCTCTGCCAACCTCTTGTCCTTGTCAGCGATAAGTTGTACCATTTTGCAAGCCCAAACAACAGTAGCCCTAGAAATAACAGAAGAAATAGAAGAGACGCCACAATGTAACTTATATTAGGCAGTCTGCTTTTTTTATCCAACACATCCTTGACGGTACCTTCACCATTTTCTGACAGAAGACCAGGAACTTGGGGGGGGGGGGGCACCATGAGCACATTGATGACTGGTACCTGCAGGAGCTTTTCAGCATATTCAGGAAGTGTATACAGTTTCTTTGCATATAAAAGGAACTGTTTGTCCGCCATGGGCTTTACCCACTCCTTCATGAATTGTCTCTCAAAATAATCTGGAAGAGCAAAAAGTTGAAAGAACTCTGATTTACCCTTTGGATGTTTGGCCTTTTTAGGAGTTTCCTCTGTTTCCTCAGTTAAAGGAAACCTAAGATCTTGGGCTGCTAGTATCTTTTCTAATAAGGTATTATAATTTTCTAACTTGAACAACCTCTTAGAGGGCTCTGGTAGTTCTATGTCTACCTCTAGTTCCTCATCTGTGAGGAATTCAGTATCAGCCCTTATGTTTGTCTCACTGTTTGAAGAACGATCACACTCCCCACAGGGACTATTCCTTCTTTTTCTAGTGGCTTTAGTGGGCTCAGAACTTCTGGGTTCGTGAAGTATCTGTCATAATATCTGGAGGGGAAGGGAAGGAGATGAGTTTGACCTGTCCCTACACCTATGTCAGCATTCTAAAACTTATCAAATAGGTTGCATGTGCTTAGCAATGGAGTCATTTATTGAATTAAGAATATCTGGGGAAACAGAAGATTGCCCATTGGGCCTTACTATGATTTCCCAAGAAGCCTCATCAGCATTAAAATCTAAATAAATAAATAAATAAAAATTAGCCTGCAAATTATCCTTCTCTGGGGCTCTCGGGCTAGGAGGCCTCTGGAGTGCTGAATCAAGATAACTGCCGGAGGTTCTTGCTGACTTTTTGGTGCACTTGTCATGATGGCCTCAGTGTGCTCTGACCAGATGCAGAGTGGCTGTAGCTGGTTCACCCGCCAGCCAAGGGAGCTTCTCACTGCCTTCCATGAGCAAAGCGGATGGATCCTCCTCCCAAAGGAAACCATTGATTCCTCTTGTCCTCCATCAGATCAGCTAGTGCTGCGGGGAGGTCTGAGTCAAAGCGGGCTGCCATGGACTCTCTCTCCAAGGTGGAAAGAATTAAAAAAACAATAACTACTCCTTTCTAGAAGTTGTAGAAGAGGAAAGGAAGGCACTAGAGCAGGAGGAAGATAGCAAAGAAGAGAGAAAATAGTTTTGAAGGTAAATGCCTGCTAACGCTCAAAAAAAGCCTAAACTCCCAGTTTTGAGGCAGGAAAAAAATCATGCCCTCTACTGGAAACAGGAAGGGAAAAAAGCAAACCTGCTTCCCTGAAGACAGGGGTGAAAAACACCCAAAGATGTGTGTCTCTGCCTCTGGTGTAGAATGTGCATTTAAATCTAGTTTTTGTAATCTGCGTGGAGTCTCACTGGGAAAGGTAGGCTACAGATAGCATTCTCTGCAGAAAGTGTATTTATTTGGGGCTGTTGTGATCTTTCACCAGTATGTTGTTGAAGGGTTATCACTCTGCTTAGGCTTAGTGATGATAGTGCTCGTAACATATGTTTTTGTTTATGCAACCACACTTTGTATAGTAAAAGTATCTAGTGTTTTATTTGTATAAAATGTTAGTTATTAGCACAGCAGGATGCTTGGTATTCAGTCAATATTAAAAGAATCCAAGGTGGCAGTTAAATATCTGGTACAGATTATTTTCCCCCCTTCATTCCATCCTTGTTATTTCAGTCCCAGCCTAGAAAGCATTCTGAGAGCTTCTGCCTCTTCCTCTTGTACCCCTTCAGCAACACTGTGCAGTATCTGGGCCTTTAGTGCTTCAACTAGTAAAAAAGCCCATTGTATAATAAATACAGTGTGCGCTAGCAGGCGGGGGCAGAGCGAGGGACTGGCGAGGGTAGGATGAGGGAAGGTGGCTTACCCGCAAGAGGCCGTTTGCGAGGGCGGGCGGCGGCGGCGTGGCGTCCTTGTCTCGGCGACGGTGCTGTGTTGCACGGTGTCTTCTGGCCAGCGGCCATTTTTCGGGCGTTGTCTTCGTTCAGGCCTGCGGTGGCCCGACATGGCGGAGGCGCTTCGCCTTGGTCCCTCCGATTCCCCACCGGGGGCTCCCTTGCCGGCGGCCTGACGCGTCGGAGGCGCTTTGCGCCTCCCAACGCGTCGGGGCCGGCAAAGGAGCAACTGCGAGCGGCGCTGCACGCGGCTCGCAGTTGCTCCGGCGGGGAATCGGAGGGACCAATCGGCAGGCACTTTGCGCCTGCCGATTGGTCCCTCCGATAGTCTGTCCGGAGGAAGGGGCCAATCGGCACCCTTCCTCATCCCGGACACATCCCGCCTTCCAAGGGCTTACTATTTTATTTAGTCCGCGCCGCGGGCTTGTGTTAAGATGATATAAGGCAATTGAGGGATGGCTCACTTTTCCAGCTAGTAGAAGGTCAGTAATAAGATGCTTACAATCCTTGTGTAAGAAGTTTACCTGTGTGTCCTTAGGTTCTGCATATAACACATTTGGCCTTTTTCAGTATTTTTTTGGGAAGCTGTAAAGGCAGTGAACCTTGATTGCTACCAAACAAGACTTAGTAAAGACTTCCATTCATGAGTCTGCTATATCATTCTGAAAGCTCAGGCATCTAAAAGTTCTTGTAAGATCAGAGTTACCTACCCCATAAATGAGCTTTGCTTTGTCTGGACAGGAAAAGGAGTTAATATCAATAGGAGGCAATGAAGTTACAGTCAATATACATTATGACCTGTTGATTAGCTCAGTGTTTTTATTAACATATTCACCCCATTTTTCTCTCTGTGAAACAGTAGGTCAGGTAATGTATGTCAAAACCTACAAAGGCAGTAAAATATCTATGCCAAATAAACTCAGCTGCAAAAAATTTGCATTCATTCAGTTCAGTTGCCCTCAAAAGCTTCTCTTAATAGACTTAAAAGTGTTTCCAAAACTGAACCAAAGTGGGAATCCTCTTCAGGTCCTCAAGAGGCTGTTTGGGAGAACATGCTGCGGCCAAGAAGTAACATGCTTGAGCCTTGACAGAGGTATTGAACCCAGAGATGCAGCAAAAAACTTCAAAGTTGGTACAATGCAGGCTTTCACAACCAGGGCTTTGTGAAAATCTGGAGTATCACAGTGGCCCCAGAAAGTCCTTTGACAATATTAAGTTTTGAGTGAGTGAAATCTTTGCTGAAAAGCACTATACTTATTCCAAGAGAGAGGAAATATTTCATAGGAGTTTTTAAGGGCCTCTGAGTATTTTTATCTGCTTTTTAAAAAGACTTTACACGTTCATATATAAAAACCTTATCATCTTGCCGACAACACACCGAGCCCTATTGGCTCTTAGTGGGAGACATTCCCCCAATAGGGTTTTGGTAGTCCCTGATTGAGGGCCAGTCAGAGGCTCTTCCACTGCTCCTTCTCCTCCTCCATGCTGTTTCCTGGCATTTAAATGAGGAGGAAGAGCAGCTAGGAGGTAAGCTGGGGAGCTGGAGATGGCTCTATGGCTGTGCTCCACGGTGGCTATGCCACACACCTGAGGCTCCTGGCCACGGTGGAGTGCTCAGGGTGGTTATCTGGCTCATCTTGCCACCTGGCCCTCCCTGCTCCACAGGAGCAAGGGCAGAGTTCCTGCAGAGCATGGCAACCTAGCTGATGAACTCATCTGTCCTGCAGGGTCCTTTCCACCTTCCAGCACTTATACAGCCCATTTTAAAAACGGGCTTTGCTGCTAGTCTCTAACAAAGATTGTTTTACCAAACTGGTGGTTGTGGGAAGTGCCCTCAAGTTGCAATTGACATTAGATAACTCTTGTATATTGTACATAGTTTCAAATATACACTCATTTAAATGTGACTGTTTTTGTCCACAGTTAATGTTATAGTATGTCATACTGTACTTATGTACATATATTAAGATAGCAGAGAACATTGCAGTTTGTAGTGCCATCTCTAGTATTGGCTATATTCGCAGTGTTGCTTGTAGAAAACTTCCCTGAATTTCATGAATATATCAATTTCATATGCAAAGTTATAAGCTATGCATTTTGTGCTATTTAAACTTGGTTAATAAAGTATGGCATATATTGATATTTTCTCTGAACTGTCTGGACAAATATGAATTTCCCTAAATCAACATAAGCTGCAGCTGCAGATGATGCCTGGAATGAAATGAGCTAAGACCCGCAAAGACATACTAAGTACTGTGTCATAGGCAACAAAAATGCTGTTCTTTTCTCCTTATCTACCAATACCAAGCTATTTATCTTTGGTCTTCTATGGCGGAGCCCATCCCATAAGCAGCGGTCTTCTGTCCTGCTTACTGTTTTTCTGCCTTTGAATGTAATAGATGCAAATGTCTATATTTGTCCTTTCAGTTGTTGCTTTGCGATTGGGGATACTGGGCATGCCTTGGCCTTTTAAAAGGCTCTTTTGGGGTTAACCCTCAAAATTCGTAGTTATTGTTAGCCAAACAAATTAGAATTGGTTTTTGTCTCACTTTGCCTCTTTAAGAATTACTCATCACCAACTTGGAAACTAATAATAGTTATCCTTAATTAGGTGATTGCCAAGTAGCCAGCATTGGCTACCTGATTGCCAAAGTTCAAATTGCCTTTCTTTTCAAGCGGATGTAGGAGGACATCCTGGTGGGTGTTTCCCACTACTCTTCAAGGGACGGACTAATTTCTAAATTCCTGTCTCCTTTGGTGGGAAGCACCCGCTTCCAGTCTTCCTGCCTTGAGAGGGAGAGGGCTATCTCACAGATTTTTCCCTTCTCTATTTTTTCTTCCTAACGCTTTTTGTCTCCTCCTCTGCTCTACTCTACTGCTGTGGTGTTTATCTAGCCTAGATAGAGGCTTACAGCAGTGGTGCTAGCTACTGCATGTGCTTTCGTTTTTGGGGTGGTGGCCAATTTTGGGCAATAGATAGAAGGGCATGAGGATGCCCTCTCTTTGGATGAGGAGCAACAAGCGCCTGTCTACCCAACGGAGCCAGGAGGGACCAGCAGTTGGGGCTGAGGTTAGTGTGGAGCCATTGCAGCGAATAAAATTACAGGAAAAGCCTCCAAAAAAGCCCCAACAGAAGCAGAAGACAGCTGAAGCAGTGGCTAGGGCTTGGAGATCTGGAAATGGTGGTGGACATGCGACTGAGGCTCCTCAGGGCAAGGCAGCAGAGTTGCACTCAGGGGTAGCCCAAGATGCCCAGGAAATACATATAGGTGGCGGAAATAGGTAACATATAAGGTACAGCTGCCCAAATTGATGTACCACCAGCATTTATGGATTTTTTAAAAAGGTAAAGTAGGGAAGAAATAGTGCAGTTCTGTTCCCAAGGGCTCAAAACTTGGCTTCCCACCCATCTGCCCACTCAATTCTATTTGCCAGGAATTGAGAGGGCCGGATGCCATGATTTTTGTTTTCTTGATATTGAGTTTCAAGCCAACTTTTGCACTCTCCTCCTTCACCCGCATCAACAGGCTCTTTAGTTCCTCTTCACTTTCTACCATTAGAGTGGTATCATCTGCATATCTGAGGTTGTTGATATTTCTCCCTGCAATCTTGATCCAAATTTGTGACTCCTCTAACCCCGCCTTTCTCATGATGTGCTCTGCATACAAGTTAAATAGGCAAGGCGACAGTATACAGCCTTGCTGAACTTCTTTCTCAATTTTGAACCAATCAGTGATTCCATGTTCAGTTCTCACTGTTGCTTCTTGACCTGCATATAAGTTTCTCAAGAGACAAATAAGATGCTCTGGTATTCCCATCTCTTTAAGAACTTGCCACAATTTGTTGTGCTCCAAACAATCAAAGGCTTTAGATTTTCCAATCCTGTGGCCATTGTTGAGTTTTCCAAATTTGTTGGCATATTGAGTGTAGAATTTTTACTGCATCGTCTACATCAGTGGTCCCCAACCTTTCTCAGGCTGGGGACCGGCAGGGCATCGGGCCGCGCCCGCGCATCGGGCCGCGCCCATACGGGCCACGCCTGCTTATCGGGCCGCGCAGCCGCGGGCCATGCCCGCGCATCGGGCCGCCCGCACGGGCCGCGCCCGCACATCGGGCCGCGGCTGCGCGGCCCTGCCCTGATTCCCTCTCCCCGCCCTCCCGCAGTAAGAAGCTTCCCGGGCCGCAAGCTTGCGGCCTGGGAAGTTTTTTACTGCGGGGGGGCGGGGAGAGGGAGCCGTGGCCCGGCGCCATGGCCTTCGCGGCCCGACACCGGGCTGCCGCCCGCAGGTTGGGGACCACTGGTCTACATGAGGGTTTATCCATTGGAGGGTACTCCTACACCCAAGCTGGGAGTTCTGCCCAAGATGTGTGTTGGGCATTTCTTTATTATATTGATAGAAGAAGGCCTTTTTGTAAATCACAAAAACTATTTATCTGTTACTGGGGCCTTAGAAAAGGCTCTAGGGCATCAGTTCACTCCATATCCTGATGGGTAGTGACTGCTATACAGGCCACATATAGCAGTGGTCCCCAACCCGCGGCCCGGTGCCAGGCCGCCAAGGCCTTGATGCCGGGCCGCGTCTCCCTCTCCTTGTTCCCCCCCCCGCAGTAAAAAACTTCCCAGGCCGCAAGCTTGCGGCCCGGGAAGCTTCTTACTGCGGGAGGGGGGGAGAGGGAATCAGGGCCGCGCCCACGCATTGCGCAAGCGCGGCCATAATCGTGCATGCTCGAAAGTGCCGCGCATGCGCAAAAGTGCCACGCATGCGTAATATGCGCATGCAAGCAGTTGCCCTGCCGGTCCCCAGCCTCAAAAAGGTTGGGGACCACTGACATATAGGGAGTTGTCTTTGCTTTGCCCTTTGGATATTCAGGCCAGTTCTTTCTGGGTGAAAGCCACTTCAGCAGTGTTGTCTCGTAAGATCCCAGTGGAAGAAATCTCTTGCACTGTTACCTGGGCAAGGGAAGAAATTTTATGAAGCATTATGCCTTGGATTTGCATGTAAGGATGGACACTTGTTTTGGAATGGCTGTACTGTACTCCCTGTTTCATTGAGGGCAGCTCATTATGGTCCCAATGTAGGGCTGCATAGCAAGATGGATGATGAAAACAGGGTTGCTCACCTGTAACTGTTGTTCAGTGACATCTTGTGTGCAGATAGACATTCCTTCCCTTCCCATCCTGCTATGAGCCCTCAATTCAACTTGTTTATCTTGTCATTTAATGATATCGGTTCACCCTTGTAAAGGAACTGAGGGATGGGGGTGCTGCATGCTAAGGTCATGTGACACAGTAGGCAGGAAAACCCATGCTGAGCTGCAGAGCGCCATCTTTGGAGCTTTTAAGCTAGAAAATCTTCATGGCAGGCCTGTGCAGGCGCAGTCCCAATGTGTCTGCATACAAGATGTCAATGAACAACAGTTACTGGTGAGCAACCCTGTTTTCATAGAGGAACATACAGGCTTTATATATTTTAGGAGCTACATTTATTTTTATATTTTGGTTGAAAGTACTTTGGCATTTCTTCGTATATATGTCCATAATCTAGATATTTTTGCCACTTGAAGCCTTTATGGTATTACTGCATATTATGAGAATGCTGGGGAAATGCAGTACTTCTGGATTCATGTTTTAAGATATGCGAGAAAGGAATTAAAGGTGTCCAGAATAACAATTGTGTTTCTGCAGGGTTGAATGGACTGCTTGTATGCACGAAGAAAGAGGCTATTATGAAAGAAAAATAGAAATAGAAAAAATCAGAATGGGTTTTTGTTTGCATGTCCAGACTACTTTGCAGACATTTTAGGATTTGTAGAATAAGTCCCATTATACCTTTGCAAGATGATGGGCAATGTTAATTTTGTACATGCAGACTTCACTGATTCTACTTGTGTGTTCCTTTCAAATGAAATTGAAGACTTTTGAGTAGACTAAATATTAGTTCTCTTAGAGCAAAAATTTTGTGTAACCAAAAAACCCCTTACAGATTATATACAGAAATTGAGACACTATCTTTTCCATTTTTAAATGGAAATCTTAAACACGTGGCTCGTGTAGAGACTTGCTTCTCAATTTCATGAGGAAGGAAGGAGGATTTGTCCGAAATTACCCTGTTAGTGTAATAAATAGAATGTGGTATGCCAAAGAATACTAGAAAACTACATTGTTTAAATTTTAATCATTTCCTGGTACTTAAGGGTAAAAAAATTACTATAGTGCAGATATTACTGAGTGGCAGGAAGCTGGTTTAGCATTTAGTTAATCACTAGATATCATTCTGTTGAAGGTTTTAATGATAGGCTGATGTCCATTTCGTGCAAAAATATGAAATACACTTTGCATTATTTTTAGTAATAAATTTTGCAAAAGTGTGACTCATTGAGGGGACCACAACCTAATGGGAAATTTCCTGATGTGTTGAACAGTTTGTCAATAAGAATTAGGTTAGCTTTTTCATATATGAAAATTTGGATCTCCAGCATGATTATGTGCTGCATGCGTCATTCTATCCTTATCCCCAGCTGCCTGCTTTGGTGCTAGTGCATGCTTGGAGCTCCCTCATCTGGAACAGCTTCATCATTAGCTTCAGTGGAGATTACTTGAACATAACTCTTTTGAACATGTGAACTGAGTCCAAAACAGGATTTTGTGGGGGAGAGGGCATTTTGTGTTTTAGGTGGAAATCTTACATCTATGTAAGATCTATACTGGATCCAAGCTGTTGTTCAGTGGCTGTGCCCCTTCCTATGGAACTGGCCACAGAGGGTCACTGTGGGGGAAGAGTTATCACACACCTTCCAACTCTCAAGGGCTGGTCTTTTCCCCCCACAGTTTTCTACATATTTATATACCCTCTGGCCCAGCTGGTCTGGAGTTTCCGGCTGGGTTGTCATCAGTCTCCTTATGGACAGCCGCCCGGACGCCCTCCCCTCCAGATACATCAGCTAGTTGTTTGGAAGCCATAGCTGGATGGTTAGAGCAGAGTCACCTGAAATTCAACCATTCCTAGATGGAAGTCCTGTGGCTGGGATTGGAAGGGAGCAGGCCAGTGATTGCTCAAGCTGGCTGGAGTGCAACTTAACGTTGTGTTCTGTGCCAGGAATCTCAGAGTGATCCTTGATGCCTCCCTGACTATGGAGGTGGAAGTAACAAAAGTAGCACACTCAGCATTCTTTTTTTGCCAGGTGAAGTTACTAGCACCTTACGGTCCCTGGAACACCTGGCCATGGTGATCAAAGCGATGGTCACCTTCAGGATTTAATTCTGTAACTCACTCTATACGGGCCGTCCCTTGTTCTTGACCCAGAAATTGCAGCTGGTGCAAATGCAATTTCTAGGTTCCTCATAGGAACATCTTGGAAGGCCCACATCCAGCCTGTGCTGAGGCAGTTGCATTGGTTGTCAGTTGCAGCCTGGATCAAGTTCAGGGTTTTGGTGTTAACCTTTAAGGCCCCTCACAGTCCGGAACCCACATACCTGAGGCACTGCCTGTTGGCTTGTGCTCTGCAGGTACTAATTTGTTGGTGGTTCCTGGCTCTCGAGAGGTTTGCCTGGGCTCGACCAGGGCCAGGGCCGTTTAGGTCCTGGCCTTGACTTGATGGAATGAGCTCCTGGAAGAACTGAAGGCTGTGCCAGAGATGTCATGGTTTTGCAGGGCCTGTAAGTCAGGTGTTTGGTTGAGGCCAGGGCATGGTAGTTCTAGGGGCCCCTCCATAGTCAAAAGCACCAGAGCAACAACAATTTACATCTGAAATAATTGGCACCCCTTCACTGAGAATCTGGCGCGGGGGGGGGGAGGGTAAGTGAGGAGGTGGGGTTAGGATTCTTTTTACTTTTCTTGCCACTAGAATACAGAATTTGTTAGTTTTTAGCTGTTTTATGTGGGGTTTTATCATTTACAATAACCCACCATAAGACTAGTTTTGAAAGGGCAGGTAAGAAATTGAATAAATAAATAATAGATAAGTTTGCTAAAGTTCCTGCAACTCTGTTAAATCAATTTCCTGTTGAACAAGGTTTCCATTGGGGCAAATCTCTTTAATAAAGAACTGAAATAAGAAAAGAAATGTACTATCTATAAGTGATGCTTCCTTAAATAATAGGTTTCTTTTGGGTCTTGGTACAGAGAAACGTACAGCATGTTGATGAAAATGTAAGCATCTTGGTCCTAAAGGAAGTCACGTAACTTGCTTTGAGGAATATATTCTTAATATGTCAAGCTGAAATAGAAAATAATGTACAGGTAGAATACTTTGGCATGAATAATAAAATGCCTGAAGAAATGTCTGTAAAATAACTCACTTCTTTTGTTTCAGGCTAAAGAAATCTTGACAAAAGAATCCAATGTGCAAGAAGTACGATGCCCAGTCACAGTTTGTGGAGATGTCCATGGACAATTTCATGATCTCATGGAACTTTTCAGAATTGGAGGCAAATCACCAGACACAAATTATTTGTTTATGGGGGACTATGTTGACAGGGGATATTACTCTGTTGAAACAGTGACACTTCTGGTAGCTCTCAAGGTAATAGCATTTTTAGATTATAATTAAAAAGAATATGACATCTGTTAAGTCTGAAAAGAACTAAAATTGTAATACTAAAGATCTTAATAGCTAAGTCTTCTGTATAAATTAACATTTTGGTACTGTACTACGCTATGAAATCTTACTGAAGATAATGTGGTTAAGTTGCTTTTAGGATGTGTTTATAACTTCTGATTAGCTTTGGGCATTAATCCGAAAAGGTGATGAAGTTGTTTCAAGCCTAAGAAGGAGTCTACTCCAGACTAACCATTTAAAACACCAGGATTTATCCTGCTGCAACCGAGTTCCACCACACTCAGCCTCAGAATTGTTTGTATCTAATTTCATAAGTTCCCAGCAGTGTTTTAAGTAACACCCAATACTATGGTGTCACATTTGGTTGTTGTTAACCTTCATTGAAATTTGTTTAGATGCAGATAGCCTTTTTTTTTTCTTTTGGCTTCCTTTCTAGGATCTGGCCTTCTTTTCCTTTTTAGGAATAATTGGGGAAACAAATGCCATTTATTCAGCCACTGGGGCAGGGGTGGCTAAACTTTAACTCTCCAGGTGTCCATGGAGTACATGTAACAGGAGGAAATACATGCTCTTAATTGTAGTCCACGGTCATCTGGAGAGTCAAAGTTTTGGACTAGGATCTGAGAAATCCAGGTTCTAATCTCTTCTCTGCCGTGGAAGCTTCATGGATGAGACTAAATTACCTTACAGCATTGTTTTAAGGATAAAGTAGAAAAGATGATAACTATGTAAGCTGCATTAGGAGAAAGATGGATGTAAATAAACACATTATCCTGTTTTGTAGGTTCGTTATCGTGAACGTATTACTATCCTTCGAGGGAACCATGAAAGCAGACAGATCACACAAGTATATGGCTTCTATGATGAGTGTTTAAGGAAATATGGAAATGCAAATGTTTGGAAATACTTCACAGATCTTTTTGACTATCTTCCTCTAACTGCCTTGGTGGATGGACAGGTATACAGGAAATTGATATGTTACTAAAAGGCGTACACAGTAGAATGGGTGATCAGATAGTAGTTGTTAGGCTTTTGTCCTATACAGATTGCTAGAAGCTCTTTACAGCAGAGCAATGGTATTTGAAACTAACACAAATTGTCATATTTTTGTTTAGATTTTCTGTCTACATGGAGGACTTTCCCCATCTATAGATACACTGGATCATATCAGAGCACTTGATCGTCTGCAAGAAGTTCCACATGAGGTAATATGCAGTTTTGTGCATGTTTAACATTAAAGGCCAATACTTCATTTTGCACATTATTGGCCAGTCTGATTAATAATAAGCCTTTCAATATTTCCACATTGTTTTTGACTTCTTCCTCTGGCCAGATGGTTATTGCAGTTGGGTACATGCATATTTACATCTGCTCACTTGGATAGGGAATGGAAGAAGCTGCCCTGATGTTACTTTGGAAGAAGAGACAATGTATGTGGTGGTGGTAGCTTTTGCCAGGAATGTGCAGCAATGCAGTGGCTAGGGATGCTCCTGGATCTCTGGGCAACTGTAGCTGGTGCTTAGTTGTCGGTGAAAGGATGCATGCTCCTTTATAAAAAGTCAAATCCAGACATTACAGGAGGGAAGCAAGTTGTTTCCCCACATAAATAGAAGAGCCTAGTCAGGAGGTCTGGTGGCTCAGAGGAACTAGATTCACTTGTGGTGCAATGGAAGTTGGCATTTAGAGAGCAGGTTGAGAGCATAAGGATACTTTTGGGTTTGAAAATGGGTTGATATGGTGACTGTGTGCCTTTTTAACGGTTGTATTTGGTTTGTCAATTTGGTCTTCTTTATTGGCCAGGTTAGCCAGGCTCATCCTTGTAACCTTTTGTCCAGGTTACTACATAATGGCTGTCCTTGAAGACTGCCTGGAAACTGCAATTGGCTCATCTTAAAGGCATTTGATGAGATATAAGTTGCATCAATTTTTAGAGGCATGTTATGTGAGGCTCAATAGTATTTTGTACATTTGGATTTGTAAGCTGCCATGGGATATAAATAATTGGTCCAAAATAACTGTTTCATTGAGTAATAATGATTTCCCCTTTTAAAAATTTCCATATTGCATTAGTGTTATTCCCTTCTCATGGCTTATTTGTGATGCTGAAACTGTTTCTTAGGGTCCAATGTGTGACTTACTGTGGTCAGATCCAGATGATCGTGGTGGTTGGGGCATATCTCCTCGAGGAGCTGGTTATACTTTTGGACAGGATATTTCAGAAACTTTCAACCATGCTAATGGTCTTACTTTGGTTTCAAGAGCTCATCAGCTGGTAATGGAGGTAAGTGCCTGTTGATAGGTTACCCTAAGCCTGTTTCTATTGGCCCATTTCACATTGCCCCTTTATTACACAAATCCTTGCAGCCCAGTTAATTGGGGTGCTTCTGTCTCAATTTTCCAAAAAAAAATTGCTACCACTCTGTTTCTACTCTGAGAATCCATAGCTCCATGGCTCCTCTTATCCCTGGGAGTAATTGAGGGATGCAGTGGACTACAGCAGGAGAGGGAAAGTCCTGTTGGGATCCATGCTGCTTTTGAAAACATTGGAGACCTTCTGCCAGTCAGCATAGACAGTACTTGGTTGGATAGGCCAATAGGGTGATCAGTATGAGGTGATCAGTTTATTATGGACCACGATACCTAACTAGAATACTTTTTCCAGAAGATTAAGCCGACTTCATAGAGATATTTGAGTTCCTCTAACATTTGCATTTTTCAGGGATATAATTGGTGCCATGATCGAAATGTAGTAACAATTTTCAGTGCTCCAAATTACTGCTATCGCTGTGGAAACCAGGCTGCAATCATGGAACTTGATGATACTCTAAAATATTCATTGTAAGTATTAAAAATATTTTTTGTGAGGTCTTCTTTCAAACCTTGGTTAGTTGTGAATCAAAGTGAACTGGTTTAAGCTATTGGTAGGAGACAATGTTGGCAGATATTTCAGAGGTAACTTGGGCAGAACATCTTAAAAAAAACAACTCAATATTCTTTAAGAGTGCTTATAGAGCCCCTTGTATTAGTTTTAGTTCCTGGAACAGAAGACTGAGAACTCAAAGGCTATTAATCTAATTTCCTTATTGTTTTTGCATGCCCCTTAATGTTAAAATCTGGACTTCTGTTCTTACAATAGGATTAATTTGCTAAATACCCTTTGGAGGCAAGGATCTGTGCCTCTGTTTATCATTACTGTCATCTACTTTCACTCCACAGTGTGCAGTGCACTATGTTACATTTTTATTTGCAAGGTCTTCTAGTGGAGTGGAAGGTTCATCTGTGTAATTCATTCTGACAAGTCAGTCTTTTGAAATTAAAGAATATGAGTGCTAATTTGGACTTTTGCTCTGGTTCATTTGTATTATATCACACTGTTTTTTAGACTGTAAAGTACAAGTTAATCCTAACAGCCATGAAATGAATCCTATAAATGTCTGATTTTTGCATATAGACTGTTATGAAAAATTTAAAGAAACATACTTAAAAGCAAAACATAATCTTGGATTTTTTAAAACTTGAGCAGTTTGTCTTATACAGAGTATTCAAAACAATTAAGTCAAGATGAACAGTGGAATTTAATTGTATTTTTTGTTGTAGCTTGCAGTTTGATCCAGCACCACGCAGAGGTGAACCACACGTTACTCGACGCACTCCAGACTACTTCCTGTAATGAGATTTTACACTTGTACAGTATTGCCATGAACCATGTGTTGACCTAAAGGATATAGGAAGAGCAACAGTAACTCCAAAGTGTCAGAAAACATTTAACATTCAAACTTGTTTTCACATGGACCAAAAGATGTGCCATATTGAAGTACAAAAACCTCTTGTCTGTCAGCGACTGTGACCACTTTAGAATGATCCAGTTCATTGCATGCTGAAGCAACGTTGTTGGTCAAGAAACCAGTTTCTGGCATAGCTCTACTTGTAGTTACTTTTGCTTTCTCTGAGAGACTGCAGATATTAAGATGTAGACATTTAACACCTCGTGAATACAATTAACTTTCCATTTAGCTATAGCTTTCCAGCATGACTGTAGATAAGGATAGCAATCATCAATCATCGAAGCTTAATGAACACTTTTAAATAAGTACCGATTTCTTATTTGTGTTCTGAAACTTTGTTCATTTTCAGGGAAATCTCATTAATTTAATTGTATGATTATGTTTTGTCTGCACTCAGTTTCTCCCACATTTTCCCTGTACAATGTCCTTTGTACTTGTCCATCATAGTGAGTTATTTTGAACAGAACAGGCCTTTTTCTGTAAGACGTTGCTGCAGAAGAGTACTGCAGCTTTTTTCATAATAAACTTGTGAACTAAGTATAGAAAACTGTTGACTTTTAAATGTATTGCAGGCCAGGGTCATGTTGTTTAATAAAAATGACAAACGTTTATGTCTTTTTGAACATATTAAGTATACAGGTTATAACAAATGCAGCAAGGTTGTTGTTAAAATCTGAAATGCATTTTTTTTCTCAGAACAAGTGCACATGAAAGTTAATATCTTTTAAAAAAACTGATAACACTATATCCTTACACTAAATGGTAATTCTTTGAAAGTCTTTCCAATGGGACAAGAAGTTTGCAATTACAAAATTATATATAAAGACTCAAAACATTTGTGTTAGGTGTTCGATAAAACTTGCCTTTATGGGTTCTTTTGCATACAAGAACAGCATCCTTGTATTTGTTGCTAGTGGACAAAGGCGACATTGTAAGATTCATAGATCTGAATCCAACAGGATTTCTGCATGGTGAAAGGGCTCTCAATTGGTGGAGTGTGATTTCCTTGCTTTCCCCTTCCACTTAGTCCAAAATGACCCCTGAAATGTTGCTCCTGGATTATAGGGCCCCGGCAAATAACACAAATAAATAAAAAAATCGCCTTTTACGGCAGTTGATAGAAATGACACATAGGAACTTGGTTCAATGTAACTCCCAGTCATTTCCTAACTTCTTTGTTGTTGCCTCCCAGATACTTCTGTGTTTTTTGGAATTAACCAGGGGAAAAGGATTGAAATTTCATAAAACTGAGCAGCAACCCAATGGTGCAATAGGCAAACATATTACATTTACTTTGCTGGATCTGTACCAGTTGTAATTATTAACAGCTGGATCCATATCACTCACCAGTAGTTATCAGTACAGTGGAATGAAGAGATGATAATTCCATTTTTAGAGGAGTTTAATTCTTACAGTTGTTACACTTACACTTCAAGACACTTTCCTAGAAGAGTAGGGAAGTAGGGTGAGTACAGCAGCCCTACGTTGCTTCCAGTTGGAATCTCCCTGAACAAATTCCATGGTGTTCGGTTTATTGCAGCAAAGTTTTTTTCACTTGGACCATTTATGCACTGGAGGTTTCATGCCGGGCTGCAGGCTGGAGTTTTAGTCATGGCAGGTTGCCCCACCTCTTCCTGCAGCCACACGGGGGAACATTTGGCCTGGTGCACCTCATCCACCCCTGATTTGTGCTCCTGCACGAGAGCTGGGTCAGTGAAGTTCCCAGTGCATAAACAGTTTTGGTGAGGTTACAGCTTTCCTCTGTTCTGTGCCTTAAGTGTACATTGCCCTGCTAAATGTTCAGTGGTGGGGTTCAAATTGTTGTAGTGTGTTTCTCTAAATTATGGGGTCTTTCCAGCTCCCCTCTCTTTCCAGTGGCAGCTCAGATTTTTATTAATTCATATCTCAGCACTCCCAGCAAGCTGGCTTTGCGGCAGGTGACAAATAAAACCCCCAATAAAAACGTACAATATTATCCCAGCAAACACCCTGAAAGATCCAAAGTTGAGAATCTCACCAAGCACCCTGCTTTGAGGGGTTGCCATCGGAAGAAAATCCCTCAGTGGCAATACTTCTATGTGCATGGGGATTGGATCTCAGTCTTCCTCAGAAAAAGAAAATTCAGCAGTTCTTGGAGTGGATGATGAGTTGAAAAAAGGTATCAGGTATAGCTTTGGCGACTGAAGGTTGATTTAAACAAAATCTCTAATTTCAGATAGCTGTTATGCTACATATTCATTGGAGGTTTTATAATAGTGGGGCTTGTGAATGTCAGGGGAAGAATTTTAGCTTTTTAGCAGCATTAATGCACAATTTTGATTATTAGAAGCCTTTGTTAGGCAGTCCTGTTATAAATGCAGTAAGGAAACTCCTCTGTGAGATTGATGAGTCAGCCATTTCAGAAACACTCTACTGGTTCTCCTGTCTATTTGGCTGCCTTTAAGGCATTTTTATTCTGGACAAGACAAGCTGTTCTATCTGAGGCGGTTTCTGCTTGGCATATAGAAGAGAGAAAAAGCTGACAAAGCATCTATTCAGATTTAAAAGGAAATCTTTTGGAATGCTATACAGCACTGGTCACTCCATTTCACAAAGAATGTTGTAGCACTAGAAAAAGATCCAGAAAGGGGAAATCAGAATGATTAAAGGTTTACATATATTGCCTATGTGAAAAGCTGAGACCAGATATATTTTGGGATAGGAAAGAAAGGTGACTGAGGTGGACATGATAAATTTATAATATTATGCATGATGTGCAGAAAATCAACCATATTTTAAAAATCTTTCTTGTAATGTCTTGGGATTAAGCCATAAGAATACTTTGCAGACATCACCTAATTAACTTAAATTCTTATCTATAAGATGTAGAAGAAGATGAGTTGGTTCTTATATGCCGTTTTTCTCTACCCGAAGGAATCTCAAAGCAGCTTACAGTCGCCTTCCCATTCCTCTCCCTGCAACAGACACCCTGTGAGGAGGGTGAGTCTGAGGGAGCCCTGATATCACTGCTCGGTCTGAACAGCTTTATCAGTGCTGTGGCGAGCCCAAGGTCACCCAGAAGGCTGCATGTGGGGGAACACGGAATCACACCAAGCTCGCCATATTGGAAGTCCGCACTCCTAACCACTACACTAAGGTGGTATAGTAAAAAAGGGTTAATGGCTTTAAAAAGGCTTAGACAAATTAATGGAGGTCTAATAACTGCTGCTAAATGAGCCTCTGAGTGCTGGATGCTAGGAGAGAGCAACAAGGGAAGGGTGTTGCTTTCATGCCCTATTTGTTAGCTTCATAGAAGGATCTGGTTGGTCACTGAGATAGGATGGTATCCTATATGGACCTTTGGTCCTAAATTGCAATGGCACTGGCAGCTGTGGGACTATGAATTGCAGGTGGCACATTATAATTAGAATTTTGCATTGACTTAGTTATTGGTGATCTGAAAGTAGAGAATGTAGCATTACTTAAGATACTTTGCCATTAAATAATGTTCCAATAGATAAGTGGTGTATAAATTGGCTGTCCTTAAAAACTGGTTGGCCTAGGGTTGGGTGCGGCGGTGTCCGAATCGGCTGTTCCATGCTGATGCAGCCAGCGCTATTTGTTGTATGGAGATGTTGATGTTGAGATAGCAGTAACTTGCACTGCTTTTAAAAATGATAGTTGGCTATTTCCAATTATTAGAGGTCACATTTAGGAGGGAATCTTGTTAAGGGTTCCCAGGAAACCCTGGGGTTATGCAAGCGCTCACCAGGGGTTATATAGCCTTTTTCAGAAGTTCAGATGGCTATTGAAATCACTAAATATCACTGAAACCCATTTCCCCTGTTGCTCTACAGCAGCCTATCTCAACTTTTTAACATTTTTAACCCCCTGAAGTGGTGCACTCATTCAGAATATGATTGTGAAACATTTATTATTTATTAAATATCTATACCGCCCTCGCGTGAGGCTGAGGGCAGTTTAAAATTTGAAGAATATACATAGAATCAGTATCAATAATAATAAGTCACAAGTTGAACAACAGGGATTATAACAATTTATAATACAACGATAGCTTTCATAAAGTCTAATATAAACCCATAGGGAGGTCAGCTTAGGTTCAGATAATGTGTGGGAGGATGTCTGGAGGACCAGCAAATGTTATTAGGTCGGGTTGCCTCTACCAAAAGCCTGGTGGAGGCGCTCCCTTTACAGGCCTTGCAGAATTGTGGGAGTTCAGGCATGCCCCTGATCTCTTCAGGGAGCTCCTTCCACCACATGGGGGTCAGGACAGAGAAAGCTCTGGCCCTGGTTGAGGGCCAACGTGCTTCTTTTGGGCCAGGGATCACCAACCAATTGGAGTTGGCAGAGTGCAAGGCTCTCTTGGGGGATATAGGCAGGGAAGCGGTCTCTCGGGTACACTGGGGCCCAGACCGTGTATGGCCTTGAAGGTGATTACCAAAAGCTTAAGCCTGATCTGAAATTCAATTGGGAGCCAGTAGAGTTGTTGGAGTGCTGGCCAAGTATGTGCCCTTCACGGTCAGTGAGGATCCTGGCTGTGGCATTCTGGACCAGTTGCTGTATCCAGATCAAGGTTAAGGGCAGGGATCACTTTGGCTAGATATTCTGGGGCCAAGTAGAGCGCTAGTAGTTTGGCTTGGCACAGGGTGTCCTGCATAGTGCAGGGGCTTAGACTAGATGACCCAGGGGCCCCCTTCCAACTCCATCTGGAACAGCTTCACTATATATTTAAAAAGCTAAGGCCTAGGTGGGCAGAGAGTGGGCTGGGCCAGTCCAATCTTTGTACCAATCAGAAGGCAAAAAATGTCTTCTGATTGGTATAAAGATCTGACTGGTCCCGCCCCCCCAGATTTGCGACCAATAGGGAGGCGACACAGCCCGCCCACCTGCCTGGCCAGGGGCAATCTGGCGACATCACTGCCAGTCTGTCCCTGACCACCGCAGGAACAGGATGTCTGTAGGGCTGCTGAGGGGGGTGAGAATGGAGGCTTCGACAGGCCACACCAGCCCTTTTTGCCCCAGGGCTGTCCTAATTGTCACATCCAACAACTTCACCACTGATGAGGGCGCTCCCTCCCCCTTCCCTTCAGTCCTGCTGTGAAGGAGCCTCTGACAGTCCCTGACAGAGGCGAGGGAGGTGTTTCCAAGAGCAACGCAGAGTCTGTGGCCATGGATGTGCTTTCCTTTGGGGAGGGGCGGGAACTTTCCCCTTCTGCCAAACAGTTGGCTGACAGAAAATCCCCTTCTTAATTAAGATACTGCTGTGGCCAGCCTCGCTGCGGGAGGGAAAAAACAGTCAAGCAAATCTCTGTAGATTTGAGACCTACCACACATGGTTGTTGTGCAGGTGAAACTAAATGCTGTTGTGTAGGTTCTTTTGCTTCCTGTTTCCTCTGCACAACAACCCTGTGCAGTAGGCCTCAAGTGTTTCAACTCCACAACAACCTGCATGGGAGGCCTTAGATGTTTCTTCTTCACAACAATCCTGTCCAAACTCCATAGCAGCCCTTTTTGCCTGGGGAGCTGATCTTTATAATCTGCAGATGAGCTGTAATTCCAGAGGCTCTCCAGGCCCCACCTGGAGGTTAGTAACCCCTGGGTTGGAAATATTCCTGGAGGTTTGGAGGTGGGACTTCAAAATTGTACAATGCCTCAGAGTCTAGCCTCTAGTAGCCATTTTTGCCTGCAGAGTTGATCATTATAATCTAGAGATGAGCAGCAATCTAGAGACAATGGTAGAGGCTCGTAGACTGCGGTTGGGGTGGAGTGGTGTGGGTGTGTCCCTTCTGGGCTATGGGCTTTAGCCAGTCCTTCCCAGCAACTGTTTGTATTTTGGGGTGCAGCCAAACAGACAGTCCAGTATCAGTCCTGCGTGTCTGGAAAGTGCAGGAAGATCTAAATAATGAATATTTACAGCCTGAAACTGTAAATAGTGAACAAGTAAATGGCTGGAGAGACATGGTAAGTGAAGTGACTTTTTTCAAACCTGGCCTGGTAAATAAACTATGAACTCAAAGGCATGAGTGGCCCAGAACTTCAAGTGGAGTTAGCTTTACAGGAAAGTAGACAGTGAGACTTTGGGGGAAATTAGGTGATCCACTTTTATTAGGCAATGACTTGGCCTTGCGGACATCAACAGGGACTGCAGTTGCCAGCAGTAGGCCTCAGGCTTCAGAAGGGCAGACATCACCAGCCAAGCAACCAAGTAGATTCTGGGGCTACGTGCATTCCTTTTGAAGGGGTGTATGTGAAGGGAAAGAGTTTTCCCTTCAGCCTAACTTCCTGGAAATGAGCTGTACTTCCAGGGGATTCTTAGACCTCACCTGGGGGCTGGCATTCCTAAACCTCAGTGGGATACAATGCTACACAGTTACTCCTCCAAAGCAGCCACTTTTGCCCGGGGAGCTGATCTTTATAGTCTGGAGATGAACAACAATACCAGGAGATCTCCAGGCCCCACCTGGACGTTGGCTGTCCCTGGTATGAACATATTCCTTGAAATCTGGAAGTGGAGCCTCAAAAGTGTGTAATGCCCCTACAGCCACCTAGGACCCCCTAACCTATTTCAGGTCAAGAAAACATTGCAGAGAAGAGGTAAGGTTGCAAGATAGGCTCACATTCTGGAATTCCACACTACCTAGGTGCGCATAAACCTGACTAAGGTCAAGACTGCTGTGCACAGAGAGACCTCCTCTTAGGGTTGCCAGCTTCCCTGTGAGGCTCTCAACCCCACCTTCCTCATGGGAGCCTGCTTATGGGAAGAGGAAGGGAAGGTGATTGGAAACTGCTTTGAGACACCTGAGGCCTGCTGGGTGACTGAGGACCATTCCCAGTTCTTTCAGGCCTCTCACAGCCCACATGCCTCACAGGTTGTCTATTGTGATGAGACAAAGGGAAAATGTGTTTGTAAATCGCTTTGAGACTCCTTTGGGTAGTAAACAGCAGGGTACAAAAATCCAGCTCTTCTTCTAAGGAGCCACCATGAAAGAAACATGTGGGCACATAACATTTTATAAACAGTAAAAAAAGAGACAGAAGGAGCAGGGAGGCCACCTGTGTACTGTACCCTATGGGGATTAGGGCAGGGGGACATTTCGGTGTCTGTGGCCTAATTCACAAAAGAAGGGAAATGACATTGAAAACAGAACTGGAAGGAATTGGTTGCCATGTAATCTCTCACTAAGAAGAGTCTCCTGTCTGATTTTTCCTTCACGTATCTGAAGACATAGCTCTGGAAACCACTATGCCACAATTCCCAAAGGTCAGTCTTCTCCCACACTCAACGAACATTCGAAACCACAGGTTCTCATGCACAAGTCTAATTGCAATAATTTTGGTGGGAAATGATTTAATGGGTTATCCCTATGAGGAGAAATGCGTTATTGTGCAATCTAGCCTAGTCCTTTATCAGTCCTGGACCAGGTAGAAAACATTATCCAGATGACTGGTCACAGGAATATGACTTCATCTTGTCCAGAGTGTGCAAGAATACATCTGTGAACTTTGGTGAGATCCATAAGTAGTGATGTGTGAAGCCACCTGGAAAAAGTTTTGTTTCAAATTTCATTTTCAGAACTTAAGCAGAGGAATTTCATGCAACCCTTTGCATTTCAATCAATTATTTTTGACTTGATCTACTTAAATCTGAGTTTTTCCTCACATTTTATTTATTTATTTTATTTATTTATATTTTAATATAATTAATATAATTTATTTATATTTTTGGCTTTGTATGCAAAAATGATTCCATTGTGACAATTTTATTACAGTTGCCGCTTATTAAATGTTATTGTGTACAATAACTGTAATTATAAATGCTTTATAGAGGCTTGTGATAATAGAATATATATGGGATTTATAAACACACACACTCATATAAAAATATGCTTAATAGGATACCTTAACAAGAACTCATTATACATTTAGGATCAGGACTAAGAAGATCTGAAGGGGGCCAACCATATCTAGCTAGCTACCAGCCATTAAATCCAATGACTTCACTGGTATGGCTACATTATGGCTCATTCACATCTCACCTTTCCCCCCTTCATTATTAAAGCAGACCTCCTAGAACCTTTGGATCACTAGAGTTTGTCTCCATCTCACTGCTGGCTACACAACACACAGTTAATAATTTTGCATAAGGTGATCTGTAGGATTTGAGAATATAAGGAATCATTCCATTATTTCATAGCATTTTAAAAATATTTTAATTTTTGTAACCTACTTTTCTCCTTGAGGGGACTCAAAGCAACTCACAACAGCACAAAGAAAAAATACAGTGTAAACAGACCAAATTCTATGTCTTGTTTTGGCCCAGGTTCAGTAGCTGGATCATCCAAGACCTTTCCAATGAGCCAAGATCCTACAGCCACACTTATAGTAGCTGAAACAGAAAAGGATATACTTGGTGGATAACATTACAGCTGGATGGGATGTTCTTTCCATGTTATATTTCTCCCCCAAAAAAACATTCTGTTGTGTATTTGCAGTCATAGGGCTGCCAACCTCTAGGTGAGGCCTGGAGATCTGTAACAATAACTGATCTCCAGTGACAGAGATCCTGTGGGGGAAAAAACTGCTTTGGAGAGTGGACTCCATACTATTATGCCTCACTGAGGTACTACCCATCCTCAAACCTGCTGAAATTTACCCATATGGAATTGGGAATAATACTTGCAACTGCCAGTGCTAATGAAGTATGTGTGTGTATAAAGCAAGGTCAAGTCATAGCTGACTTCTGGTGATCTCAGCAAAGGGCTTTCAAAACAAGTAAGCAAACATGGCTTGCCACTGCCTGCTAATGAAGTTTAATATAGGAAAAACAGTAAAGCCTTATAACTATTCCTAGGCTACATCCACAAGAGGGCATGAAAATTTATCATGATTGCAGTAGCCAGTGTGGGAATGGCCCACATAAAACCTGTTTGGCATCCCTAGTAGGTGCAGCTGCATGTGAGTGACTGCCGCTCCAAAGATGCTCAAGCAAGCTTTTATGGTTTCCCGGCAACGTACTGAATGCAATGGGATAGG
The DNA here is from genome assembly GCF_049243985.1 of Paroedura picta. Lineage (NCBI taxonomy): Eukaryota > Metazoa > Chordata > Lepidosauria > Squamata > Gekkonidae > Paroedura > Paroedura picta. Next base: position 91,742,032 of record NC_135371.1, read on the forward strand.
GGGGGGGGTGACAAGCTGGAAATGCCACCCGGGGAGGGGGCTGCAGATGCATCGTTAAGGTCCAGCACGCGGGAAACTACCGGGGGGGGGGGGGGTCGAAGCATCAACCGCAACGCCTCGCGACGCTTATTACGTACATCGCGGTCGCCGCCGTTGCCATGAGACCGTTCCTACTCAGGGCGTCTAAGTGCCTGCCTCAAGGACCTGCGAGCTCGGTGGCAGCCCAGGCCCAGTACCTCCATTTCCCAGAATACCAAGCCCCTTTTCTCTCTCTGGTCGAGCGGGCCGTAGAGGGGGGTGCGTGTCTGCCTTCCTTTGCTCCCCCTGTCCCCTCCCGCCCAGTTTTCGTTCGGGCGCGGCGCGGTCACAGGGTGCCTGCGAGAAGAGCCAGACGGAGGGCATTTCGGGGCCTTCGCGCCGCTTTGGCTCCGCCCCCCAATTCTATAAGAGGCGGCGGCCGTGGCTGGGCCTGAGGTTTTGCGCCGCGGCGTAGTCAGTCGGCGTCGGAGAAGGAGGGGCTAAGAGCCGCCAGCGCGTTGCTGCCTCACGGTGAGGGCGGCCGGGGCCTGCTCGGGGCCTGCTCGGGGCCTGCTCGGCGTTGGACGGGGGAGGAAGGGTCGAGGGCGGGGAGGCCCTTGCAGGTGGCTGCGAAGGGAGCGGCCTCTTCTCTTCCTCGGCTGGTGGGGGTGGGGAGGGAGAAGGTCTCGGGAACGGCTGGGCTTGTTGATGCGCTTTCTCTGTCCAGCAGCTGCGGCTTCCTGAGCCGCTGAGCCACGAAAACAGCCCCCCCTCCCCCTGGCGAGAGAGTTGGGAATTAAATGGCTAAAAAGAGGACGGGCCCCTGTGGAACAATATTTGCACTATAGGACGAGTTCCTGGGAGGGCACGGCCAGCTTGCACAAAAGGATGCAGAGTCGAAACGCCACAGCTGATTTCAATAGTTAACATTTATTGCTAATTTATTATGGTAATGTACAGGATTTTAATGTAAATGTTTTTTTGTACTTAATCTGAATTAATGTAAATTTATACAGGGATTGGGTGTGCTGTTAGATGTGAATTTAGTGTGAGTTCCGGAAAATAGGACAGACTATAAATCCCAGAATATATATAATAAAATAAACCTTATGAAAGCAGCTAGGAAGGGAGGCATTACATGGGGGCTTTGGTTCTCTGACATGATTTGACAGATGTAATTATATAATAGGAGATACTAGATCCTGAAATGAACTTTCTTGGTATCACCTTGGACAGTATGCTTATGATTTACCTTTTGGAATTTCTTTTGCTTATTTCTAAAGATCATTCAGTTCTGTGAGTCATGTATTTCAGTATAATAAAGTGTCATGCTGTTTTTTTGTGTACTATAACTTTTTAAAAGCATGTTACTATGGTGTTCACTATGATACTGGGAGTTGTACTAATGTACTTCTACTGAAAATGTTAATATGGTCGTGGAGGAAGTTGCAGATTGTAAAGGTTGTGCTTCTTTTTAAACTATGTTTATATTGCCCTTAGCTTGAACCCTTAGCTTGAACCTGTTACACTGACCAGATTTGTTATTTTTGAGTTGAGCAAAACTGGCAAGGTGCAATAAGAGCATTGGTAAACTGAGAGGTGGAGGGAGTGGATTGCATCTGTGGTGTGGTAACCACCCTCAAAAGACGTTTCAGCTTGATTCAGATGGAATGCCAAACTGTTTTGACACTGAAGAATAAATCCCCTTTCCTCCAGGCATTGAATGCTAGCCAGTTCTTGGTTATTGGTCATTCATAGCTTGCCATTGCTGAACTGGTGTGGCAAGCTGGTACTTATGTTTGGCCTTCAGATCAGGATTGTGATCTGAGAACAAAGCATGATTTGCATTCTTGATCTTTAGGGCCAATATGAGCTATACTCTGCTGATTCAAGTTTGATGGTAATGACTTACTGGAAATAAGAAAGTAAGTAATGTCATCAGACTGTATGAGGGGCATTGCCTTAGTGAGCCCAAGATTATCTCTTGTAGTCTTAACACTTGACTTAACATTGTACCTGAACTAAGCCCAACTAGTACATGGTGAAATAATTAGAACTGGCAAATTTTCTGTTTCCCTAAATAGAGTGTGATCCAATATATTTACTTTTTACCTTTGTTTTGTAAATGAGTTGAAGTATCTCAATCTTTATGTCCCAAGGAAAACAATCCAGATCAGATATGTATTTGTTTAATCTTTCTCCCCCTTCTCCACTTTTATGTTACAAATCAATTCTCAGTCAATTCCTTGGGATAAACATGTGATAAACATTAATTACAATGGTGACATTGGTATGGTATTGATAACAGCATTTATTTGTTCATACTTGTATGAAACAATAGATCTTCAGAAATTAAGAATTTCCCATGGGAACAGAAAGCACACAGAAATTTCTTCTACATCTCTGTAAGCAGACTGGTTTAAGTGTACAATTAGTAGCAGTTGTGACTCATTTTTACCTTTCCAGTACCAAAATTAAATGGTAACTACATCAATAATATGTATCACTTAGCTTTTGCAGCAATCTGTAATGCTTCTTAAAAGGGGAAAATGGTTGTACATAAGATTTCCTAGGAAAAAATTAAATCATTTTAATAGTAAGCAGGTACAGAGTCTTGCTATATTTTAGCTAAGATCACCATATGTTTTGAGAATTGATCTTGCTTCCAGATGGTTTCCCAAATGGGAATATGTATTTTAAAATTTGTTGAAAATTTATCGGGTGATATCACTATATATGGTCATGTCAACTCACACCACCCCAATGGCCAAAGATGGACCGTTGAAGGGGAGGGACCCCTGGTGAGCATATACAGAGTTATGCTTCACAGCAATATTCTGCACGATTGTACAATTTCTGGGGTTTCTTGAAGACTGAAGAATATTTCAGGGTTTTCTCAGTGGTAAAAAAAATTGAGAAAGGCTGAGTTAATTGTTTGCAAAATTCAGTTGAAGCTGCAATATCATTGAGCTTGTGTATTAAGAATAATGACTTGGGCCTCTTGCATCTTCTTATTTCATAAAGCTGCTTTGAATGGCCATAAGATTAGCTCACTTTGAACTTTAATACTATTGGTTTGTCATCTTTCTTTCAACTTAACAATTTGCTTTTGTAATGCATCAGTTATAAAGGCTAGTAGTCCTTCTGGTGCTAAAAAAATCCCCTGTCCTTGAGTACACTTGAAATTGCAATATCATAGGGTGGAAGCTTGCCTGCTGCCTAGCCTAGATGTCTGGAGTCAGAGCATTGGCTTTGCTGAGTCTCAAGCACTGGCTTTCTAATTCTGTAATGAGTATGTCTTCATTTGAAGGAAGGTAATACTGCAGGTAAGCAATGAGTTATTCAGACTGGTACTGAAATCAGTTTGTTCAGGTAAAGCAATTGCATATACAGTTTATTTTGCAAAGCAGCATCTAAATGAGATTCTGAAATAAGCTATTTGTGATACTTGAAAAACCTTGTCTAGTTTGAGCTTGCACACAGCTGGCAACTGGTGATAAGTAGTGTTACTCATGTAAAGCTAGGGAAGATACATTTGTAATCTGTGAGGTCCAGTATTCAAAGACATAAGTTTATTAGGTGAATTTAAGTAAGCAGTTACCTTTTAAGAGTTGCCCCCATCCTCACCTGCAGCACATAAAAATGGACCTGTGATCAATTATCACATTCTGTCATCAAAAGTACCTAAGGAAATAAACTTTTTTTCTGTTCTCAGATGCCTTCAATTAAACTGCAGAGTTCTGATGGGGAGATATTTGAAGTTGATGTTGAAATTGCAAAGCAGTCTGTAACAATCAAGACTATGTTGGAAGGTAAGAGTAGCATGTAGTTGATAACTTGCAGCCAGCCAGCTAGAGAAGGTGTGCATCATATGGAATATGTTTATTTCTGAGATAATACCATAGTACAGGAATATAGAAAGCTTGGGTTGATAGGTAATCCTATTATTACAATGATTTTGTGACTCCCTTTTAATTGGTTGGCTGTGAAATGTAATGTACTGTGGCATAGTCTTTTTCTGGGCCCTTAAGCTGGTACAGTAATTAAGAAGAAGAAGAGTTGGTTCTTATATGCCGCTTTCCTCTCCCCACAACAGACACCCTGTGAGGTGGGTGAGGCTGAGAGAGCCCTGATATCACTGCTCAGTCAGAAAAGTTTTATCAGTGCCGTGGCGAGCCCAAGGTCACCCAGCTGGTTGCATGTGGGGGAGCGCAGAATCGAACCTGGCATGCCAGATTAGAAGTCCGCACTCCTAACCACTACACCAAACTGGCTCTCCAACGTTATGTCCAAAATTATGATGGCCCCCAACGTTATGTCCAGGAGCGCCGTGGCACATGCAGACACCTTTTCTGGTTATCGCTAAGTATTTTTAGGAAATGAGTGGGGCCAGGTAGGACTTTTGCCCGGCAAGGCTTCTGGCTGACTTTTGGATATTTGCTTAATTGTGCAGATTTTGAAAAACGTTGCTTTGACCACAGTAGTCACCACAACACAAGAATCTACATTTTTACCAAAGCAATGGCAATAATTTTGTCTGTCTCCACCTCCTGCAGCAGTAATTTTGTGCCAGCCATGTTATTCCTAAGTCTACCAAGCCATGTCAGAATTTCAAATGTGCCCACAGGCTCAAAAAGGTTGGGGACTTCTGCGTTAGACTATAAATAAAGTGGGTGGCGATTTCAAGCTGCTGGTAAGAACTTATGGGTATTATTCAATTTCTGCACGAGTTTTAAGAGATTTGTGACACATTTAGTGGGTTTTTATTAGCATTAAAGGGAAATTAGCTGTTTGATTCTCCAGAAATAATGTACTTTGGACTTTCTGTTGCTGATGTCATGCTTCTATCTATGCCCACAAGATTTATCCCTAGGCAGCTCATTTTGTTTCTCCTTTGTTGTTTTAGAGCAGCTGATAGTTGGCTGAAATATAGATAAATCCATCCAATAACGGTGCAACTTACTGACATTTAATAAGTAGCAATTTAGCTAGATCTGTTACCTCAAAATCTTAATCCAGTAAATACATAGATTTTATTCAGTGATCATTCACATTTTCGAGGCCAATGTGAATTGAGATTATATTAAGAACACTTTGAAACTTCTGAAGAAAAAAATTGCTGAACTTAAGTCTGGTTTAATGGGTCTGATTAATTGGCCTTCAATGTGTTAACTAACATGCTCCATCTTGTTGGTGTTACTAATTGGGCCTCTCAGCCTGCTGACCTCTTATCAAGTTCAGCGGGTTAATTGGCTCTTCATGAGCCATATGAGGGGAGGGGGAGAATTAGGAATTTTCCAGAGAGTTCTTGCCAGGATGTATTCTGATTGGTTCATCATTGCCTGATCCAGGTGGTTCCAAAACTATAATTGGCTTAAAGGGGTTGTGCCGTGGAACCCCCCTGGGGTTGTGCTGTGGAAGGGTTTTCCCAAATGGGTGGAAATTAATTTTAATGATTTTTAAAAATCTGTTAAACATGTATCGGGTGATATGACCACTGCAAATGGGGACTGCAGCAAAGAAATTAAAAGACGCTTGCAGGTGGGGAGGAAAGCTATGGAAAATCTAGACAGCATCCTAAAAAGCAGAGCCGTCACCCTGCCAACAAAAGTGTGTCTAGTCAAGCCTGTCGTCTTCCCAGTTGCAATGTATGGCTGTGAAAGTTGGACCATAAGGTAGGCAGAGTATCAAAGAATTGGGGCTGGAGAAGACTCTTGCGAGTCCCTTGGACTGCAAGGCAAACAAACCAGTCAGTCCTAGAGGAGATCAGCCCGGACTGCTCCTTAGAAGGCCAGATCCTGAAGATGAAACTCAAATACTTTGGCCACCTCATGAGAAGGAAGGACTCCTTGGAGAAGAGCCTAATGCTGGGAGCGATTGAGGGCAAAAGAAGAAGGGGACCACAGAGAATGAGGTGGCTGGATGGAGTCACTGAAGCAGTTGGAGTGAGCTTAAATGGACTCCGGGGAATGGTAGAGGACAGGAAGGCCTGGAGGATCATTGTCCATGGGGTCGTAATGGGTCAGACACTACTTTGCACCCAACAACAACAACAATGACCATAAATAGGGTTGGGTGCATCAGCGTCTGAAGCAGCTGCTTGCACCCAAAGTAGCCAGCACTGCCTTGTGGAGGGAGAGGGGAGGTGCAGGTGCCGACTGGCACATCGACGCCCATGCCCCCCCCCCCCCGAAAAGCATTGCTGGCTGCTTTGGGCGCGAGTAGCTGCTTCAGATGCCGAAGCACCCAACCCTATTTATGGTCAACCCTGAAACGGTCAAAGATGGATCTGAAGGGGGTGGGAAGGGTAGCAGCAGCTCTAATTTTTTAGAGGGGCATGCTCAGCTCATTATGCAATTGTATGCCAATACAACAGTCATGCTAGTCCTGAACAGAGGTACCATTGCAAAATGCTTAAAAGAATGTTTAAAAATTAGTCAAGATATTTGGACCTATATAAATATGTGTTTGGTGTCGCACTAATTCTTGAGCATTACTGAGTAAAAGACCCCATCAAGGGGTCCAGACTTGACAGTTTTTAACAGGACCAGTGTTTGAGTTAAGAGGAGTCAAGGCCAAGTAGCTTTGGCCCATCCCCTCAGTCTTATTCCTGTACAAGCCTAGACAAGCTCTTCAGTGCCTTCCATTCCAAGTAAACGTCAGCAGAGACTTGTCCCTTTATAACATTGCCTGGTTTTTCACTGATGTACATAAGAGAATGTTTTAGTAACCTCTGTGCCTGTTTGCAGGAGGACATTCTAGTACTTGTCTTTCTGGCATGCAGGGGAGAAAGCTGTGGGTGAGATAGTAGTCTCCTGAGGTCCTGTTGGAGCAACCTTTCTCATCTTGTTTACTGTTCATAAACCCCTGAAACATTCTTTGGGCTTTGATAACCCCCCGAAATTGTGCGACTGTAGAACATGGTTGGGTAGGATAGCTGTGTACATACCCATCTGGGGCACCTCCCCACTCCCTCCATTCCTATTATTGGCCATTTGGGGGGAGGGAACAAGTCAGTGTGGACCTATCATCCGATAAATTTAAAAGATATATAAAAATTAACTCCCAGCCATTCACAAAAGCCTGAGTTAGAGTCTTGGGCAGCCAAGTGTCTACCCATGTTGTGTTACAGGGCCAACATGGTACCTTTTGAATCCCCCCCTCCCCCTCCCGATTTTTATAGGAAGCGGGTGAGGCCTAACTAGGACTTTTGCCCAGCAAGGCTTCTGAATGATGATTGGAGATTTGATTCAGCATTCAGATTTTTTAAAATGTTGCTTTGGTAACAGCTGCTATCACAGGATTTATACAGTGCTACTGAAGTTAGAGCCTCTTGTGGTGCAGAGTGGTAAGGCAGCAACATGCTGTCTGAAGCTGTCTGCCCATGAGGTTGGGAGTTTGATCCCAGCAGCCGGCTCAAGGTTGACTCAGCCTTCCATCCTTCCAAGGTCGGTAAAATGAGTGCCCAGCTTGCTGGGGGGTAAACGGTAATGACTGGGGAAGGCACTGGCAAACCACCCCGTACTGAGTCTGCCATGAAAACGCTAGAGGGCGTCACCCCAAGGGTCAGACATGACCCGGTGCTTGCACAGGGGATACCTTTACCTTTACTGAAGTTAAGCTGTTAAGCAATCATGCTGTGTCTGGCTCCACCTCCTGTGGCAGCCATTTTATTACGGTGCCTACCATTCAGAATTTGTACTTGCAGGTTCAAAAAGACTTCCGTCCTTCCGGTCTGAAACATTGTCTCATAAAGCGCATGTCAGCCAAGGATGGTAGAGAAACTGCTTTGTTACTGTCTGATTGTATTTGTGCTTTCTTGAATCCAGTGGTTTTCTTCCACATTAATGTGCATAGAACTTTGACCACCAGTTTCATATACACATTGGATGTAAAAAGGAATAGAAACTTCCACTGGCCCTTGGACAGTCCTGAACACTAGAACAGTGGTCCCCAACACTGGGCCGCGAAGGCCTTGGCGCCGGGCGCCGGCTCCTTCTTCCCTCCCCCCCGAAGCGAGAAGATCGTCAGGCCACGAGCAAATTGGCCGCCAAAACAGCCGATTAGCTCGCGGCCCGGCAAGCTTCTCGCTTCGGGAGGGGAGGGAAGAGAAGCTTGCCGAGCCGCAAGCTAATCGGCCGTTAACCTTCATTGAAATTTGTTTAGATGCAGATAGCCTTTTTTTTTCTTTTGGCTTCCTTTCTAGGATCTGGCCTTCTTTTCCTTTTTAGGAATAATTGGGGAAACAAATGCCATTTATTCAGCCACTGGGGCAGGGGTGGCTAAACTTTAACTCTCCAGGTGTCCATGGAGTACATGTAACAGGAGGAAATACATGCTCTTAATTGTAGTCCACGGTCATCTGGAGAGTCAAAGTTTTGGACTAGGATCTGAGAAATCCAGGTTCTAATCTCTTCTCTGCCGTGGAAGCTTCATGGATGAGACTAAATTACCTTACAGCATTGTTTTAAGGATAAAGTAGAAAAGATGATAACTATGTAAGCTGCATTAGGAGAAAGATGGATGTAAATAAACACATTATCCTGTTTTGTAGGTTCGTTATCGTGAACGTATTACTATCCTTCGAGGGAACCATGAAAGCAGACAGATCACACAAGTATATGGCTTCTATGATGAGTGTTTAAGGAAATATGGAAATGCAAATGTTTGGAAATACTTCACAGATCTTTTTGACTATCTTCCTCTAACTGCCTTGGTGGATGGACAGGTATACAGGAAATTGATATGTTACTAAAAGGCGTACACAGTAGAATGGGTGATCAGATAGTAGTTGTTAGGCTTTTGTCCTATACAGATTGCTAGAAGCTCTTTACAGCAGAGCAATGGTATTTGAAACTAACACAAATTGTCATATTTTTGTTTAGATTTTCTGTCTACATGGAGGACTTTCCCCATCTATAGATACACTGGATCATATCAGAGCACTTGATCGTCTGCAAGAAGTTCCACATGAGGTAATATGCAGTTTTGTGCATGTTTAACATTAAAGGCCAATACTTCATTTTGCACATTATTGGCCAGTCTGATTAATAATAAGCCTTTCAATATTTCCACATTGTTTTTGACTTCTTCCTCTGGCCAGATGGTTATTGCAGTTGGGTACATGCATATTTACATCTGCTCACTTGGATAGGGAATGGAAGAAGCTGCCCTGATGTTACTTTGGAAGAAGAGACAATGTATGTGGTGGTGGTAGCTTTTGCCAGGAATGTGCAGCAATGCAGTGGCTAGGGATGCTCCTGGATCTCTGGGCAACTGTAGCTGGTGCTTAGTTGTCGGTGAAAGGATGCATGCTCCTTTATAAAAAGTCAAATCCAGACATTACAGGAGGGAAGCAAGTTGTTTCCCCACATAAATAGAAGAGCCTAGTCAGGAGGTCTGGTGGCTCAGAGGAACTAGATTCACTTGTGGTGCAATGGAAGTTGGCATTTAGAGAGCAGGTTGAGAGCATAAGGATACTTTTGGGTTTGAAAATGGGTTGATATGGTGACTGTGTGCCTTTTTAACGGTTGTATTTGGTTTGTCAATTTGGTCTTCTTTATTGGCCAGGTTAGCCAGGCTCATCCTTGTAACCTTTTGTCCAGGTTACTACATAATGGCTGTCCTTGAAGACTGCCTGGAAACTGCAATTGGCTCATCTTAAAGGCATTTGATGAGATATAAGTTGCATCAATTTTTAGAGGCATGTTATGTGAGGCTCAATAGTATTTTGTACATTTGGATTTGTAAGCTGCCATGGGATATAAATAATTGGTCCAAAATAACTGTTTCATTGAGTAATAATGATTTCCCCTTTTAAAAATTTCCATATTGCATTAGTGTTATTCCCTTCTCATGGCTTATTTGTGATGCTGAAACTGTTTCTTAGGGTCCAATGTGTGACTTACTGTGGTCAGATCCAGATGATCGTGGTGGTTGGGGCATATCTCCTCGAGGAGCTGGTTATACTTTTGGACAGGATATTTCAGAAACTTTCAACCATGCTAATGGTCTTACTTTGGTTTCAAGAGCTCATCAGCTGGTAATGGAGGTAAGTGCCTGTTGATAGGTTACCCTAAGCCTGTTTCTATTGGCCCATTTCACATTGCCCCTTTATTACACAAATCCTTGCAGCCCAGTTAATTGGGGTGCTTCTGTCTCAATTTTCCAAAAAAAAATTGCTACCACTCTGTTTCTACTCTGAGAATCCATAGCTCCATGGCTCCTCTTATCCCTGGGAGTAATTGAGGGATGCAGTGGACTACAGCAGGAGAGGGAAAGTCCTGTTGGGATCCATGCTGCTTTTGAAAACATTGGAGACCTTCTGCCAGTCAGCATAGACAGTACTTGGTTGGATAGGCCAATAGGGTGATCAGTATGAGGTGATCAGTTTATTATGGACCACGATACCTAACTAGAATACTTTTTCCAGAAGATTAAGCCGACTTCATAGAGATATTTGAGTTCCTCTAACATTTGCATTTTTCAGGGATATAATTGGTGCCATGATCGAAATGTAGTAACAATTTTCAGTGCTCCAAATTACTGCTATCGCTGTGGAAACCAGGCTGCAATCATGGAACTTGATGATACTCTAAAATATTCATTGTAAGTATTAAAAATATTTTTTGTGAGGTCTTCTTTCAAACCTTGGTTAGTTGTGAATCAAAGTGAACTGGTTTAAGCTATTGGTAGGAGACAATGTTGGCAGATATTTCAGAGGTAACTTGGGCAGAACATCTTAAAAAAAACAACTCAATATTCTTTAAGAGTGCTTATAGAGCCCCTTGTATTAGTTTTAGTTCCTGGAACAGAAGACTGAGAACTCAAAGGCTATTAATCTAATTTCCTTATTGTTTTTGCATGCCCCTTAATGTTAAAATCTGGACTTCTGTTCTTACAATAGGATTAATTTGCTAAATACCCTTTGGAGGCAAGGATCTGTGCCTCTGTTTATCATTACTGTCATCTACTTTCACTCCACAGTGTGCAGTGCACTATGTTACATTTTTATTTGCAAGGTCTTCTAGTGGAGTGGAAGGTTCATCTGTGTAATTCATTCTGACAAGTCAGTCTTTTGAAATTAAAGAATATGAGTGCTAATTTGGACTTTTGCTCTGGTTCATTTGTATTATATCACACTGTTTTTTAGACTGTAAAGTACAAGTTAATCCTAACAGCCATGAAATGAATCCTATAAATGTCTGATTTTTGCATATAGACTGTTATGAAAAATTTAAAGAAACATACTTAAAAGCAAAACATAATCTTGGATTTTTTAAAACTTGAGCAGTTTGTCTTATACAGAGTATTCAAAACAATTAAGTCAAGATGAACAGTGGAATTTAATTGTATTTTTTGTTGTAGCTTGCAGTTTGATCCAGCACCACGCAGAGGTGAACCACACGTTACTCGACGCACTCCAGACTACTTCCTGTAATGAGATTTTACACTTGTACAGTATTGCCATGAACCATGTGTTGACCTAAAGGATATAGGAAGAGCAACAGTAACTCCAAAGTGTCAGAAAACATTTAACATTCAAACTTGTTTTCACATGGACCAAAAGATGTGCCATATTGAAGTACAAAAACCTCTTGTCTGTCAGCGACTGTGACCACTTTAGAATGATCCAGTTCATTGCATGCTGAAGCAACGTTGTTGGTCAAGAAACCAGTTTCTGGCATAGCTCTACTTGTAGTTACTTTTGCTTTCTCTGAGAGACTGCAGATATTAAGATGTAGACATTTAACACCTCGTGAATACAATTAACTTTCCATTTAGCTATAGCTTTCCAGCATGACTGTAGATAAGGATAGCAATCATCAATCATCGAAGCTTAATGAACACTTTTAAATAAGTACCGATTTCTTATTTGTGTTCTGAAACTTTGTTCATTTTCAGGGAAATCTCATTAATTTAATTGTATGATTATGTTTTGTCTGCACTCAGTTTCTCCCACATTTTCCCTGTACAATGTCCTTTGTACTTGTCCATCATAGTGAGTTATTTTGAACAGAACAGGCCTTTTTCTGTAAGACGTTGCTGCAGAAGAGTACTGCAGCTTTTTTCATAATAAACTTGTGAACTAAGTATAGAAAACTGTTGACTTTTAAATGTATTGCAGGCCAGGGTCATGTTGTTTAATAAAAATGACAAACGTTTATGTCTTTTTGAACATATTAAGTATACAGGTTATAACAAATGCAGCAAGGTTGTTGTTAAAATCTGAAATGCATTTTTTTTCTCAGAACAAGTGCACATGAAAGTTAATATCTTTTAAAAAAACTGATAACACTATATCCTTACACTAAATGGTAATTCTTTGAAAGTCTTTCCAATGGGACAAGAAGTTTGCAATTACAAAATTATATATAAAGACTCAAAACATTTGTGTTAGGTGTTCGATAAAACTTGCCTTTATGGGTTCTTTTGCATACAAGAACAGCATCCTTGTATTTGTTGCTAGTGGACAAAGGCGACATTGTAAGATTCATAGATCTGAATCCAACAGGATTTCTGCATGGTGAAAGGGCTCTCAATTGGTGGAGTGTGATTTCCTTGCTTTCCCCTTCCACTTAGTCCAAAATGACCCCTGAAATGTTGCTCCTGGATTATAGGGCCCCGGCAAATAACACAAATAAATAAAAAAATCGCCTTTTACGGCAGTTGATAGAAATGACACATAGGAACTTGGTTCAATGTAACTCCCAGTCATTTCCTAACTTCTTTGTTGTTGCCTCCCAGATACTTCTGTGTTTTTTGGAATTAACCAGGGGAAAAGGATTGAAATTTCATAAAACTGAGCAGCAACCCAATGGTGCAATAGGCAAACATATTACATTTACTTTGCTGGATCTGGACCAGTTGTAATTATTAACAGCTGGATCCATATCACTCACCAGTAGTTATCAGTACAGTGGAATGAAGAGATGATAATTCCATTTTTAGAGGAGTTTAATTCTTACAGTTGTTACACTTACACTTCAAGACACTTTCCTAGAAGAGTAGGGAAGTAGGGTGAGTACAGCAGCCCTACGTTGCTTCCAGTTGGAATCTCCCTGAACAAATTCCATGGTGTTCGGTTTATTGCAGCAAAGTTTTTTTCACTTGGACCATTTATGCACTGGAGGTTTCATGCCGGGCTGCAGGCTGGAGTTTTAGTCATGGCAGGTTGCCCCACCTCTTCCTGCAGCCACACGGGGGAACATTTGGCCTGGTGCACCTCATCCACCCCTGATTTGTGCTCCTGCACGAGAGCTGGGTCAGTGAAGTTCCCAGTGCATAAACAGTTTTGGTGAGGTTACAGCTTTCCTCTGTTCTGTGCCTTAAGTGTACATTGCCCTGCTAAATGTTCAGTGGTGGGGTTCAAATTGTTGTAGTGTGTTTCTCTAAATTATGGGGTCTTTCCAGCTCCCCTCTCTTTCCAGTGGCAGCTCAGATTTTTATTAATTCATATCTCAGCACTCCCAGCAAGCTGGCTTTGCGGCAGGTGACAAATAAAACCCCCAATAAAAACGTACAATATTATCCCAGCAAACACCCTGAAAGATCCAAAGTTGAGAATCTCACCAAGCACCCTGCTTTGAGGGGTTGCCATCGGAAGAAAATCCCTCAGTGGCAATACTTCTATGTGCATGGGGATTGGATCTCAGTCTTCCTCAGAAAAAGAAAATTCAGCAGTTCTTGGAGTGGATGATGAGTTGAAAAAAGGTATCAGGTATAGCTTTGGCGACTGAAGGTTGATTTAAACAAAATCTCTAATTTCAGATAGCTGTTATGCTACATATTCATTGGAGGTTTTATAATAGTGGGGCTTGTGAATGTCAGGGGAAGAATTTTAGCTTTTTAGCAGCATTAATGCACAATTTTGATTATTAGAAGCCTTTGTTAGGCAGTCCTGTTATAAATGCAGTAAGGAAACTCCTCTGTGAGATTGATGAGTCAGCCATTTCAGAAACACTCTACTGGTTCTCCTGTCTATTTGGCTGCCTTTAAGGCATTTTTATTCTGGACAAGACAAGCTGTTCTATCTGAGGCGGTTTCTGCTTGGCATATAGAAGAGAGAAAAAGCTGACAAAGCATCTATTCAGATTTAAAAGGAAATCTTTTGGAATGCTATACAGCACTGGTCACTCCATTTCACAAAGAATGTTGTAGCACTAGAAAAAGATCCAGAAAGGGGAAATCAGAATGATTAAAGGTTTACATATATTGCCTATGTGAAAAGCTGAGACCAGATATATTTTGGGATAGGAAAGAAAGGTGACTGAGGTGGACATGATAAATTTATAATATTATGCATGATGTGCAGAAAATCAACCATATTTTAAAAATCTTTCTTGTAATGTCTTGGGATTAAGCCATAAGAATACTTTGCAGACATCACCTAATTAACTTAAATTCTTATCTATAAGATGTAGAAGAAGATGAGTTGGTTCTTATATGCCGTTTTTCTCTACCCGAAGGAATCTCAAAGCAGCTTACAGTCGCCTTCCCATTCCTCTCCCTGCAACAGACACCCTGTGAGGAGGGTGAGTCTGAGGGAGCCCTGATATCACTGCTCGGTCTGAACAGCTTTATCAGTGCTGTGGCGAGCCCAAGGTCACCCAGAAGGCTGCATGTGGGGGAACACGGAATCACACCAAGCTCGCCATATTGGAAGTCCGCACTCCTAACCACTACACTAAGGTGGTATAGTAAAAAAGGGTTAATGGCTTTAAAAAGGCTTAGACAAATTAATGGAGGTCTAATAACTGCTGCTAAATGAGCCTCTGAGTGCTGGATGCTAGGAGAGAGCAACAAGGGAAGGGTGTTGCTTTCATGCCCTATTTGTTAGCTTCATAGAAGGATCTGGTTGGTCACTGAGATAGGATGGTATCCTATATGGACCTTTGGTCCTAAATTGCAATGGCACTGGCAGCTGTGGGACTATGAATTGCAGGTGGCACATTATAATTAGAATTTTGCATTGACTTAGTTATTGGTGATCTGAAAGTAGAGAATGTAGCATTACTTAAGATACTTTGCCATTAAATAATGTTCCAATAGATAAGTGGTGTATAAATTGGCTGTCCTTAAAAACTGGTTGGCCTAGGGTTGGGTGCGGCGGTGTCCGAATCGGCTGTTCCATGCTGATGCAGCCAGCGCTATTTGTTGTATGGAGATGTTGATGTTGAGATAGCAGTAACTTGCACTGCTTTTAAAAATGATAGTTGGCTATTTCCAATTATTAGAGGTCACATTTAGGAGGGAATCTTGTTAAGGGTTCCCAGGAAACCCTGGGGTTATGCAAGCGCTCACCAGGGGTTATATAGCCTTTTTCAGAAGTTCAGATGGCTATTGAAATCACTAAATATCACTGAAACCCATTTCCCCTGTTGCTCTACAGCAGCCTATCTCAACTTTTTAACATTTTTAACCCCCTGAAGTGGTGCACTCATTCAGAATATGATTGTGAAACATTTATTATTTATTAAATATCTATACCGCCCTCGCGTGAGGCTGAGGGCAGTTTAAAATTTGAAGAATATACATAGAATCAGTATCAATAATAATAAGTCACAAGTTGAACAACAGGGATTATAACAATTTATAATACAACGATAGCTTTCATAAAGTCTAATATAAACCCATAGGGAGGTCAGCTTAGGTTCAGATAATGTGTGGGAGGATGTCTGGAGGACCAGCAAATGTTATTAGGTCGGGTTGCCTCTACCAAAAGCCTGGTGGAGGCGCTCCCTTTACAGGCCTTGCAGAATTGTGGGAGTTCAGGCATGCCCCTGATCTCTTCAGGGAGCTCCTTCCACCACATGGGGGTCAGGACAGAGAAAGCTCTGGCCCTGGTTGAGGGCCAACGTGCTTCTTTTGGGCCAGGGATCACCAACCAATTGGAGTTGGCAGAGTGCAAGGCTCTCTTGGGGGATATAGGCAGGGAAGCGGTCTCTCGGGTACACTGGGGCCCAGACCGTGTATGGCCTTGAAGGTGATTACCAAAAGCTTAAGCCTGATCTGAAATTCAATTGGGAGCCAGTAGAGTTGTTGGAGTGCTGGCCAAGTATGTGCCCTTCACGGTCAGTGAGGATCCTGGCTGTGGCATTCTGGACCAGTTGCTGTATCCAGATCAAGGTTAAGGGCAGGGATCACTTTGGCTAGATATTCTGGGGCCAAGTAGAGCGCTAGTAGTTTGGCTTGGCACAGGGTGTCCTGCATAGTGCAGGGGCTTAGACTAGATGACCCAGGGGCCCCCTTCCAACTCCATCTGGAACAGCTTCACTATATATTTAAAAAGCTAAGGCCTAGGTGGGCAGAGAGTGGGCTGGGCCAGTCCAATCTTTGTACCAATCAGAAGGCAAAAAATGTCTTCTGATTGGTATAAAGATCTGACTGGTCCCGCCCCCCCAGATTTGCGACCAATAGGGAGGCGACACAGCCCGCCCACCTGCCTGGCCAGGGGCAATCTGGCGACATCACTGCCAGTCTGTCCCTGACCACCGCAGGAACAGGATGTCTGTAGGGCTGCTGAGGGGGGTGAGAATGGAGGCTTCGACAGGCCACACCAGCCCTTTTTGCCCCAGGGCTGTCCTAATTGTCACATCCAACAACTTCACCACTGATGAGGGCGCTCCCTCCCCCTTCCCTTCAGTCCTGCTGTGAAGGAGCCTCTGACAGTCCCTGACAGAGGCGAGGGAGGTGTTTCCAAGAGCAACGCAGAGTCTGTGGCCATGGATGTGCTTTCCTTTGGGGAGGGGCGGGAACTTTCCCCTTCTGCCAAACAGTTGGCTGACAGAAAATCCCCTTCTTAATTAAGATACTGCTGTGGCCAGCCTCGCTGCGGGAGGGAAAAAACAGTCAAGCAAATCTCTGTAGATTTGAGACCTACCACACATGGTTGTTGTGCAGGTGAAACTAAATGCTGTTGTGTAGGTTCTTTTGCTTCCTGTTTCCTCTGCACAACAACCCTGTGCAGTAGGCCTCAAGTGTTTCAACTCCACAACAACCTGCATGGGAGGCCTTAGATGTTTCTTCTTCACAACAATCCTGTCCAAACTCCATAGCAGCCCTTTTTGCCTGGGGAGCTGATCTTTATAATCTGCAGATGAGCTGTAATTCCAGAGGCTCTCCAGGCCCCACCTGGAGGTTAGTAACCCCTGGGTTGGAAATATTCCTGGAGGTTTGGAGGTGGGACTTCAAAATTGTACAATGCCTCAGAGTCTAGCCTCTAGTAGCCATTTTTGCCTGCAGAGTTGATCATTATAATCTAGAGATGAGCAGCAATCTAGAGACAATGGTAGAGGCTCGTAGACTGCGGTTGGGGTGGAGTGGTGTGGGTGTGTCCCTTCTGGGCTATGGGCTTTAGCCAGTCCTTCCCAGCAACTGTTTGTATTTTGGGGTGCAGCCAAACAGACAGTCCAGTATCAGTCCTGCGTGTCTGGAAAGTGCAGGAAGATCTAAATAATGAATATTTACAGCCTGAAACTGTAAATAGTGAACAAGTAAATGGCTGGAGAGACATGGTAAGTGAAGTGACTTTTTTCAAACCTGGCCTGGTAAATAAACTATGAACTCAAAGGCATGAGTGGCCCAGAACTTCAAGTGGAGTTAGCTTTACAGGAAAGTAGACAGTGAGACTTTGGGGGAAATTAGGTGATCCACTTTTATTAGGCAATGACTTGGCCTTGCGGACATCAACAGGGACTGCAGTTGCCAGCAGTAGGCCTCAGGCTTCAGAAGGGCAGACATCACCAGCCAAGCAACCAAGTAGATTCTGGGGCTACGTGCATTCCTTTTGAAGGGGTGTATGTGAAGGGAAAGAGTTTTCCCTTCAGCCTAACTTCCTGGAAATGAGCTGTACTTCCAGGGGATTCTTAGACCTCACCTGGGGGCTGGCATTCCTAAACCTCAGTGGGATACAATGCTACACAGTTACTCCTCCAAAGCAGCCACTTTTGCCCGGGGAGCTGATCTTTATAGTCTGGAGATGAACAACAATACCAGGAGATCTCCAGGCCCCACCTGGACGTTGGCTGTCCCTGGTATGAACATATTCCTTGAAATCTGGAAGTGGAGCCTCAAAAGTGTGTAATGCCCCTACAGCCACCTAGGACCCCCTAACCTATTTCAGGTCAAGAAAACATTGCAGAGAAGAGGTAAGGTTGCAAGATAGGCTCACATTCTGGAATTCCACACTACCTAGGTGCGCATAAACCTGACTAAGGTCAAGACTGCTGTGCACAGAGAGACCTCCTCTTAGGGTTGCCAGCTTCCCTGTGAGGCTCTCAACCCCACCTTCCTCATGGGAGCCTGCTTATGGGAAGAGGAAGGGAAGGTGATTGGAAACTGCTTTGAGACACCTGAGGCCTGCTGGGTGACTGAGGACCATTCCCAGTTCTTTCAGGCCTCTCACAGCCCACATGCCTCACAGGTTGTCTATTGTGATGAGACAAAGGGAAAATGTGTTTGTAAATCGCTTTGAGACTCCTTTGGGTAGTAAACAGCAGGGTACAAAAATCCAGCTCTTCTTCTAAGGAGCCACCATGAAAGAAACATGTGGGCACATAACATTTTATAAACAGTAAAAAAAGAGACAGAAGGAGCAGGGAGGCCACCTGTGTACTGTACCCTATGGGGATTAGGGCAGGGGGACATTTCGGTGTCTGTGGCCTAATTCACAAAAGAAGGGAAATGACATTGAAAACAGAACTGGAAGGAATTGGTTGCCATGTAATCTCTCACTAAGAAGAGTCTCCTGTCTGATTTTTCCTTCACGTATCTGAAGACATAGCTCTGGAAACCACTATGCCACAATTCCCAAAGGTCAGTCTTCTCCCACACTCAACGAACATTCGAAACCACAGGTTCTCATGCACAAGTCTAATTGCAATAATTTTGGTGGGAAATGATTTAATGGGTTATCCCTATGAGGAGAAATGCGTTATTGTGCAATCTAGCCTAGTCCTTTATCAGTCCTGGACCAGGTAGAAAACATTATCCAGATGACTGGTCACAGGAATATGACTTCATCTTGTCCAGAGTGTGCAAGAATACATCTGTGAACTTTGGTGAGATCCATAAGTAGTGATGTGTGAAGCCACCTGGAAAAAGTTTTGTTTCAAATTTCATTTTCAGAACTTAAGCAGAGGAATTTCATGCAACCCTTTGCATTTCAATCAATTATTTTTGACTTGATCTACTTAAATCTGAGTTTTTCCTCACATTTTATTTATTTATTTTATTTATTTATATTTTAATATAATTAATATAATTTATTTATATTTTTGGCTTTGTATGCAAAAATGATTCCATTGTGACAATTTTATTACAGTTGCCGCTTATTAAATGTTATTGTGTACAATAACTGTAATTATAAATGCTTTATAGAGGCTTGTGATAATAGAATATATATGGGATTTATAAACACACACACTCATATAAAAATATGCTTAATAGGATACCTTAACAAGAACTCATTATACATTTAGGATCAGGACTAAGAAGATCTGAAGGGGGCCAACCATATCTAGCTAGCTACCAGCCATTAAATCCAATGACTTCACTGGTATGGCTACATTATGGCTCATTCACATCTCACCTTTCCCCCCTTCATTATTAAAGCAGACCTCCTAGAACCTTTGGATCACTAGAGTTTGTCTCCATCTCACTGCTGGCTACACAACACACAGTTAATAATTTTGCATAAGGTGATCTGTAGGATTTGAGAATATAAGGAATCATTCCATTATTTCATAGCATTTTAAAAATATTTTAATTTTTGTAACCTACTTTTCTCCTTGAGGGGACTCAAAGCAACTCACAACAGCACAAAGAAAAAATACAGTGTAAACAGACCAAATTCTATGTCTTGTTTTGGCCCAGGTTCAGTAGCTGGATCATCCAAGACCTTTCCAATGAGCCAAGATCCTACAGCCACACTTATAGTAGCTGAAACAGAAAAGGATATACTTGGTGGATAACATTACAGCTGGATGGGATGTTCTTTCCATGTTATATTTCTCCCCCAAAAAAACATTCTGTTGTGTATTTGCAGTCATAGGGCTGCCAACCTCTAGGTGAGGCCTGGAGATCTGTAACAATAACTGATCTCCAGTGACAGAGATCCTGTGGGGGAAAAAACTGCTTTGGAGAGTGGACTCCATACTATTATGCCTCACTGAGGTACTACCCATCCTCAAACCTGCTGAAATTTACCCATATGGAATTGGGAATAATACTTGCAACTGCCAGTGCTAATGAAGTATGTGTGTGTATAAAGCAAGGTCAAGTCATAGCTGACTTCTGGTGATCTCAGCAAAGGGCTTTCAAAACAAGTAAGCAAACATGGCTTGCCACTGCCTGCTAATGAAGTTTAATATAGGAAAAACAGTAAAGCCTTATAACTATTCCTAGGCTACATCCACAAGAGGGCATGAAAATTTATCATGATTGCAGTAGCCAGTGTGGGAATGGCCCACATAAAACCTGTTTGGCATCCCTAGTAGGTGCAGCTGCATGTGAGTGACTGCCGCTCCAAAGATGCTCAAGCAAGCTTTTATGGTTTCCCGGCAACGTACTGAATGCAATGGGATAGGGGGGGGGGTGACAAGCTGGAAATGCCACCCGGGGAGGGGGCTGCAGATGCATCGTTAAGGTCCAGCACGCGGGAAACTACCGGGGGGGGGGGTCGAAGCATCAACCGCAACGCCTCGCGACGCTTATTACGTACATCGCGGTCGCCGCCGTTGCCATGAGACCGTTCCTACTCAGGGCGTCTAAGTGCCTGCCTCAAGGACCTGCGAGCTCGGTGGCAGCCCAGGCCCAGTACCTCCATTTCCCAGAATACCAAGCCCCTTTTCTCTCTCTGGTCGAGCGGGCCGTAGAGGGGGGTGCGTGTCTGCCTTCCTTTGCTCCCCCTGTCCCCTCCCGCCCAGTTTTCGTTCGGGCGCGGCGCGGTCACAGGGTGCCTGCGAGAAGAGCCAGACGGAGGGCATTTCGGGGCCTTCGCGCCGCTTTGGCTCCGCCCCCCAATTCTATAAGAGGCGGCGGCCGTGGCTGGGCCTGAGGTTTTGCGCCGCGGCGTAGTCAGTCGGCGTCGGAGAAGGAGGGGCTAAGAGCCGCCAGCGCGTTGCTGCCTCACGGTGAGGGCGGCCGGGGCCTGCTCGGGGCCTGCTCGGGGCCTGCTCGGCGTTGGACGGGGGAGGAAGGGTCGAGGGCGGGGAGGCCCTTGCAGGTGGCTGCGAAGGGAGCGGCCTCTTCTCTTCCTCGGCTGGTGGGGGTGGGGAGGGAGAAGGTCTCGGGAACGGCTGGGCTTGTTGATGCGCTTTCTCTGTCCAGCAGCTGCGGCTTCCTGAGCCGCTGAGCCACGAAAACAGCCCCCCCTCCCCCTGGCGAGAGAGTTGGGAATTAAATGGCTAAAAAGAGGACGGGCCCCTGTGGAACAATATTTGCACTATAGGACGAGTTCCTGGGAGGGCACGGCCAGCTTGCACAAAAGGATGCAGAGTCGAAACGCCACAGCTGATTTCAATAGTTAACATTTATTGCTAATTTATTATGGTAATGTACAGGATTTTAATGTAAATGTTTTTTTGTACTTAATCTGAATTAATGTAAATTTATACAGGGATTGGGTGTGCTGTTAGATGTGAATTTAGTGTGAGTTCCGGAAAATAGGACAGACTATAAATCCCAGAATATATATAATAAAATAAACCTTATGAAAGCAGCTAGGAAGGGAGGCATTACATGGGGGCTTTGGTTCTCTGACATGATTTGACAGATGTAATTATATAATAGGAGATACTAGATCCTGAAATGAACTTTCTTGGTATCACCTTGGACAGTATGCTTATGATTTACCTTTTGGAATTTCTTTTGCTTATTTCTAAAGATCATTCAGTTCTGTGAGTCATGTATTTCAGTATAATAAAGTGTCATGCTGTTTTTTTGTGTACTATAACTTTTTAAAAGCATGTTACTATGGTGTTCACTATGATACTGGGAGTTGTACTAATGTACTTCTACTGAAAATGTTAATATGGTCGTGGAGGAAGTTGCAGATTGTAAAGGTTGTGCTTCTTTTTAAACTATGTTTATATTGCCCTTAGCTTGAACCTGTTACACTGACCAGATTTGTTATTTTTGAGTTGAGCAAAACTGGCAAGGTGCAATAAGAGCATTGGTAAACTGAGAGGTGGAGGGAGTGGATTGCATCTGTGGTGTGGTAACCACCCTCAAAAGACGTTTCAGCTTGATTCAGATGGAATGCCAAACTGTTTTGACACTGAAGAATAAATCCCCTTTCCTCCAGGCATTGAATGCTAGCCAGTTCTTGGTTATTGGTCATTCATAGCTTGCCATTGCTGAACTGGTGTGGCAAGCTGGTACTTATGTTTGGCCTTCAGATCAGGATTGTGATCTGAGAACAAAGCATGATTTGCATTCTTGATCTTTAGGGCCAATATGAGCTATACTCTGCTGATTCAAGTTTGATGGTAATGACTTACTGGAAATAAGAAAGTAAGTAATGTCATCAGACTGTATGAGGGGCATTGCCTTAGTGAGCCCAAGATTATCTCTTGTAGTCTTAACACTTGACTTAACATTGTACCTGAACTAAGCCCAACTAGTACATGGTGAAATAATTAGAACTGGCAAATTTTCTGTTTCCCTAAATAGAGTGTGATCCAATATATTTACTTTTTACCTTTGTTTTGTAAATGAGTTGAAGTATCTCAATCTTTATGTCCCAAGGAAAACAATCCAGATCAGATATGTATTTGTTTAATCTTTCTCCCCCTTCTCCACTTTTATGTTACAAATCAATTCTCAGTCAATTCCTTGGGATAAACATGTGATAAACATTAATTACAATGGTGACATTGGTATGGTATTGATAACAGCATTTATTTGTTCATACTTGTATGAAACAATAGATCTTCAGAAATTAAGAATTTCCCATGGGAACAGAAAGCACACAGAAATTTCTTCTACATCTCTGTAAGCAGACTGGTTTAAGTGTACAATTAGTAGCAGTTGTGACTCATTTTTACCTTTCCAGTACCAAAATTAAATGGTAACTACATCAATAATATGTATCACTTAGCTTTTGCAGCAATCTGTAATGCTTCTTAAAAGGGGAAAATGGTTGTACATAAGATTTCCTAGGAAAAAATTAAATCATTTTAATAGTAAGCAGGTACAGAGTCTTGCTATATTTTAGCTAAGATCACCATATGTTTTGAGAATTGATCTTGCTTCCAGATGGTTTCCCAAATGGGAATATGTATTTTAAAATTTGTTGAAAATTTATCGGGTGATATCACTATATATGGTCATGTCAACTCACACCACCCCAATGGCCAAAGATGGACCGTTGAAGGGGAGGGACCCCTGGTGAGCATATACAGAGTTATGCTTCACAGCAATATTCTGCACGATTGTACAATTTCTGGGGTTTCTTGAAGACTGAAGAATATTTCAGGGTTTTCTCAGTGGTAAAAAAAATTGAGAAAGGCTGAGTTAATTGTTTGCAAAATTCAGTTGAAGCTGCAATATCATTGAGCTTGTGTATTAAGAATAATGACTTGGGCCTCTTGCATCTTCTTATTTCATAAAGCTGCTTTGAATGGCCATAAGATTAGCTCACTTTGAACTTTAATACTATTGGTTTGTCATCTTTCTTTCAACTTAACAATTTGCTTTTGTAATGCATCAGTTATAAAGGCTAGTAGTCCTTCTGGTGCTAAAAAAATCCCCTGTCCTTGAGTACACTTGAAATTGCAATATCATAGGGTGGAAGCTTGCCTGCTGCCTAGCCTAGATGTCTGGAGTCAGAGCATTGGCTTTGCTGAGTCTCAAGCACTGGCTTTCTAATTCTGTAATGAGTATGTCTTCATTTGAAGGAAGGTAATACTGCAGGTAAGCAATGGGTTATTCAGACTGGTACTGAAATCAGTTTGTTCAGGTAAAGCAATTGCATATACAGTTTATTTTGCAAAGCAGCATCTAAATGAGATTCTGAAATAAGCTATTTGTGATACTTGAAAAACCTTGTCTAGTTTGAGCTTGCACACAGCTGGCAACTGGTGATAAGTAGTGTTACTCATGTAAAGCTAGGGAAGATACATTTGTAATCTGTGAGGTCCAGTATTCAAAGACATAAGTTTATTAGGTGAATTTAAGTAAGCAGTTACCTTTTAAGAGTTGCCCCCATCCTCACCTGCAGCACATAAAAATGGACCTGTGATCAATTATCACATTCTGTCATCAAAAGTACCTAAGGAAATAAACTTTTTTTCTGTTCTCAGATGCCTTCAATTAAACTGCAGAGTTCTGATGGGGAGATATTTGAAGTTGATGTTGAAATTGCAAAGCAGTCTGTAACAATCAAGACTATGTTGGAAGGTAAGAGTAGCATGTAGTTGATAACTTGCAGCCAGCCAGCTAGAGAAGGTGTGCATCATATGGAATATGTTTATTTCTGAGATAATACCATAGTACAGGAATATAGAAAGCTTGGGTTGATAGGTAATCCTATTATTACAATGATTTTGTGACTCCCTTTTAATTGGTTGGCTGTGAAATGTAATGTACTGTGGCATAGTCTTTTTCTGGGCCCTTAAGCTGGTACAGTAATTAAGAAGAAGAAGAGTTGGTTCTTATATGCCGCTTTCCTCTCCCCACAACAGACACCCTGTGAGGTGGGTGAGGCTGAGAGAGCCCTGATATCACTGCTCAGTCAGAAAAGTTTTATCAGTGCCGTGGCGAGCCCAAGGTCACCCAGCTGGTTGCATGTGGGGGAGCGCAGAATCGAACCTGGCATGCCAGATTAGAAGTCCGCACTCCTAACCACTACACCAAACTGGCTCTCCAACGTTATGTCCAAAATTATGATGGCCCCCAACGTTATGTCCAGGAGCGCCGTGGCACATGCAGACACCTTTTCTGGTTATCGCTAAGTATTTTTAGGAAATGAGTGGGGCCAGGTAGGACTTTTGCCCGGCAAGGCTTCTGGCTGACTTTTGGATATTTGCTTAATTGTGCAGATTTTGAAAAACGTTGCTTTGACCACAGTAGTCACCACAACACAAGAATCTACATTTTTACCAAAGCAATGGCAATAATTTTGTCTGTCTCCACCTCCTGCAGCAGTAATTTTGTGCCAGCCATGTTATTCCTAAGTCTACCAAGCCATGTCAGAATTTCAAATGTGCCCACAGGCTCAAAAAGGTTGGGGACTTCTGCGTTAGACTATAAATAAAGTGGGTGGCGATTTCAAGCTGCTGGTAAGAACTTATGGGTATTATTCAATTTCTGCACGAGTTTTAAGAGATTTGTGACACATTTAGTGGGTTTTTATTAGCATTAAAGGGAAATTAGCTGTTTGATTCTCCAGAAATAATGTACTTTGGACTTTCTGTTGCTGATGTCATGCTTCTATCTATGCCCACAAGATTTATCCCTAGGCAGCTCATTTTGTTTCTCCTTTGTTGTTTTAGAGCAGCTGATAGTTGGCTGAAATATAGATAAATCCATCCAATAACGGTGCAACTTACTGACATTTAATAAGTAGCAATTTAGCTAGATCTGTTACCTCAAAATCTTAATCCAGTAAATACATAGATTTTATTCAGTGATCATTCACATTTTCGAGGCCAATGTGAATTGAGATTATATTAAGAACACTTTGAAACTTCTGAAGAAAAAAATTGCTGAACTTAAGTCTGGTTTAATGGGTCTGATTAATTGGCCTTCAATGTGTTAACTAACATGCTCCATCTTGTTGGTGTTACTAATTGGGCCTCTCAGCCTGCTGACCTCTTATCAAGTTCAGCGGGTTAATTGGCTCTTCATGAGCCATATGAGGGGAGGGGGAGAATTAGGAATTTTCCAGAGAGTTCTTGCCAGGATGTATTCTGATTGGTTCATCATTGCCTGATCCAGGTGGTTCCAAAACTATAATTGGCTTAAAGGGGTTGTGCCGTGGAACCCCCCTGGGGTTGTGCTGTGGAAGGGTTTTCCCAAATGGGTGGAAATTAATTTTAATGATTTTTAAAAATCTGTTAAACATGTATCGGGTGATATGACCACTGCAAATGGGGACTGCAGCAAAGAAATTAAAAGACGCTTGCAGGTGGGGAGGAAAGCTATGGAAAATCTAGACAGCATCCTAAAAAGCAGAGCCGTCACCCTGCCAACAAAAGTGTGTCTAGTCAAGCCTGTCGTCTTCCCAGTTGCAATGTATGGCTGTGAAAGTTGGACCATAAGGTAGGCAGAGTATCAAAGAATTGGGGCTGGAGAAGACTCTTGCGAGTCCCTTGGACTGCAAGGCAAACAAACCAGTCAGTCCTAGAGGAGATCAGCCCGGACTGCTCCTTAGAAGGCCAGATCCTGAAGATGAAACTCAAATACTTTGGCCACCTCATGAGAAGGAAGGACTCCTTGGAGAAGAGCCTAATGCTGGGAGCGATTGAGGGCAAAAGAAGAAGGGGACCACAGAGAATGAGGTGGCTGGATGGAGTCACTGAAGCAGTTGGAGTGAGCTTAAATGGACTCCGGGGAATGGTAGAGGACAGGAAGGCCTGGAGGATCATTGTCCATGGGGTCGTAATGGGTCAGACACTACTTTGCACCCAACAACAACAACAATGACCATAAATAGGGTTGGGTGCATCAGCGTCTGAAGCAGCTGCTTGCACCCAAAGTAGCCAGCACTGCCTTGTGGAGGGAGAGGGGAGGTGCAGGTGCCGACTGGCACATCGACGCCCATGCCCCCCCCCCCCCCCGAAAAGCATTGCTGGCTGCTTTGGGCGCGAGTAGCTGCTTCAGATGCCGAAGCACCCAACCCTATTTATGGTCAACCCTGAAACGGTCAAAGATGGATCTGAAGGGGGTGGGAAGGGTAGCAGCAGCTCTAATTTTTTAGAGGGGCATGCTCAGCTCATTATGCAATTGTATGCCAATACAACAGTCATGCTAGTCCTGAACAGAGGTACCATTGCAAAATGCTTAAAAGAATGTTTAAAAATTAGTCAAGATATTTGGACCTATATAAATATGTGTTTGGTGTCGCACTAATTCTTGAGCATTACTGAGTAAAAGACCCCATCAAGGGGTCCAGACTTGACAGTTTTTAACAGGACCAGTGTTTGAGTTAAGAGGAGTCAAGGCCAAGTAGCTTTGGCCCATCCCCTCAGTCTTATTCCTGTACAAGCCTAGACAAGCTCTTCAGTGCCTTCCATTCCAAGTAAACGTCAGCAGAGACTTGTCCCTTTATAACATTGCCTGGTTTTTCACTGATG
Source organism: Paroedura picta (assembly GCF_049243985.1). NCBI lineage: Eukaryota > Metazoa > Chordata > Lepidosauria > Squamata > Gekkonidae > Paroedura > Paroedura picta. Next base: position 91,769,349 of record NC_135371.1, read on the forward strand.
TACATAAGAGAATGTTTTAGTAACCTCTGTGCCTGTTTGCAGGAGGACATTCTAGTACTTGTCTTTCTGGCATGCAGGGGAGAAAGCTGTGGGTGAGATAGTAGTCTCCTGAGGTCCTGTTGGAGCAACCTTTCTCATCTTGTTTACTGTTCATAAACCCCTGAAACATTCTTTGGGCTTTGATAACCCCCCGAAATTGTGCGACTGTAGAACATGGTTGGGTAGGATAGCTGTGTACATACCCATCTGGGGCACCTCCCCACTCCCTCCATTCCTATTATTGGCCATTTGGGGGGAGGGAACAAGTCAGTGTGGACCTATCATCCGATAAATTTAAAAGATATATAAAAATTAACTCCCAGCCATTCACAAAAGCCTGAGTTAGAGTCTTGGGCAGCCAAGTGTCTACCCATGTTGTGTTACAGGGCCAACATGGTACCTTTTGAATCCCCCCCTCCCCCTCCCGATTTTTATAGGAAGCGGGTGAGGCCTAACTAGGACTTTTGCCCAGCAAGGCTTCTGAATGATGATTGGAGATTTGATTCAGCATTCAGATTTTTTAAAATGTTGCTTTGGTAACAGCTGCTATCACAGGATTTATACAGTGCTACTGAAGTTAGAGCCTCTTGTGGTGCAGAGTGGTAAGGCAGCAACATGCTGTCTGAAGCTGTCTGCCCATGAGGTTGGGAGTTTGATCCCAGCAGCCGGCTCAAGGTTGACTCAGCCTTCCATCCTTCCAAGGTCGGTAAAATGAGTGCCCAGCTTGCTGGGGGGTAAACGGTAATGACTGGGGAAGGCACTGGCAAACCACCCCGTACTGAGTCTGCCATGAAAACGCTAGAGGGCGTCACCCCAAGGGTCAGACATGACCCGGTGCTTGCACAGGGGATACCTTTACCTTTACTGAAGTTAAGCTGTTAAGCAATCATGCTGTGTCTGGCTCCACCTCCTGTGGCAGCCATTTTATTACGGTGCCTACCATTCAGAATTTGTACTTGCAGGTTCAAAAAGACTTCCGTCCTTCCGGTCTGAAACATTGTCTCATAAAGCGCATGTCAGCCAAGGATGGTAGAGAAACTGCTTTGTTACTGTCTGATTGTATTTGTGCTTTCTTGAATCCAGTGGTTTTCTTCCACATTAATGTGCATAGAACTTTGACCACCAGTTTCATATACACATTGGATGTAAAAAGGAATAGAAACTTCCACTGGCCCTTGGACAGTCCTGAACACTAGAACAGTGGTCCCCAACACTGGGCCGCGAAGGCCTTGGCGCCGGGCGCCGGCTCCTTCTTCCCTCCCCCCCGAAGCGAGAAGATCGTCAGGCCACGAGCAAATTGGCCGCCAAAACAGCCGATTAGCTCGCGGCCCGGCAAGCTTCTCGCTTCGGGAGGGGAGGGAAGAGAAGCTTGCCGAGCCGCAAGCTAATCGGCCGCTTTAGCGGCCGATTTGCTCGCGGCCCGGAGGGGCTGGGAGGGGAAGCCGTGGCCGCCGGCATGGCGGCGGCGCAAACGTGCCTGCGCGGACTGGGGCGCAAACGCGCCTGCACGGCATTCTGTGCAGGCGCGTTTGCGCTGGGGCTGTCGCGCTTGTGCGGGCCCCCGGGCCGCCCTCTCCCACCACTTCGCCGCAGTGGTCTGCGGCAATCAGAAGCTTGCGGACCGCTGCACTAGAATGTTCACAGAGAAACAGCTTGCTCTGTCAGAGTTTCTCTCATGGTGGCTACTGCCATAGCAAACAGCACGAAACTTGGCTGAATCCAGTACACTGCTTCTGTGAGGAAATAGGTCTTCCACCCATGGTACATACAGGAGAAGTTCAAGGGGCATTTCAAGTTGCAGCAGGAGAAAGGAGCTGCAAAAGCCATGTTCTGTGGGCCGAAGTTCTTGAAGCAACCAGTTTATTAAGATAGCTGCAAAGGAGGTACAGTGGTGGCTTTTCCTTCACCCTCCCCCATCTTATGCTCTGGGAGGTTGAAGATGGCTTAGAATATGTCCAACTGAAAAATGTTGTTTTGAGTGTATGTGCAAATGAACAAGGTTAAGTTGGGCAGTTAACCAGCGCAATCATATGTCTGCAAACCTCTAATAATAGTCAAGCAGTTTTGCTTTTCTTCACATTGCTAGGCAGACTAGAAATTTGGCTAGTGAATGCATTTTACCTTAGGATGGGTGCTAGGGTAGATTTCTATTTCTTTTAATTCATTTGGTTTTTAACAGATAAATGGAAATTGTGCTTTAGTATTTAATAAAATCTTCAGGAATCAGATTGCCTATAATTAATCAGCATCAAACTGATTCTGGATGACAGCCTTTGCTAGTGGCTGCCACACTAGGAGCTACCCTCACGGCTGCCTCCATCCTGGCATGAAGCCAGGGGAAGGAGATGGAGGTCCTCAATCTCACTCGGAGCCAGATGTGGAAGATGGGCAGTGGAGTCAGCAGGGCCCAGCACCGGGCCTGGCCAGCCACCACCACCTGTCTTTCATGGTGTTCCCTTTCTTGCTTCCTGTTGGGGGCGTGAGTGACAGGCATCATGTCCATATTTACTTCTGTTTCCCTGACCGCAACAGCAGATGTGCTACCACATCAATAATGTGAATCTTTAATGTCCACTTGTTTTGTGTTGGGAATGGATAGATGTCCTTAGATGTGTAATACTTAGTTGTTTCACTGTGAGTAAATTAATGAGTGTAAACTTTTTCCCTGGACTTTTGCTATAAACATAGGGTTGATTGAACAAGTGTTCATCCTTAACACTATTTCGCTCCCTTATATATTTGGGAAACAGTCTCCTGGGAGGATACTGTCCAGGTCCACCCTGATTGGCCCTCCCCCTTCAGCTCCCACCCCTCCTTGACTGCTAGAAGCCTTGTGACTGCGGCCTCCATTGTCGCCCATGAGGAGAGAGGCAGTTAACAGGGCTTTGCAGCCCGCAGGTACGCTCCTGCTGGGAGGGAGCGGAGGGGGGAGTTTGCAGCCTCCCTGCGGGCTGCAAAACCTCGTCACTGCCGGCGGGGAGGGGTCCCCACTCCCTTTAGCCCAGGAAGCGCTCTCGCCGCGGTGATGGCGCTTGCCGGCCCAAAGGGAGAGAAGCTTCCCACTCCCTTTAACCTGCTTTGCGGGCCACAGGGAGCCGCGGCCACCCTGCCGCTCCTTTCAAAGCCCATTTTTAAAATGGGCTTTGATACTAGTTTCTGAATGAATGTTGTAAACTAGCATCTAATTTTCTTTGAAATGAATATAAATTTCCACAAATATTGGATGTGAAAGATTTCTGCTATCTAATTGCTTGACTCTTCTGTTCTTAGATTTAGGAATGGATGATGAAGGTGATGATGATCCTGTTCCTCTTCCAAATGTTAATGCAGCAATATTAAAAAAGGTATGATAGTGAAAACCGTTATGTTTTTGTAATACATGAACAAATATGCTTTTAAATACTTTACCTGGTTGCATGAAGTCCAGCCTATTATGACATTGTAAAGGAAGGCAACTAGTGCTGGGAAAATGCGGTTGCACATCTTGTTTTGATCTAGAATAACCCAAAACATCTCCCAAATAGTGTCTGTTTTTGCTATTGCTGTATAAAATGTACTTTTGTGTTTATTATTTATTCAACTAGTAGAAAGCCTGCTCCAAGGAGAAAAGCAGTGGGCGCTAGCGGTACGGAATTCTTTTGTGGGGGGGAGGCAGTGGTGGCAAGGGGCGGAGAGGTCGCCTGTGGCCAGGCTGCAGCCACCTAGGGAGGGCTGTGTATGTAGGGGCCGGATTCGAGCTCAGACCATCTCAGTGGCCAGGACACACTCCACCCACTGGGACGTTTCACAAATGTATATAGGCACAGTTGGGTGCAGAACAGGTTTGGGCATGCCCAAGGAGACTTACGGATCCCAGTGGATTTCTGAATGCTCTGTGGGACCTAATTCCTCCTGGCGCTTCCCTAAATGAGCTAGTCAGTGGCTGACAGGACTGGATGCTGACTGCTGTTGATATCACCCCCTGACATTCTCTCTGCTTTTGTTCCGAGTGGGCCCCCTGCTATACAGATGAGCTCTGTGAGATGAAACAAGAACTGCGATAAAGCATTGAGAGCATCCTATGGATTGTTTATGAAAAACTGCGAGATGGCAGTGAAATCCGTAAAGTGGGGTTTCTACTACCACAGGGTAGGGTAGTTCAGCCACTCACCACCCAGAAAAAAGGGCACCCAAAGCAATAACGATTTGGAAATTAGCTGTGAGGCATTTTTGAGCTATTTCATGCATAAAGTCTCAACACTCATCCATGACCTTCCCCCAACCTTAGACACAGAAAGAGAACTAGAGGCCCTTTGGCTGGCTTCAAAGGAAATACTAGATGGCTTCAGATAGCTCTTGCTGACTGAAGTGGACAGGATGCTAACTCAAATGAGGCTGACCACATGCTCCCTGGACCCCTGCCCCTCTTGGCTAATCAGAAGGACAGCTAGGAGTATAAGGGCCCCGTCCGGGAGACAGTCAATTGCTGGCTCACAATGGGAGAATTCCTGGTGGTGCTGAAGGAGGCAGTGGTACAGCCATTACTGAAAAAAACATCTCTGGACCTGCGGGAACCTGCCAACTACTGCTCTGTCTCGCAACTCGTGTTTCTAGGAAAGGTAGTGGAAAAGGCGACTTATCAGCATTCCTGAATGAAGCTTTGATTCTGGACCCAGCCCAGTCAGGCTTTCATCTTGACCATGGGGTTGAAACAGTGCTAGTTAATTGTAAAATGTTACTGTGTTTAACATTTTGTTCAAAACTATTGATATTCCCTGTAAAAAGGTAAAGGTAAAGGTATCCCCTGTGCAAGCACCGAGTCATGTCTGACCCTTGGGGTGACGCCCTCTAGCGTTTTCATGGCAGACTCAATATGGGGTGGTTTGCCAGCGCCTTCCCCAATATTCCCTGTATTGATATGTTAAATTTAAAAATGTGTTCTGTGTAATTTACCAGCATCACAACAAACTGTGAGCTACAAACTTTATTGTAAATTGTTCTGAGCCGCAAGGAAGGGCGGTATAGAAATGTAACAAAATAAAAATATGCATATACAATAACCAAATTTGATATTTTAAAATTGAATTAAAATAATTAAACCAATATTGGCCTTTGGTTTAAGAATATGTGTCTATTCCTGGCTAAGAATCTTTGCCAGCTATATGTTCGACAAGAACGGCACATGGAACTTCCGCTACAGTTTTATTGGTTTAAAATCAACATTGCACCTAAGCAGAATTCCAGCTGAGTGACATATTCGTTGAGCACATTCCAAATAGACTGCTGTTGAAAGGTTTGTGACATTCTGTGAAAAAACAATGAATTCAAGTCCATCCGTTTCAAGAAGTAAACAAAGCTTAAGCCTTCACAAAACTGTATAAAGAAGTTCCCTGGTAATACAAACACATGACCTGGAAGTTATACAAACTTCAACCCTCTTAAAGGGCAAATACTGTTTACATTCTCCTTTACATCTCATGTATGCAGTTGCTACGTACAGACAATTTATGATTCTGCCAGGCACCACACAGTTAGCAGCCCAATTTCTTGAACCTCTTACCGTCTCACTTAAGTCAAATGTTGATCTAGATCTCCCACAATCAATGGTACATGGTAAACAAGTGGGTGGGTGGGGCCCAATAGAAGTTATATACTAGCATATCATTGGCCCCAACCAAAATCCTGGTGGAGGAACTCTGTCTTGCAGTGTGTTCAAATATGTTCTCAGAGTTCATTCTACCAGGCAAATGCCAGGATGGGAAATGTTTGGTCTTGGTTGAGGCTAGACATATTTCCTTGGTGCCAGGGACCACCATCTGGTTGGTGTTGGCAGACCATAATGCTCCTTCAGAGGGTATAGATAGAAAGGCGGTCTCTCAGATACACAGCACCTGGACCACAGATAGCCTTATGGGTACCTTATGCTGGATCCAGAATTCAGCTGGGAGCTAGTGCAGCTGTTGGAGCACTGGTAGAATGTTTGCCTTCTTGGATGTTCTCGTAAGAACCTTGACTGCTGTGTTCTGGATCAGTTGCACTTTTCCGGTGCAAGGATAAGGGTAGGCCTACATAGAGCGAATTACAGAAGTCCAGTCTAGAGTTGACTGTCCCATGGATGACTATGGCTGGGTGTTCTGGGGTCAAGTAGGGTGCTAGTAATTTGGTTTGGTTTGTTAAAGATGGAAAAATGCCAGCTGTGCTACTTTTGAGACCTAAACCTCCATAGATAGGGAGGCATCAAAGATCACACCCAGCTCCCTGGCTGAAGAAGCACTAGGCAATTGAATCCCGTCCAGGTAGGATGAGTGTGTTTCCTCGTTTGGTCCTTTCCTATCTAGCCACAGGACCTCCATCTTTGAAAAGCCTCTTTATTGTATGGCATTATTAGAAATGAGGGGAGTAGTTGTTATTCCCATTCTTATGCCATGATGCGTTTGCAGATTCTTTGTAATTTCTCACCTTGTGTAGTCCTAGTACTGGAGTCCAGTGTCTGTCACCAAGCTGTGAAACTGCCCATCTGTTTTCTTTCTGTTGTGCCGGCATACCACTTCTATCCTTGTTCTAATTACAAACCCAATTCTTTATAAACAAGATATGAGAAATGACATGTGCCTGTTTTTATGCAGGGATAAGATATTGTGTTATGATGGCAGAATTAGCATTGTTCTAATGTAAAATTAAGATGAGGGATACCTTTTAAAAGAGAAGTGGGACAGGCATTCCTAGCAGTGGAGCAGTATCAAGTGCAAGACTCTTTCAGCAGAAAGAATTGGTGAAAGCAGATGGTCAGAAAATTTCCTTGCTTGTTTAGATGCAGATACTAGCTATAGATTAAGCCAAAGTTATGAGGGTTAATCCATGTCTCATCAAAATGATTAAATCCATGCACAGTTTGCTTTATTTCCAGTCTTCCTCCTTTGACAGCATAGACATATGCAGTTACTTGAATTAATTAATATTTACCGTATTTGCCGGCGTATAAGACTACCCCCCAACATTTCCACTCAAAATATAGAGTTTGTTACATTACATTACAGTACTATGGGCCACTATGGGCAGCTATGTCTATCCCAACTGAAGTGCACCCAGCGTATAGGACGACCCCCTCCCCCACTTGGAGGCATGTTTTTCAGGGGGGAAAAGTAGTCTTATACGCCAGCAAATACTGTATTTTAGTCACTTAGATCAAAGCAGCACAATTTAATTTGCGCAATGTAGCATTCACATTGATTATTCCATTCTCATTTACTTCCAATCATGCGTGATCCTTTACATCAGTGGTTCTCAATCTTGGGGTTGGGACCCCATTTGGGGTTGCCTGGCCCCTTCCCCGGGTTCACCAGGTTGCCTGCTGCCATGGTGGCAGGTGGCAGCGTGTAGTGGTGGCGGTGGCCAGCGGGCATCGGCAGTGTGTGGAGGTGGGTGGCGGCGGCGGAGTCATGGCAATGGCTGCCTCCACGCCACCTTGATTGTTGTGCGCATTCATGCGCACACGTGTTTCCAGCTCCCCACTGGCTCCTTCTGCAGTTGTCCAGCCTGCCCGGATGGTCACGCCGGCACCTGCCGAGGAATGTGCCAAAACTAGCAAGAAATGGACCCCCCTCCCCCATAGGTCCAAAGTTGCCCGTCTTGACTAACTCTGTCCGGCAAGCCCCGCGTGCTCTGCAGCAGGGCCGCCACGGAATCCCCCCGTGGTTAAAAGAAGGGAGAAAGGAGAGAAGTGGCAAGCCAAGGTAGCAAGATGCACGCCCAAGCCCGGCCTGGAATGGGTCAACGAGAAATGTTGATGCAGTGGCGGTGGCAGCAGCAGCCCCCTCCAGTCACCTCCTGTAGGAGGGTTGTCCATGGCCACGGCTGGAGGAGGCTGGCGGATGCGCCTCCGCAGCACTAGCTGGGAGGTCCTCCAGCAGGGTCCCCGCTGGGCTTTGGCACCAAAATTGGGATCACAGAGAAGAAAAGGTTGAGAACCACTGCTTTACATTAGTGTCTGTCACTTAAAAAGTAATACATGGTTACATACATTGCAAAATTGGAATTCAGAAAGCAAGAACAATAAATATATGAAACATGGTTCACAGCATCTGCAGGCTGTGGGCTTTGAGTTTATGCTGCTGCCGTTTTCCTCCTGAGATGTTAGTAAGTTAATTCTGGCAGCAGCTTATAATTCTAAACAGTTTAATGGCAAGATTGAGAAATGATCAGCAATTGTGCACTTCTGTGGTAAAAAGGGCTTTGGATGCGGAAGTTTGAGCGCTGGTGAAAACTAAACAATTTCTTAGTTGTAAAGATGATACATTTTACTCTGAGGCTCAGAAGTTTACTTCTTTCCTATTTAAGGTGATCCAGTGGTGTACCCACCATAAAGATGACCCACCGCCTCCTGAGGATGATGAAAATAAAGAGAAACGAACAGATGACATCCCTGTTTGGGACCAAGAATTTCTTAAAGTAGATCAAGGAACTCTCTTTGAACTTATCCTGGTGGGTTGGCTTCTTGAATTCCATTTGGATGCCAGGTTTTACAGATACTGAATATAGTTAGATTTGCCTGAGGAGCTAGAGAAAAAAGACTTGCCCCTTTAATAGAGTTTTAATGGGTAGCTTAAGCTTTCATGGCATGGAAGAAAATAAGGCCCCCTGCTCAGCAGTTTCCTGTTAAGCTTCTATTAAAGGGACAGGACTTATTTTTTCCCAGGCAGCATGTAACCCTAAATATAGTAAAATAATAGGGTATTTGAAGGGAATTGCATGTTATGGAATTCATATTATTTAATATTTGCAGGAACATTAGCTTCTTAGTTCTACTAAGTAAAAGCCTATAATATTAGTACTCCAAGGACTAGCTTCATTACTACAGAAAAACATGTTTATAGTATAAGCAGCTTATTTAACCAGGCCAACATTAATGACTAAAACCTAGATTTTTGTAACTGGTAGACTTTGATTAAATGTGGCCTTTTGTATCTATAAATGAAATGAGAGAGCATGAAGTGAGTGGCTAGTGTGGCAGCTATATGTTTCAGTGATAGACCTTTGTATATTTACGTGACAAGTATGTTGTGGTCTCTGATGATGTCAGTGAAGAGTTTTACAGCTGAGGAAAACAAATCTCTGCTTCAATTCTTCACACAATGTGGCACTTCTCTTCTTTATCTTAGAAAGGGGCTTAGGAGTAATTTTTCTCCCCCTTACTGACCAGTAATGGGCCCAAAACAGATGGTCATGAGAGCAGTGTAAAAAATCAATCCTACCCAGTCGGTTCCATGTTTAATCCTCAGACTTTTGTACATGCATATACTCTAGACACATATCTATTTGAACAAGACCTACCTACCAGATTAGTGCAAAGGGACAAATTATAAGAAAGACACCACCTTTCTGCCACCTCTCTGAAGTAACAGGGAATTTAGGTTTTACTCTTGGCTTATGAGGGAACTTCCTGATTGGTGGGAGGTGTGGTCAAAGAAGAGTCTGTGTCTTGAGATCCTATCCAAATAAGGATAGAAAGGATTTTGTATTTTTTCTTTATTAGTGTATTGTTATAGGGCCAAAGCTCACACTGATCTGTAGAAAACGTTTAATGTTAAGCTCTCAACTTAAATCTGAAAATATACCTGTCAGGATGGCTCTTAGAATGGGTCAAGTATAAATTGTTTTGTAGATGTATCTGTACTAAGGATAAGGAGAAGCTATGAAATCCTCTTGTAATTTTTTTTTTTTTGTACATCTTTAAGGCAAAACCCTACTTTCTTTTCCCTACATTAGAGTATTGATACAGGGCCAAAACTCATACTGTTCTACAAGAAATGTTCAATGTTAAACATCTAACTTAAACCTAGAAATATCTGTCAGGATAGCTCTCAGATTGTATCAAGCAGTTAACATGAGGTCTACGATCTCTCAAGTAGGTTGATTATTAACAACTTCTCTTTTGTATATCTAAATAGGCCTTTTTAAAAAAATGTAGTGGAAATGTGGATGGCTCTTAGACTCAGTTTTGGGCAAAAGTTCATATCATTGTGTAGTTAATGTGGGGTCGTATATTTTCAAATGATGAATATATTTTATATTTTATAGTTCTTTGTATTAATAACTCGTATTGCATTTTATATTTCTATCTTTATGAAAATAAAAAAAAACTTGTATATAAAAAAAACAAATAAGGATAGAAAGGAAACTTTTTAGAAGGGAAGGAGAAAGGTATTGGGGGTGATCTTGATTAGGCAATGCAAAGTAGTGCCCAAGACGTATGTGTTGTTTAATGTTGTCATGCACCAATTCTCCTGGTTCTCATGCTTAGCTCTATAAAGCAGTGCACCTAGCTATGAGTAGTCATGGAGCTAAGATGAAGGAGAAATGAGAATGGCTTAGCGAATATAGGGATTTGATGGCAATACTGGTTGTCTTCCTCAGTACTTTTCAAAATGGTCCTTCAAGAAAACCACTTGGTAACCACCATGCTGGTTATATTATAGAACATGAATTTCAGAATTAATAATACCTGCTTGTTCTAAAAAAGGTACTTAATCCATACAGACACCCAAATGGAATGAGAAAGCTTTTTGATTTAAATGTAGATTTAGGCAAATATTAATTTTAAGTGAAGTACTTTTTCTGCTGACATCTAGGGTGTTATAAAGTAACATTGCAGTATAAAAAAGCCCTCACTGTTGTGTAGCTCGAAGCCTAAAAAGCCCTTGAAGCAATTTTTGGTATACAATTATTGAAACAGAATAAAAACCTATAAAATCTCGACTTCAGTAATGCAAACTGTCACTAATCAAGCAGCTCATAAAATCACAATTAAAATCTGCAGCCTAAAAATCAAGCTAAGTTTAAAAGATAAAAGCATCAGTAATTCCAGATGATATAAAATTTTTACACTTGATATTTCTTGCTGGCCCTTTATCTGGCACCTATAACTATGAACGGCATAGGTAGATATATAGAGCTAGTCTCCACCCATCTTTAGCCCACAGATTGGGTCTAAAGAGAGAAAGATCTAAAGATCTATAATGCTGATCATGTATATGAAAGAAATGGTGATCCTTTTAAGTATTTGTTTTTAGGAGTAGGAAAGAAATGAAGACTTTAAATCTGCCCACTTTTTCTTTACAGGCTGCCAATTACTTAGACATCAAAGGTTTGCTTGATGTGACATGCAAAACTGTTGCAAATATGATTAAGGGGAAAACACCAGAAGAAATCCGCAAGACTTTCAATATCAAGAATGACTTCACTGAAGAGGAAGAAGCTCAGGTATGCTGTAGTTTCACCTCTGCCTGTGAGAGGACATAATGCTTTGCTCATTTGCTGGGCTTAAGTAACATTTTTCTTTGGATAAATATCAAAGCAGCTCAGGGTCAGGTTCACATGGACTCAAACTATGTTTCAGAGACCTTAAAGCAATAAGATAGAGAAATAAACCTTTTCTGGATCATAAGGAATTGCTGGGAAGAGATGCTTATAGCTGCCGTTTGCTGGATCCAATCCATTGTAATGGTTCCCACAACACCCCCCCCCCAAGTTTTCCATTGTCTATGGCATTTAGAGCAACTGTTCCGGAATGAAATTAGGCAGCCTGGTCTTCAAGTAAGCTAATTTATGTTTACTTAGCTTCTGTTAACTCGTTATCCAGTTTTGATCAATGCTGCCTTGTTCCCACGCAGTACATCTTGATTAACTCAGAAAGCAGAGTGTAAACCCAGTACCTTGCCTCCATCATTGCTGAGTAGCAAGTATACTCACCAGTGCAGGAGCTTGAGCTTGTAACTGCTGCAGATAGCACAGCGAGGGCACCATGTGACTGGCTGCACCCTCTAGTCCATAATTACCTACAGTCAACAAGGATTATGGGGGGAATCTTAACCATTTCCAAGCAGCAGTTCCTGTGAGCTCTGAATCTTCCCAGCTGCCACCAGCAGAGCTCCTCTGTCTTTGCTTCCCCCACACAATATTGAGGAGCAGTGAAACATGCTGTTCTGAGGGACAAGGAGGCCAATGTGTTGGCAGCTAGAATATCAACCACAGCCCCCTGCTTGGTTACACTGGCAGTTCTGGATGTCTCAGCCAGCTCCAACAAGATCGTGCATTTGCAGGGATGCTTGCAATGCCTTGGGCTTACTGAGAGGCACTGATCTCTGTCTTGTGTTTACAACCAAGGAAGAATATCACTTCATGTTCTCCTAATGGAGAATTGAGGAGGAGAGAAAGAACTTCCCAGACCCATCCAATGAAGCCATCACTGGGCATAATGTCAAATTTCTAGGAATTTTGAAACCAGGAAGAAAAAAAAATTCCCTTTTTCTGTGGGAAAAATTGTTTTTTTGATTGACATATTTACATGCCAATCAAACCTAAACTATTTTACTACTTTAATAAAATGCATAATAGATTATTTAAAATGCATAACACTTTTTAAAAGTATTATCTCAAAATTCCTGGTTTTCCATTGGAAAAATTTGAAAGGAAGGCCGTGGGGAAAATACTTCCCCCAAATGTCACCACTTCCAGGGTTCCCTAAAGCCTGAAAAACAGGCTTCCTTCAGGATCAAAGGTTGAAAAAGGCTGCTCTAATTTGAGATCTGCAGTAGGACTCTCAAATATGTTTATGATTTCCATATTTGGACTGTCAGATGCAGTTATCCTGACCTCAGGTTATAGGAATGGCATTTAGTTTGGGTGACTCTTAAGCTTCAGACTCATCAAGTTCTGTAGATGTATTTTTTTTTTATTTCTAGGTACGCAAAGAGAATCAGTGGTGTGAAGAGAAGTGAAGTCTTGTGCCTGATACTTAACACTGTAAGGATCGGTCCAAATACCAAGTTGCACTGCTCTGTTTATAATTGTTAATATTAGACAAATGCAGCAGCAAATGAAGTTATGCTAGTAGAGTGGTGTTCTCTGCATGTGTAATGTTTGAATATAGATTTAAAATTCTACGGTTGAGTTTTTACCAGTGTAATCTGATGTCCTTACTTTTCCTCTACTCTGAATAAAACTGAACTAAGTGTGGACTTCTTACGGCAATTAGCACTGCAAGCTAGCCTTTCCATGCTCTTAATTGTATCATTGTAACATTAAAATATGTAGGATGTCAGAAATCCAGAATCCTCTGGCATTGTAAATAAAACCACTTGCAAAAGTTTTCTGAAACATAACTCACATGGCCTATTTTCATTCACAGAATATTTAGTAGCTTCTTAGGCTACAAGGTGTTGGGGAATCCAGTTGGAGAACTGGAGATTTATTTCAGACTTTTTCCGTCAGTGAGATCTGCCAGCAAACCCTGCTAACTTTGCCAGTTCTGGTGACATTATGTAGGCAATCATGACACAGGCAGCAGGAACTAGGCACCTGAACACCTCTTGTTGTAGGTCATGTAGAGATGGAGTTCCCACGTGGAAATAGGTACCTATTGCTCGAGTCAGTAAATTATATCCACTATGTGACCAAAAACAGACTTTACCAAAGGTAGCATTTCTCGGTGCAGGTTGGTACCTGCTGCTGGCAAAGCTATGGTATTTTGCTATAGCTCATTGAAGTTTTTTGTAAATCTGTTAAAGTTGAGTCACTGCATTTGACTTTGTTTACAGCAGCACATGTCTTGATTACATGCATGATGTCATGCTGATCGAATGGTCTCCTAAGGGAAAATGCCACTTGCAAATATCTGGGTATTTTCTCCCCCTCTTAGTTCTACGGTTCCTTTATAGGGATTGGGGGTGTGGTGGGGGGAGCTGTAAGATATTTACTTACCCTGTATTGCATTCTCTATCTGTATGGACAGTAGAGTAGAATAAAATCTTAATAAACATAATTCACTCCAGAGATCAGTGGTGATCAGTGTTTAATGAAGAATGAGATAATATGGGTTTTACTATAGTGCTTATAATATATAGAATTCATTTTTAAAGATAATTTCTGAAATGCTATTCATTTGTATAATGAGTGGGATATTTCTATCAGAAAGATGAGTTTCAGAAGGCAATACATGGACTTCTAAACAAATCCAATTTCTGACTTAACCTGGGTGTAGTCTGCACGGAGCATTTATTCCAATCCCAGGTTGATTCAGTCCTTGCCATCTCCACTGAATGCGATTTCCATTTTGATTTTGACTGATTTAAATTTTCCCTCTGCAACAAGCATGATTGATCTGGAGTGACCTTACCTTTATCCTGCAATATCCTAGAGTGGATATAACCCTCAATATTTGAAGAACTGGATTGAGAAAGCATGAGGAGCTCTGCCTGTTTTGAATTTGTTCCTGAACTCCGTGGTAGAGAAGCCCTGATTGGTCAGTTCCTGGTTTCCAGGCTTAAAGGGGAAGCCCTAACTTGCCTTAAAGGGGAAGCTCTAACTGTTCTCAGCAGAATCTCCAGAAGTCTAAACTTCCCCCAGGAGAGATTGCCTCTTGGTTTCTTCTCCCTCCTCTGCTGTCTCCAATCGTCTCCCCCCCCTTTCAAGAAAGAAAGAGGCTCCTGCTGCACTTGGCTCTCCCATCCCATCCTGAGCTTCCCTAACCACATGCAGAACACTTTTCTATTTCAATGGCGGGGAGGAAGGGAAGACCCGAGTTCAAATCGATCTAGATTCAGCAGGGCGCACAACGGAATAAACAAAGCAAATTCAGCCTTGATGGGATTTATCTAAGCTTTCCAATCTTCATCCAGTGACTTCAGTAGAAATGTCATAAATGGTTTCAACTGTACACATGTTGATTTTCATGCTGCGTTTTCCATCCATTCTTTTATCTCTCTAAAAATAGTTGCTTGCCCACTGAGCCAAGCACTGGATTGCATAAAAGAAAGCTCACTACCTTGCCCATTCTGAAAATGGAATCTCCCTTGGGGCATGAGTTGCCTTAAAAGTTATTAACTCTGTGAGTCTATGTAAAGAAAGGAAGGTGCTTGAGTATTTCTGTGGTTTACAGGTCCCTGGTGGTGCTCATGATCTCTGGGGGGGGGTAAGACTGACTAGCAGAGGGAGGCTTAAGGTTCATCTTCTATTACATAGTGAATGAGACTGACTAGATCTACTTGATCTAGGGTAACCTTTCTCAACTTTTTTAGAAGAGTTGATTTTTATACCCTTCCTCTCCCAACAGACAACCTGTGAGGTAGGTATGGCTGAGAGCTCTGACTGCTCTATGAGAACAGCACTATTAGAGCTGTGATGAGCCCAAGGTCACCCAACTGGCTGCATGTGGAGGAGCTGCCACTCTTAACCAGAACTACACCAAGCTGGCTGTTATTGAGAAACCCCTGAAGTAATGTCAGCAGGGCATGCCTCAAAGTCACATGTCACCAGAAGCGATATCACCCAGACACTCCCACCATGTTACATCACATTCAATCACCCCCCTCACTCCCCCAATGCTAGAAATGACCCATCAGCCTACACTGAGCTGGGAACAGGGATGAGGAAGGCATCTGCTGCTCCATTGCCTTCTCCCCCCCCCCCCAACACAATATAAGAGTAGTTACCTCTCTGGACTTTAATGTCTAACACAAGTGCTGAGCCTTGGCCATTAAGGATTTTTATGACCAGGGACCCTCCCTTTTCCACCTCCATGCCCATCATTTTCCATTTTGGGAGGTGGCGGGTGGGTTAACATAACCATATATGGTCATATCACCCAGTAAAAAAAATAAATTAACTCCCACCCAATGGGCAAAAATCTGGGGCTGTCGAGAAACCCCAAGTTTTCATGAAATCCCTGTTGAGAAAGCCTGGTATAGGTGTTACAGCAGTGGTTCTCAACCTGTTCGCTGTGGCCCCAACATAAGTGCTAAAGCCCAGCGGGGACCCAGCCGGAGGAGTTGCCAGCTAGCGCTTCAGAGGTGCTTCCGCTGGCCCCCCACAGGAGATGACTGGAGGGGGGCGAGGTCCCTGCCCGGGGGAGGGGGCTGCTGCCGCCGCTGCCACCACATCCACATTGCTCACTGTCCCGGGCCGGGCGTGGGCCACGCGTCTTGCTCCCTTGGCTCACTGCTTCTCTCTTTTCTCCCTTCTTTTAACTGCAGGGGGGTTTCCGTGGTGACCCTGCTGCAGAGCACGCAGGGCTTGCCGGACGGAGTCTAACGGAATGGGGCCTGCAGGGGGAGGGAGTCGTTTTCTTGCCAGCTCTGAACTAAGCAAAGTATTTTGGCGCATTCCTCGGCAGGCATGACCCTCGGGGCAGGAGCTGCAGAAGGAGCCAGTGGGGCGCTGGAAATGTGTGTATGCATGCGCACAACAATCGAGGTAGCGTGGAGGCAGCCATTGCCGTGGTTCCACCGCCTCTGCTGGCAACAGCCCGCCGACTCCGCCGCCACCACCTGCCTCCACATGCTGCCGCCTGCCACTGTGGTGGCGGGCAACCTGCCGGTATCCCTTGAGTCCTAGCGCCCATTGTATTCCTGGTTGCAATGGGCTTTCTTGCTACTATAGTATAGTATAGTATAGTATAGTATAGTATAGTATAGTATAGTATAGTATAGTATAGTATAGTATAGTATTAGTATAGTATTAGTATAGTATTAGTATAGTATAGTTAGATATTCTTGGATTAAACCACATTTTATGGTCCAGAAATATGCATTAGAGTATGTAACTAAGTGGATGATATATATAAAAGAAAAGATAATGAATTGTCAAAATACAAATAAAGCATATGCAGCAGTTCATCTTATAAGATTATAGTCTCCAGAAACCCATTTTTGAATGGACAATCTGGTAGATTATTTTATTTATAAAGCTGTAAACAACTTTAAAACAAAAAGCAACCCCCCAAAAAAACAAGCTTAAAGTAAAAAAAATTACAACAGATGATAGTTTGAACAAGTGAGAAAACTACTGCAGAACATATATCCCTGCTACATACAAACAGTGGTTATGTGATTTATTGATGATGTGGTACTTCTGTGAGTTTGACATTTAAACAGGATTTAACAAATCGAATATGTAACTAGAATTGAAATTGTCCTGAACAAATTAGAAACTGAGTAAAAAACATGGGCAAAGCTTCATTCAACAAAAAAACATAGATATAAAAGACCATATAGCATTTCTATACTTTTTTTTGGCATTTAAGTGTCAGATTTTCTGATCTGCATGGGATGTTCCTAAGAGCATCTCACTTACCAATCATTCTTTGTAATTGGGTGCTAACTTTTCTAAATATAAGGAAAAAATTGATCCTATTATTATCCTGTAAATCATGGGTGTCTTAGAAATCAGAGGTTCTGTTCCAATTCATTGTGGCCAACCTGTGGCCTTGGGTGGCGATATGCATCATCTGTATTTATATGAAAATCTTGTCCTGGCTGATCAGTTGGGCCTTGATGGGTACTGTGGCATTTATCTAAATACTAACTGGTATCTGCCCTGGCTGCTGTTATACTGAGTTGCATTAATCGTGTCAGTGTGCTTATGAATCATGGAATGAAAGAACCTAGAATGAGTTTTTTCCTGGAACATAGGTGCAGATTCAGTGGCGTTTAGTACTAGAAACTGAAGGTCACAATTATTAGTGCTTCTGAATCTGTAGCTGTACAAAACAGTCTGCTCAGGAAGACCAAAAGGATGTAACAGGTGGCAAACAATAGTTGTGAGCCATAGAAGGTGTAACTGTATTGCAGGAGCACTCTACTGCCATTGAATAAATTTACATAGCCAGTTCACAATTGTTTCATGTAGTAATCTCTGTCATCTTTCCTTTGCAACTACCCTCTTATGAACAGGCACCTGCCATATAATACAAAGGTTTGGGGCAGATGTTGCTTGGTAGTTACTATCAATACATCCAGATATTTTTAACAAAACAGGAAGACATTTCTTGTTTAGGTCAACAGAAATTTAAGCCTGCATCAGTGATACCCACTGTTGTTGAAGAACTGTTACATGTATAAGTTGCTGGCTAGGCTTTCGCATTTCCTATTCTGTCAGTTTTGAGAAAAGGAAAAGCTGGTTGCTGGCTTTTGTCTTCTCATGAGGGGCAAGGTGCACAGAGGCTGCGCCTGGAGCAGACACCACCTGAGAGACTAGGAATCCTCCTCTCTTGCTACAGCCAGCATAAAGAACCATGTTTATAATTTTCTTTCATCTGCATTCTTATGCTTAGACCTAAATGGAGGCGGCAGTCTAGTTTGCCAAAACTAATTTGAGGGGACTTGAGACCTTAATTCAGGATTACTGCAAGAGTACCCTACCCATATTCCAGCATCTCTATTCTTCCATCTTCTACACTGCATTTATCATCCCAATCTTGTAGGTTAGCAGAAAAAGCTGAAGAGTAAGTGGGATGTCAGGATTATATCATTTGTACTAGAAAAGCAACAAATACGGTCCTTGAGTAATGGGTACACAAGTAAAGTAGTTTTAGGTTGCATTTGGAGTTTGGGTAGTAGGAAACCTCCATATAGAAAATACACAGGCAGAGCACAAAAAAGCACAAAATGGGGATGAGGGGGTTTTCTGAGACAAAATTACATCTACTAGAAAGAAACTGAGTTCTGTCATAATCCAAACAATAGCCACTGGAACTGGGTTCAGATCTGTCTTTGCCAAAGGGAGTTGGTAGCCCTTTTTGCTGCCCGGGGAGGGTTAGAAGTGTGTGTAGGGGGGTAAGGCCTGGAGAAGTGTCAGAAGCCAGTCAGCATTTTCAATGTGATGGCCAGTTGTTGGGGATACTTATTACCATTCCCATCAGCAGAAGCAGCATCAATTATGCACAGCAGAAATACTGCAGGATTTAAGCAGAAACACTATATGGTGACATTCCATTTTATAACTGCCATTTCTGAGCAACTCAGCATGTGCTCTCACATCCCTCATCTTTGCAGGTGCAGAATGTTCAGAAAATGCAATATACCTCTGACAAAAGCATAAAATAAGCAACTGAAATTTAAAGCTTTGCAAGAAGGCCAATTTTTTTTTGCAGCATTAGAGAATGGTGAAACAGAAATTCACATCTGACATGTAATGATTGTTTTAGAAAGCAAAAATGCAGGATTCTTGCCAATTAAGGCTTGAGCAGGCAGGGCTTTATTACCCGATAAGCATTCCTGTTTTCCAGTTCCTGTTACAACTGCTGTAAAGGTAATGCACATGTGAAGAATTGGGGCAGAATATATTCCACAATTTCTTGTAAGCCATTCAGACCAGCTACTTCTTTGTTTTCCTTCTCAGAATGTGAACTGGTTATAAAAAACATCCTGCTCCTTTGACATCTTGTAGATATGACAAGAGGCCCTGCAACAATGAGAGCGGTGTGAATAAAAGAGCCAGAACCTGATGCTTAACACATAGAGCACCCAAACTGATGTTCCTATTTTGATTTGATCTGCTGATTAACACAATTGCTGACCAGAATTAAGTTGGAGTTTTCGTTCTCACATTTTCAGACAGACATTGACCTTGATAAAGATGTGCTTCCAGTGCTCCAGTCTTCTCCAGTGACTGAGGTACTGACACAGCTTTTACCTGACTCTGAGAATGCCACTTGATGGTCTGATGGGAAGCTCGGAGTTGCCTCTGGGCAGCTTCCACATGTAGCAAACCACTCGTGAGACCAAAGTGCCTGGTGATGGTTGTTGCTGCTGCTGCTGTTACATTAAGTTCCTATTGACACTACATTGTGTGCGGAAGGTTCACAGGGCACTAGGGATAGGCGAGGCATCGCTGAGCATTTAGAAGAGTATCCGGGTGTGCTCACTGCAGTTTTGAGATGTGTAGATAAAAAAGGGTTGGCTTGGTTTTGATGTGCAGAATCGGTAGGGGCAGCAAGCTTGTCTGAAGTCAAAGCAGAGGATATGCACTGGAGCACATCCAAAGGGGAGGGAGGGGAGTCTATAGCACTTCCATCGGAAGAAACTGGGCTGGCACAGCGTCCTTCTCCTTGTAGGTACCGAATGCACTTCTTTTTCCTCCTAAGAACAGTGAAGAGAGTTATCTGTAAATAAAGGGTGAATTTAAAGGGTCACATTCGTAAAAGGAAATCAATACAGCATTCATTACAGATGTCTTCGGAGCCCAGTGAACAGGGCCAAGCCCCCACAGGGATCTTCTTTTGCCCCCGGTTCTATGCTTGTTTCTCCTCCCTGCAGTATTGCTGGGCTAACTGAAGTGTTCTAGTCCTCAGATTCCTATTATGGAATAAAATTTTATTAGTCTTTAAGGTGCCCCAAGATGCCTCTTTATTCTCCCCCCCTCTCCCGCAACAAATACCTCTTCTCTGTTTAAAATCCCCTGCAATTTCTAGCTTGTTCCAATGGGTGGCAGTGTAAGGGCACAATATTTGAATCCAAGGAGTCAAGCTATTAATGTGGAGGGAGATCTGAAATGTTTAATAGTTTCACGCTTTGATTACTCAAGGCAGAAAGCCATTAGCTATATCCACATGTCAGGATAAGCATTCTACAGTTGTTCTGTAGAAAACAGTAACATGTGACATAGCACTTGGTGGCATGGAAAGTGAGGGCTGTGTGGAAGAAGTGAGTATCAAGAGGATATCAGTGCATTTAAGGTTGCTGAAATGTCAGTATTTTAATAACCTATTGCCAAAAAGTGGCCCACAGATCTTTTAAACCATTTCTCAAAATTGCCTGACTAGAGAGAGCTTTTTTCAAAGGGATATTTAGCATTCCCAAAGTTTCTTAGTCACTTAAACTGCAATCCTAAAAACACCTAGTTTGGAATACGCTCCATTGAATAAAGTTGGACTTACTTCAGAGCAGACATTTAAGATGGTTATCTTTGTGCCAAAAGCAATTGGGCCATGTTGCAGAGATAATGAATGGAAGTTTGAGCATTTCTGCTGCAGAAGATAATATGGTTGTACAATTTCTGGATTGTAAAGCTTTTGAAGATCTATCTTTCCTAATGCTGATGGAAGAATCTTGGGACAAATACCCAGTAAGCATTTTTGAATTTTAAACAGTCTGATATAATATATTTGGAAAGCACTGCCTAAAATTAACACTTAACGTGTCCAGCTAGTAGTTGAAGAGCCAAAGGACATCCCACTTGTGGCTTTTACCCAAGGAAGTCGTCCAGGGTGTTGTGTGTTTTCCCCATAGAACCGGGGTAACCCAACGGTTGCTCCAGATGTCCATGGACTACAATTACCATGATCCCCTGGCTCATAGAAGTAGCTACTGTACACAAGACTTTCCCAGCTGTATGGAATGTGCACAGATCTGAAGGCAGGAAATGGAAACGTGAGATGGCAAGAGCCTACAGGGTTGGGGGGGGGGGTGGTCTCACTGTGGCCTTTGTACTGAAGCCCCCAACACCTGGCACTTCTGTCATATCACGTAAAACTCCCTAACCTACCCTATGAACTTCAGGCATTCATTTCCATTCATGGCTAGCTATGCAGCCACAACTCTTAACAGAGATAGGCAGGGGAGTCAGTGGCCAACAGGATGATAAGGTTAAAACTTGTCATCCCAGCCCTACTGGTGTGAGTCCCACAGAGTTCATGAACATACATGAATTCTAACTACTTTCTGCACAGTATAGGGAAGGGAAGTGTTTGTACAAGAACCAAGTTTCCTAACAGGATTCAAACCAATGTGGCATTCATTTCCTCAGAGAGACCAAGAATGGCAGATTTCAGTGTTTCCATCTGTTCAAGCCTGTGGATTGGAGAGCATCGGGATGGATTTCTTGGCATAGGCTGGAGCCCAGAAAAGTCATGTGAATTTGAAACGGCTGCCTATTGCTACCAGAAATTGAAAATCATTTCCCAATAAGATAGTATTTGTGGAAAAGAAGGAAATAAGTAAGCAAGCAAGTTAAGTGCTAAGGAACATTCCAGCAATTTTGATCAGTCCAGTATGGATCAAAAGCAAAGTGTTAGTTTAAATCCTTATCAACCACTAGTAATGAGTACTAAAAATTGCAAAAGGCCTACTGGACAAGTGCCTCATTGCTGAGAGGAAGGCGGAAGCCTACTTGAGTTCCTTGACCTCATATACTACTTCAAAGAAATCTAGGTGAAATTGTTTAAGTGAACAGTAATGAAAATTAGACCACAGTTGCTGTTCATGGGAGAGACACGTTGGAAAGGCCTTTAAGAGCTTCACCCCGTCTAAGTGAGATTAACTCCTAGTCTGCCTCATCACAGTGAGGGGCAGTATATAAATTAAATTAATAATGTGCACCAGGCATGTCTGAAGGCCATGTGTTCCTTGTCTTCATGACTGCTTTTATTAAAAAGAAGGGTGAAAAGGAAAAAAAAATATTTCTATCCTCACCTTCAGTAAAACAGATGGGAAGAGTTTTGCAGATGCACATCATGGGGTGGGTGGGTGGAAGGCTACTCTGTGGTTTCTGAGGAGGCTTTGAATTTGCCCAGGGTCTCAAGGTCAACATCTCCCACCTGCTGCTCCTTGCCATGACTTTGGACAGCAAGTAGATGCACAACATTCAGAATCTCATGCCATTCAGAAATCCCAGTAAGTGGATCAATAAACTATTATTATATTGTGTGTAGACAATATGTATGCATGGGTGTGGGGAAATGACTGCATTTTCCATGGCAGAAGAATCCTTACACTAAAAGGTCAAGCTTGAGGAAAGCCATGTAGCCCATGTGCTACACAGGAGACGGACCTGCCTGTTTTTCCTTTCATTCAGGCACAACAATAAAAGTTTTATGGCTAGTGATTAGGTAATACCCTTAGCCCTTGCAAATTCCCTATGTCCCCGACCAGCAAGCAGACTTCCCAAAGGAACACTTCGCCAGTGAGTTCAGACTTTGGGAGTTCCTTCTTAAAGTCCTGTTCCAAAGAAGCCACAACTTCCCTCTTTTGCCTTTGGATTTGCAACCAGTAGACCCTGACTCTCCTATGAAATTGGCCTCTGGGCCTATCATTACTGACTCCCAAAGTGAAGACTGATTTTTCAGGCTGTTGTCCAACTGAATTTCAGTGAGTACATCCACAGTTTATCAGTGTCTTTTGGGTTTGGTAGAAAGTAATAAAGATTTAATCCTCATGGTCTATGTATTTGGGATAAGCTATGGATACCCCCTTTCAACCTTGGAAGCATTGAGGAAGTATTAATAACCTGGTGGCGCCAATACAAAAATGGAGGCAGGTCATAAAGAGCAAATCTGAGGGAATGCAGTTAGTAGTGTTAGAAAGAAGAGCAGCTGTAGAAAACGATGCGTGGAAAGTAACGGCACAGAGAGAGGACTGACCCCGTGTGTCAAGGAACAAGCCTGGAAAGCAAAGGTTTCTGATACACACCTGCACGGGCCGCACCAGTCCATTTGTTGGTTGAGGCCAAAGCGAGCTCTGCATTTCTTAGGAGAGGCAGGATCTGAACAAGGAGCATGCGTGGCGGAGAATGGGCAAGGCAGAGGCACAAACAGCAGCAAGAGCAGGAGGAAGAAGAAAAGAGGCAACATCAATGGAGCTGCAGGAGACAAAAACTAGACAGGCCAAATAAAAGCCAGTTCTTCTGCTTGGCTGCATCTCCCCTGGAACAAAGCATGTGTTAGGCAAACACCACAAGGACCTCTCAGGGCGTGGCCGGGAAGGCTGAGGCTGTGTTTAGATTGGTTGTACTTCCTCACTGGCGTTGATCTTTTACCTCAGCTACTTTCCTTTTTTCTGAAGTGTTGAGACCCCCCCCCCCAAATCCACCCATAAAGTCAATTTCACCTTAACGGAAGGGCTGTGTTGGGTTATGTCTGCAGTGTTGCTGAACTGGAGAGCCAGTCGTTGCTTCATGAGGCCTTTTGTGGCCACTGCCTATGCAGTGAAGGCTTAATGGCCACAATCTTATGAATGAGACTTAAAAATAATGAAGAATTGCATTTCAGGTGAACAATACTACTGACCCCAAGCTCCCAAAAGTATCCTGCAAGGCTGGATCCTACTCTTGGTGAGGGTTTGCAATACCTCCACCTCTCTCTCCCTTGTCTCTCCAGGCGTTCCACTCCTAGTGCTTTTCCAACCACTGCTTGATCATTATGTGACCATTGTGCAGGGGGTTGGACTAGATCACCCTGGAGGTCTCTTCCAACTGTATGATTCTGTGACACCCCCCCCCCCCCGTTTCTTAGGGACACATTTCAGATGCATGTGCAATTTTTAAAAACAGCTGCTACATCTATAGAAATGTGAGCTAACACTAAGCAGACTATTTGGGACTGGAGAAATTAGTGCCTAATGATAGCAGCAGGGCTACAGAGAGGGTCTCATTACCCCAAACAAGGAAATATGACATCTGCAATAAGTTTGCCTTTTTCCTTTCTGAGGAGGCTGTGTGAGGCTAGAGCATTTATTTGGGAACCTATCCCACTGAATCCCATGGGACTTACTTCTGAGAAAAGATGTGTGCGGTTTGAGGACTGCAGTATGCAACTGAAAGTTTCTGCCTATGAGCTCCACTTTATTTTCACTTTAGGCAAACAAGGATCCCAAATGTAATTAGTGATTAGGGCTTGCTTTTTTCATGAGAACTGAAGTGATACTATCTGTTCCCTCTTAATAAAACAGTAAAGGGTGTTGGGGTGGGCTGTGTCCTTGATCAAAATTCCCGGATTGGCCCCTTGGCACCAGACTGACAAGCGGAGGGGACAATCGGAAGGCACGAAGCACCTTCCAATTGGGCCCTCACCAGGACAGACCAGCGTTCCAGGGCAATCTGGAGACATGGCTGCCAGTCTGCTCCTGACCACCGCAGGGAGAGGAGGTCAGTAGGGCTGCCAAGAGGAATGAGAACAGAGGCTGCGCCAGCCCTTTTCGCCCCAAGGCTGTCCTAACTGTCATGTCCAACTGCAAATTGCCTCAGAACCCTGACAGAGCTGGCAGGAGGCTGGTGAATGAGACAACTCCTCCCCTTCCTCTTCCCACTGCCCAGCTCTAGCGCCCGTTGTATTCTTGGATACAACGGGCTTTGCCCCTAGTGCTTGTAATAAAAAAGGGGGGAATTCAGCTTCTGCTTCCTGTGTCTTTGAAGAGAAGCAGGCAAGTCAGGACACTAAGCCACATATACAATGTTGAAGGTAAGAGGAAAGGACGATTTCTTCAAAATGCAGTGGGGTGTAATCTGAACAGTAAGTTGCCTCTTAACTCATCTGTCAGTAACATAATAGAAGAGCAGACAGAAGAAACAGTTGCAAAGAGTGGCAAAGCTAGAAGAAATAGATGCTTTGTCTCATGTGACATGAAAGACAGATTAGAGTTTATAGTACCGAGAGTGCCCTGTCTGTAGATGAAACAGAGGCAGCATGAGCATGGATAGGGATTGTCCGAGTCCCATTAAGCCATGGATATAACTCCTAAAGGAAGATGACATCTATTGTTTGGCTGCCTCAATTAATTCGCTAGCAATATAAGCAAACTAACAGGCATAGGGGTGTGCATAAAAGTAAAATACAACCGGTTCTTTTCAGATCCAGATATACTGGACCCCCAGAGATTCAGGATTCCTGGAAAAATCTGAATTCCAATACAGGTATGGTATTCAGATTCAGGGCTTTTTTGGAAATCCCCTTTTTTGGATTTTTTCCCCTCTGGTTCCATTATACACTATGGAACCATTATAGTCAATGGGGAATCTATTTGGGGATATCTAGGTATCTGGTGATGATATTTTTTAAAAATTAAAGGCAGAAAAATTTCAGCATAACCTTACATGTCTCTCCTTAACAGACTCCCCAAGTTTTAAAAAAAGCGGATTAGGGGTCTGATTCTATGAGCTCCCAAAGAAGGTGCCCCCCATCCTCTGTTTCCCCTGGTCCAATCTTTTTGAAACCTGGGAGGGGTGTTTTGAGTAGAGGCACAAGAAGCTATGCTGAAAATATACTGCCTCTACCTTAAAAAAAACCCAGACTGCCCCAGACCCCTGGATCGATTTCCCATTATAGCCTATGGGTATCGTTGACTATAATTACTCCCATTGGCTATAATAATGGAGCCAAAGGCATTTAAAGGTGTTGTAGCCTCTTTAAATGCATTCCTGAAGTGATATCTTCATCCAGAATGCCCTTTAAAGGAGGTGCATTCTCTTTAAATGCCATTTAACTCTGTCCTGTTTTCCCTGGATAATCCTTAATTTTTTTATCCGGCATTAGCTATGCTTGATAGTTGAAAATACACCCCCCCAAATATCCAACTGAAAGAATAACTGATATATACTGGTAAGATATTTTCTGGCTACTTTTCAGCTTTGATAGAGCTAAATGCATACCCCTAGACAGGTATCTGCTAAAGTGCTGGGTATTGCAAGAGTAGATTTACCTGAACTGGAGTCCTGCTGCTTTTCTCTTGTTCTTCTTTTCTTTTTCCCCTAGGATTAGAAAGAGAGAGACACACAAATCATAAGATGAACACATTACTTGGTTTTGCCACTCTGTGGATAACTCTGAAAACAATACCAAAAACTGTTGTTTAGTTGCTGTGGAGGCTTATCTACTGTCCTTGTTTGTCTCTGCTGTGATGATACCCTTTCCCCACAGGGGTAAACCTGTCCCAGGGCTACCACTTGCGAATCCCAGCACAATGGCACACCAGCTAGGCCAGCAGTTCTCAGAATGTTTTGATCTAAGCAATAAGGCAGGTTCAGTTGCTTGTTTCAATTCATGGTCCAGAAGCAACCCTCTTTTAGCCTGTTCTGCAGTGTTTTGTCCAGCTTGCAGACTGCTGACCATCCCACAAGGTTTCCCAAATGACTGGTGATTCCAGACTGGCTACTGAAAGGAGATTCTGAAAATCAGACAATGTGAAAGAAGGAATAGGTAATCTCTGCAGAGGACTATACTGGTACCACCCACCTGCACTTTTCCCACATCAATACAAAGGAATCACCTAGGAATATTTTTATGGAGACATGAGAGGCCTGTTAGCTATTTGTTCATGGTCATCTCAAGCACCAGAAATTTATGTGTTTTAATGCTAAGGATGAAATTAATATTTCCCACATGCAGGCTCCACATGAGACAGAGAACACCTAAGCAGCATATAGAAAACATGCAAACTGTTAGAAATCTCACCTGCACCATGCAAACCTAGCCTATGACTACCCATGCTCCTCTTCACTCCCTGGTCCTTATAACTTCTCATTGCTGCATCATAGCAGGAGCTGAAAACAGCAACACATACGCAGCATCTCAGAGCCCACCACTCTCTTGGAAAGACCTCTGGTATCAGAAATACCTGTCCTAAATTGGTATCGCTGCTTGAATAACATACACATCATCTATTAGGATCACCCATGGATGTGCACCTTCTTGTATCTCAAAATGCCTTTTTTGTGTAGTGAGTGCCCTACAGTGGGCACATGGCCTGACATCACTATGGTGCAGAGGGCTCGACTGGAAGCCTGATTCCAGTTTGCATAATCAACTGTCTGCACATGTTGTGCAAGTATGGATACTTTTTTCTCAGCAAAAAAATGGGGCAACCCCCAGGGGGTTGCAGAATACCAATGCTGGACAGATAATTTATACAAGACTTCTTTGAATTAATTGTAGAATTCCAAGGCTGCTCTTCCTAACAAAGGCATATTTCTCCAATCTGGAACAAGCATCTTGCATGAGCATTTAGTATGACATGATTACGTTAACCTAATCATTTTCTTTGGTATTAAACTGGCAACTCTCTGATCTAGACAACTCAGCCCTTAGCAGTGTCTCCTAATAGCAGACCTCAACTTCCAAAGATGCAGTTGAGAATGCAGAGGTGAAAAAGGAGCTCTGGACTGTGACACAGTCTTGAGTATGGTGGTTTTGGGGCTGTCTGTAAAACTGAAATGTGTAATGCAGTCTGGGATTTTTTAAGTGCAACCAGGGAAGTGCAAGTTATCCCCTATGGCTGGGCTGCCTCTTTATCCAGCACTGCCAAGCCAGTTCCAAGCATTCAGAAGCAATAACTGGTGATCACCTTACTCTGGAGTGGTAGTGGGATCTGCATATCTGAATGCCTACCCCTCCCCAAATTTTGACACAAGGAAAGCCAACATGACATGGAGAAAGGCTTCTCTCACATGCCGATGCCTCTCAAAGAGCTTTTCCCACCCCAAGCTGCTTCTGTGCCCATTCCCTGGCTGCTGCTTTGCCTGTGCCAAGCAGGGGCAGGGGGGGGGGGGCAGAATTTGCAATGGAGAACCTTGGAGACAGGAAAACAAGGAATCCTTTCCCTGCTTGCTCTGTTGCTTCCACAGCTCGCTCTTCCCAGACAGCTTCCCCCAACCCTGGGACTTGGTTTGGGTGGAAAAACAGTGGGGGGCCTCTTCCTGTCCACATCACACCCATCTATGCCTAGCAGCAGCAGCAGCAGCAAGTCATAAAGACGTTCAGAACCTGCAGTTCCCACATGCACGCTTAAGAAGGAAAATATCAGTAGAGGCTAAAGAGTCAAGGGAAGTCCCATTTGCAGCACAACTGGATTCATAAGACAAAAACGGCTGCCAGTACGTCAGCTGAGGGAGAGTCCAAAGCTGGACTTCCATTTCTCATCCTCACTGTTTCCACAAGAGGTCAGCAGCCAACAACAGCCTCCATTTTCCTGTGGACTGTCAATAAAGAAAGAAAAAGTAACTCTTGGAAAACAAGGACCCTAACATAGCGATCCCCAACCTGTGGGCCACGGACCACATGTGGTCCGTCGACTAACTGGAGGTGGGCCACGAAGGACACCTTCTCCCCCCCTTACTTCATCCCCCCCCGGCCCTTTACAACACACTTCGGGTGTCGTTGTCTCCCATCACTCCCAGATGGGACTATCTCGTTGCAGAGAAACAAGCTCAGGGTTCCCATTGATTTGTCATTGTCATGAGTTAAAATTTCCATGAAAATAAAATGTTCCTTATGTTCATTGTTGTGGCGTGTCTGTATCTTATTTTGAAGGGATGTTTAAACTTTACCATAGCGATCAGAGAGCGTTAGGGCAGTGGTTGAGAGTAGAGGAGTACACTACCCCCCCCACCAGGCCTCAGTAAAATTGTCAAGCGTTGAGTGGTCCCCGGTGATGAAAAGGTTGGGGACCACTGCCCTAACACACTGAGTATCAAGAGCTTTGGAGGGCTTCTGGTGCTTTTCTAGTCAGGAGAGGAGAAAACCCTGGAAACTCATTTTTAATTACAGTCAACTCCGTAGCAAAGCCATGGCACCATTCTGTCCCACGTAATGATAGTGATGTTAGGAGATAAGGCATATATATCTTTTAGCACAGCCTCACCTGTAACCCATGATCCTCGCCCGATGCTGGGGGCAAGGAACAGGGGATCACCATTGCCTTCATCCCTTGCTTGTAGCTTTCGGGAATTGAATGTGGCTCTCCAAATATAAAGTATAATAAAGCATTGTTCAAAATAAATGTACTGTCTATTTCAATGATCATTGTGCATGACAAACAATGAAATAGACATTGAATTTATTTTGAACAATACCTTATTATACTTTATTTGGAGAGCCACATTCGATTCTACTTTAGGCTTGCGTTCTCTTTGGATTGTCAGCCTCCGGCTAACTGTAGCTTTCTGGAAGCATCTGAACCAGAATAACCCTGATCCAGCAGGGCTGCCCTTGGGTGATTAAAATTGCAACAGTGCAATCATCAACCAGATGAGTATACAGAGTTCTGTACATTTCTCCTCCTGGCAAACTATAATCCATCCTTTGTGAATGAAGATAAATAAAATGATGTGTGCAGCCTTTCAGTCCCTGTCTGCCAGCATATGTTGGTTCCTGGGAGAGCTGAATGCATTTAAGTCAGTCCTCCTTCATCCAACATTCATCAGCCCTGGCAGGGCTCATGGTAACTGTAGTCCATGGACATCGAAGAGACACCGTTTGGTTACCCTGCCATACGGAATGCCAACATGAGATGTCCTTCATTTATTCTTTTAATTAATTTATTTACCGCCCTACCCAGCAAGCCGGTTCACAGCAGTGCATATGGTATTATCCACAACCACAGTTAAAACACTTCATTAAAATACAATTAAAAATCTGGACAAAATCATTTAAAAGCTGAATGGTAGTTAATTTAACTTCTGGTGTCAAAAACGGAACAGCAGCATCAGCAATCTCTGCCTTCTATTCTTCCAGAACTAGAGCATGGTCTAGGCATCTTCTTTGGTAGGGAGGGCCCAGTAGGTGTTACTGTTTCACTGGCCCCAACCAAAAACCTGGAAGAAGATCTCCATCTTGCAGGTCCTGCAGGGCCTAGATATGTTCCAGGAACTCGTTCCACCAGGTAGGGACCAGGATGGAAAATGTCACAGACTTATCCTTCTCACCGTATATTTGGAAAACCACTCTGCCTTATATGGAGTCAGGTGGTTGGTCTATCCAGGTCAGCCCTCTCTACTCTGACTGACAGCAGTTCTTCAGAGTTCCAGACAGATGTCTTTCACATTCCCTCCTCCTCCTCCTCCTACTTGAGCTTTTAACTGGAGTTGCCGGGAACTTAACCAGGGGCCTTCTGCATGCAAAACCAGATTGAGTTTAAAATGTAACATTTTGATTGCTTTTGGTAAGCCACCTTGCTGCAGGAAGAAAAGCAGGGTATAAATGTTTAAATAAATATTTTGCAAACAATGTTTCCCAAGTCAATCAAAAGGCATTTACCATAGGCAGTTATATTCCTGCTCTGCCTGGGATTCAGAGCCAAAACATAAAAGGAAACAAAAGATGAAGTGGAACAAACTCACAATTTGTGATAGCCAATACAGGAATTATGTCCAGATTATTATTTAATGACCCAGGAATCTGAAAAGTGCTAGCATCTAATGTCCACTCATTTCCAGGGATGCACAGGTCATCCACCTGAAGAAATGATACATCACCCATTGATTGTCCCCACAAATTCAACAAATTCCATAGCCAATGAGCAATTCTATGGCCATGGAAAAGCTCAGGGCTCCTGGAATTCTGCAGCCAACGCTGGGTTAGGTGGACGCAAGAGTGGCAGATGGTTACAGACTCTCACTGCCGTGAATGCAGAACGACATTCGCTGCAGAATTCTCTTACCCTTGCTGCAGAAACTGGCCCCGAAGTGCTGCTGAATTCCAGGGGCCCTGAGTTAAACTTTGTTTGATCACGGGATGAAGAGCCTGAAGACTGAAGAGCAAGGAGTAAAGCGTTAAAGAGCAGCTGCAATAAGCATGGAAAATGCACCAAATCAGTACAATCAGGAAGTATGCCAAAAACCCTGGTGAGAAGTGAATCTATCGTAGCTCGCTGATTAACACAAGTTGCCTGCCACAGAACCAGCTGGAGGAGGAAGGCTGCGAATGGGGCATGGCTGGCAAGTGGTTTGGTTTTGTAGCATTTGGAGTAACATCTTTCCCTGTATTTTATTAAAAGGTACATCAGTCTCACAAAACGATCCTCATTCTTACTGGATCCCTAACTCCCATCTGCCAGTTGCTTCCAGTATTTAAGGAGAACCTCTCAAAGTCCTCCAGTCACTTCCAAGCAGTTATGGCATTCAGGGTGGAGGAAAGTGCTAACAAGTTACAGCCAATTTATGGTGATCGCATAGGGGTTTCCAAAGCAAGAGATATTCAGATGCGGTTCCCCCTTGCCTGCCTCTGTGCAGGAACCCTGGCCTTCCTTGCTGGTCTCCCATCCAAGTACTAACCAAAGCAGAGCCTGCTTAGCTCCCAAGAGATCAAGTGAGATCAGGCAAGCCTGGAAGGGTGTGCAAAAAGCTATGCAGAGCTCCATCTGGCCAAAGGATTCTTAGCCCAAGCATCAGGCTCTTCTGCACCTGTGCTAGGAAGCAGGCCACTTTAACACCTGAGTACTGCAGGACAAGGGTAAAGGGTCATTCAGGTGAGAAATATGAACTCTGCACATTTTAGAAGTCAGCAACAGGTTTTATTTATTAGGTGCACATATGTACTGGTGGAGAACCTGATGTTGAAGACCTCTCTCATTATGTTTTAGAGTGTCCTCTATATTTGGAACCAAGGACTAAATTCATAACTAGAAGAAGAAGAAGAGTTAGTTTTTATATGCCGCTTTTCTCTACCCGAAGGAGTCTCAAAGCAGCTTACAATCGCCTTCCCTTTCCTCTTCCCACAACAGACACCCTGTGAGGTAGGTGAGGCTGAGAGAGCCCTGATATTACTGCTTGGTCAGAAAATTCTATCAGGGCTGTGATGAGCCCAAGGTCACCTAGCTGGCTGCATGTGGAGGGATGGGGAATCAAACCCAGCTCGCCAGAAGCCACCGCTCTTAACCATTACACCAAGCTGGCTCTCATAGACTAGATTGGACAATTTTTTTACACTAATGCAAAGAAATCTGTGTTTCTGCTTTCAGATACTAATTCTTTGATTAATTATAATATGTCATTGTTTGCACTAGGGTTGCACGCTTCGGCGCACTTCGGCAATCATGGAAGCCAGAGGTGGCCAGTGTGGAGGGGCAGTGGTGGCGTGCCAGCTGGTGCCTGTACACAGGCACAGGGCACAGTACACAGTGCTAGCTGGCATGCCGGTGCCAGTCCTCCCCTCTGTGCCACTGCCCTGACTGCCTCAGGGTTCCGTGATTGCTGAAGCAGCCAAAGCGCACCGAAGCATGCCACCCCAGTTTGCACTGGCTGCAAAGAAATGTTGAGCCCAACTTACCCCATCAGAGAATGAATAGTTTTAACCTTTTAGTGCTTGGTATTTATTGGGATCTGATTTATTTCTATACCTTTTTAAATTATACTGTTTTATTGTTTTATCCGATATTGAGTTTTGCTCTCTCTAGAGTAATGGACTTTAGTTATAAACAATAAAATCAACATGACTATTAGCTACACATGACTTGTACACTGGTTTCCACTGAAATCTATAAAGCAGTCTTTCTGAACTTCTCTGCCACTGAGAAACCGCTGAAACATTCTTCAGGCTTCAAGAAACCTCAGAAGTGGCAGGATTGTGCAGAATAGGGTTGGGAAGGATAGCTGTGGACATGCCCACATGGGGCGCTTCTCCTTTCCTCCCCTTCCAGGCCCATTGTTGACCATTTTGGGATGGGGAAATATGGGTCAACGTGACTGTACAACCTTATAAATGTTTATATATTTTAAAAAAATATATAAAAAATTAATAAATTTCTATCCATTCAGGAAACACTTCCAGGGCCATCAAGAAACCCTAGGATTTCACGAAACCTGGTTGAGAAAGCCTGTTCTAAAGCATACGGGCTTCCAGGATTTTTGACATAATTTTAAAAATATAGGATTTTACCATAGACTTTTAATTTCACAAGCTAAGAAAAATAAAAGACATAAAAAAATAAAAGTAATTCAGAACTTCCAATACATTCAGAATTTAATTTCTGGCTAACCATCAAAGTCGTTCCTTCACAGGGCCATTGTACTTGCAGTCATTCATGTGGATTCAGAAACAAAGGTGCAAGGATGTCAAGCATTCGGTAGAGATGCCTACTGAAAGCACTGGAGTGATCAGTGAGCATTTTTTACTTTATTTTATTTTTAACATGGAAAACTTTGAAGATACACAGACTGTTGCACACACAGAGAGAATGGCATGGAAAATCGTGATGTTAGGGAGGTCTGTGATTGTTGACAGATATGTGAATGTTTCAGGATAAAGGGCAATTTTTTTCAAATTAATTCATTCAATGAAATGGGGCAACTTTGGCACCTGAATGGATGCGACAGAACAGGCAGTCTGACACCATGTTGGGAGAATGTAGAACATGATTCATAACCATCCCACATTTATTGGATTCACAGAGGAACTATATTATCTCTCAGTAATTTTGATTGCAATAAGATTATTTAGCAATGACAAATTCTAACGCAATGTCCCCTTACAACCTGGTGACTCCATCTGAAATAGCTCATTTCCATCCTGCCTTAATGAGAAACAAGTCCCAGTTACTCCGCAGGAGTTAGAGCTTTAGGGCCCATTCCTACAACCCAATGCTGTTGTTGGTGAAAAACGCTGTCGATTTACAGCTGACTTATGGTAACCCCATAAGAGTTTTCAAGGCAAGAGGATGCAGAGATGATTTGCCATTGCCTGCCTCAACATCACAACCCTGGTATTACTTGGCTATCTCCATCCAAATACTGGCCAGGATTGACCCCAAGCTTCTGGGATCTGATGGGATCAGGTTAGCCTGAGCTATTCAACTTATGGCTTCAGACCAACATTCTACCTGTTTATTGTGAAGTGTGTCCCACTGAGTTCAAATGTGGTTCACTCTTAGGTAAGTAAGTTGGATCCCTGCTCATGGTGGCTCCATCCCTCAGCAGCCATTTCTGACCCATTTTCCCTCTAATTATGTTTCCTTACAGAGCAGAGCAGTTCACATCCTGAGCAAAATTTAATTGCTGTAATCTTAAAATGGGCAATGGGCTGTGAAAGACCTGTGTGCCTCCAGTTTGCTGCTGAGTGGTTTCCCGGGTTAATGAGTGGATGCTCAGAAGCACGACTTAGAGGGAACATAGTTTCTGACCCCCCAAATTTTGTTTGTGGGGGTCACAGGAACTGCATAGAGAAACAGCCACACAGATTGAGAGGCTGAGGTGGGGAGAGGGAAGGAGGCACAATTGCTCCCTTCTCCTCTTCCAGGGCTGGAAATGGCTGCTAAGAGGAAGGGAGAACTGGGAAGACCTGGAGCTATCAGTGCTTTCTGCCGACAATTTGGGGAATCCAATCATGTGTCTTTAGTATGGCCTTGCACAGCTCCCGCCCATTTCAATGGAGCTTGTGCAGAAGAACTTTCTAGTGGATCTAGTTCAGTGAATCCTTGTTGGTTTCTCTGACAGGGATTAGCACCTATTCAGACAGGTAGCTTTATCTTCATAAAGTGATGAAATTCTTCAGAACATGGTCTATTGTCTACCACAGTAACACCCAGTCATAGATGTATAATGAGCACTGGGAAATGATGTTTTTAAAGCTGAAGAACCTTCACTTACTCCAGGATCTTATTTATTTCTTTAAAACAGACTGTCTTCATGGTCGTAATCAATTACCTCATAAGGTGAACAGAAAAGGTCTCCTAGGGTGCCTGTGGTATTAGCAACAGAGAACTACTGGAACACCATGTGAGAAATGTAGCCATGGCAACACAGGCAAAATAACCACACATTAATTAATGAGTTCTCTTTGCAAATTCTGCCAAGGCATCTAAGGCTTCATTTCAGCATATTCTCCCACTGCTTGCTGTTAGCAGAGAAACATTTTCCAGCCCTGTCATTGCTTCATTCACATGTGACCTAATTGCTCCCTTTATTCCGGAAGGAGTCCCATTAACAAGCTCCCAAGAGCTACTTGAAGAAGTCTGGCCTTACTCTCAGGACTGCTGTTGATGACTGGCAACTTTTTAACACCTTGTGAGCTGAACAACGGTAGAAAACTCCTGGCTGATCCTGAACCAGCCTGGCAAGTCATATGATGGCAAGTTGACCTAAATTCATTCCCCCCCTTTCAGTGACAGAATTTAGCATTCCCTGTGGATGGTGTGGTGGGAGAGTCCCAGGGCAGCTGCTTCCTGGATTTCAGTCTGTCTCCCTAAAGGCATGGCTCCTGATGTCGTCTGCTTTCAAACTTTTCCATAGCCTTCTCAGCAGGGCAGATTAATAGGCCAGGGCACTAAGTTAGACAGATATTACAGGAAACTCTTTAAAGGGCCCCTTTACATGTCACAAAGTCCTTGCATTTGTTGAATGGCGACACAATAATTTTGAAGGTGCTTGCTAAAAGTGCAAGACAGAGGCTTTGACAGTGCCACCCTAAGCAGAGTCACACCCTTTTAAACCTATTGACTTAAATGGGCTTAGAAGGGCGTAACTGCTCAGGATTGCTTTACAAGCTTTGAAAAAAAGGGCACAACCTCCCTAAAACACTGTCAAGAGGCTGCCCCCTGGAGAAAGGGAATGGCAAATGGGAAACTGCTCCTTTCCCCTTTCCCCACTGGCCATTTCCCCCCTCAAAATTGTCCTTCCCCAGCACCTTTTTCCCAAGGAAGAAAATAAGCAGGTGCCAATTTTGAATGGTGAAATGGCCAGCTCCTTCAAACTTGTAGCAATTCCTGCACAGCTGCTGACAAGAGACAGTTGCAAACACCTGCCACGTATCCATCCAGTCTGGTTTTCAAAATCCAAATAAAGTGTGTTTGCAAAACCAGGTGCCATTTGTATACACTCATCAGGGAGTCAGGAGAGCTCTGCATTAACTTTTGAACTAAGTCTCTGCTTGCACTTGACACATGTAGGAAAGTGCTGTTCAGGGCTCGAAGATTCCAAATGTTTTGGCTTACAGGGTCCCCCCAGTGGCAGAAAATGAAAATATAAGAGCAAGAAGCAAAGCAACATTTTGCTTACTTTGGACTGTAAACTTTGGGAAGGTTATTCCACCCAGATACTGCCTCTTCCTCTGAAGGAGGGTTGGTGGGCACATTTGGTGCAAAACATATGTTACAAGCAAGCCAAGGACTAATAAAAAAGCTCAAAGGACACATCCCAGACTGAATCTAGTGGCATGTCTTTTGGAGATGCTAGACATGATGGTGTTAAAAGATAAGCAGTAAGAATTAAGTGTAGCACCGATGAGCATGGATGCATATAGGGAGGCACACTGACAGAGTACACAGCAATGTATCCATGCCCCTAAACTGTGTGCCGTGAAATAATGGAGAAAATGTTGATAGAAGATGTGCTCTCTCTCTCTCTCTCTCTCTCTCTCTCTCTCTCTCTCTCTCTCTCGTAAGAACATGAGGGCACCCAGAGAAACTGTTGGGAAATAAATTCAAATGGGTAGCACAACAAAATCAGAGTCCAGTAGCACCTTTAAGGCCAACAAAGATTTATTCAAGGCATGGGCTTTAGAGTGCAAGCACTCTTCATCAGACTATGAACTCCTTACATCAGTGGTCCCCAACCTTTCTGAGGCTGGGGACCAGCAGGGCATGCGTGAATGCGGCACGCGCGGCCGAAATCGCGCAAAAGTGCTGCGCATGCACGATTCGGCAGTGCATGGCGCATTCACGCATGCGCGGCCCAGCCGCGCATGCGTGATGCGTGGCACGGCCCTGATTCCCTCTCCCCGCCCTCCCGCAGTAAGAAGCTTCCCAGGCCGCAAGCTTGCGGCCTGGGAATTTTTTTACTGCGGGGGGGGGGGGCGGGGAGAGGGAGCCGCGGCCCAGCGCTATGGCCTTCACAGCCCGGCACCGGGCCGCAGCCCGCAGGTTGGGGGCCACTGCCTTACATGACAGGGAATATATAGCAAAAATCAGTTCTGTTACATTAGCAGACTGTGTCACACAACCAAATACAGCCAATGATAATCCTTTGTCAAAACAGCCAATCAATTCCCTGTCATGTAAGGAGTTCATAGTCTGACGAAGAGTGCTTGCACTCGAAAGCTCACGCCCTGAATAAATATTTGTTGGTCTTAAAGGTGCTACTGGACTCTGATTTTGTTGGGAAATAAGTACAGGACAGACAAGAAAAAAATCATTCTTTACTCAACAAGTCATGAAACTGTGGAACTCACTGCCAATGGAAGTGGGGATGGCCATGAACTCAGCTAACTTTAAAGGGGGGTTAGACAGAGTCTTGGAGGAGAGGTCTATCAATGTTTCCTCTATATTGTGACTGAAGCCATGGTGACTCAGCTGTCTCCCTGCATCTAGTCAGACAACTCCGGTCACCAGTAGAGTGAAGAATCAGCATGGACCAAAAGGTACATATGAAACTATATAATTTGGAGCTGTAATCATACCGGATCTAATCATGTCTGTGATGTCCTTCAATTAAGGCAAGTATAAGAAATTAATGCATAAAGAATACTCCGAAACATGTTCATTTACATTAATAATGAAGAGGTTTAACACAGATACAGGTGTGGTAGCTGTGAAGGAGCCCATATTCAAAGCCTCTCCCCTCTCCCCATTTTATATTCCTCTTGAGGGCCTCACTTCTGAAGCCATAAATCTAGTTTAAGCCCATATAAATGAAAAAGAACCCAACCCTCTGCCTATTATCTGGCTGTTTTTCAGCCTATTTAACACTGGAAGCACCTGAAGGAAGAAATTATCCCTTGATGATAGGAAAGGGGTATTACCATGAAACTAATAAATAGGGAAGGTGTGGTTTAAAAAAATCTCCATACTGAAAAGAGATTAACACTAGTCAGAAAACTGGTTGTTGGCATGCTAAAAGTGAAACTTTTCGTATTTAGGGAGCCCTATAGCCGACTCTGCATTTTTATTCAGTTTGGGGAGTTAGGTCTGAAGTACCATAAGCTCTCCTCTGCTTGCAGGATGGATCCTTCCTCCGTCCCTCCTGAAACGCTGCTCTCTGGGATTGGGCGTTCCCTAGGAACAGCACTGGAACAGTACAGTACAGAGGTCAACACGAAGTGGAGAAAGTTGGCAAAAATTCCACACATTCATCTGCAGAAATTCTCTTGCAGTGGCAGAAAATGGGTTTTGGAACAAATTCATTATAACTGTGCTGTTCTTCTATTCTCAGCAACTAGGCATATACAATTATTCTGTTCCCAGAATGGTCCCAGGCTTTCAGAAAAGAGGACAAGATTGTGGTGAAAGAGACACACAAGAAGGTGAAAGAGAAGGACAGACAAAGCTTAAAGACTTGGTTTTCAGGGACTGTTTGGACACATGGAAAGAGGATGACATGGAGGTATCAGAGGCAACAAGGAAGAAACAGGTGAGGTCACGTCAAGGGGATAATATCAGCAGAGCAGACATGAGAAGAAGCCAAACACAGAGAGGAAGGAAGGTATAGATAACAGGGAACCCAAGAGCAAAGAGACTGCAAACAAAGCATAGTATAAATGTAATTAATAAAATAAATAAAATAAGTAACACAGAACTGGAATTTGACAAGGAGACAGTGAAAAATGAAGCAGAGGCAAATAGAAATACAGAGAAAATCAAACCAACAGCTCAAATAAGAACAGGTGAAAAAGAAAAAAGAGAGTAGACACTGGGGGTGGGGGGAGGGGATATATCAAGTTGGAAGAAAACAAAATCAGGAGGTACATTCTAGTGAGATCTGAAAACTGAAAACAACAATGCCTTGAATGACAGAATACAAAGAATGTCACACAGAAGGCAACAATGTTTGTATTTGGAAAGGTGGAAGGAAAGCAACATCACTCAAGTCAGGGGGGAGAAAATACAGACTCACAAGTATCAGGGCAGACTTTAAGCTTAAAATAATAAGACAACCAATCAGAAAAAGCAACAAGACAAAGCTGGAAAAAATACAGAAGAGGGTAACTAAGATGACTAAGATGCTGGAGGCTTTCCTATGTGGAAAGGCTAAAGATTATGCACCTGTTCTGTGGGGGGGGGGGGGGGAAGATCGCTGAAGCAGGGGGGAGAGAACATGGCAAAGGTTCATAAAATGATGCAGGGGGCAGAGAAAGTGAACAGAGGGAACTTCTCCCTCTCCATAATACTAGGACTAGAGGGCATGAAATGAAATTGATAAGCAATAGGCTCAGAACCATCCATAGGAAACACTTCTTTAGCAAGGAGCAATTAAACTGTGGACTTCACTGCCAGCGGATGTAGTGATAGCCATGAGCATGGCAACTTTAAAATGGGGGTTAGGCAGATTCATGGAGGAGAGGCCCATGAGTGGGTACTATCTATAGTAACTAGAAGCAGGAGACCATTGAAACCCAGTGCTAGGGGGCAGCAGCAGAGGACAGCCTTGGCTTCTATGCCCTGTTGGCTTTCTCTTTTCACTGGAACTGGCTGGCCACTGTGCAAAACAGGTTTCTGATCCAGCAGGGCTTTTACTTATGTTATGCTGAAATACCAAAAGAGTTAAGGGACAAAATTATTTAGAAGAGCTGCAGGTAAGCTGCACAGAAATAATGCTGAATATCTGAAGAGTCAGTACAAGAAGAAAGTCATAAAAAGGGCCCAAGATAGTTCCAAAGGGAGCTCTAGTTGAAAGAGGGAAACAATATTCAGGCATCAGAGCAGGTCTCCACCAAATATTAGATAAGGAAATAGTAGAATTTTTTCCACAATAAAATTAGTTACAAAAGGTTGCCCACATGATTTAGCAAGTAAAAAGGCATGCATGGGCTCAACAGAATGGCAAGAATTAAACTAAACCAGAAGAAACACTGACTTAGGACAAGACAATCTTTAAAAAAGAAAGGCAAACTAGAAGACAGTCAAGAGAAGATTTCTTTTAGGTGGAATTGCAGGCTGGCAAGAAAACGGGTAGAAAGCAGAAGGGAGTGAAACTATCAGAACTAGGAAAGGAAGAAAGA
The DNA here is from genome assembly GCF_049243985.1 of Paroedura picta. Taxonomy (NCBI): domain Eukaryota; kingdom Metazoa; phylum Chordata; class Lepidosauria; order Squamata; family Gekkonidae; genus Paroedura; species Paroedura picta. Next base: position 91,809,610 of record NC_135371.1, read on the forward strand.
GCAAAATACTTGAAAGATCAAGCTCCTAAGTGGAGGGCCTGTTAGAAAAATACTGAGATTAGCAAAAGAAATCAGCAAGTGATGCAGAAGAAGAAAACTGGGAAGAATGTGATTAGAAGCAGGAAAACAAGAAGCAGAAGGAAGCATGGATAACAGACACATCACCCATAAAAATGTATCAAACATGTTTTACACAGTGTATCAGGACACTTTACTGAACCACCTTCTCTCTTTATTGTACCTTCTTCAATTTTTTCATCTGGTGGTTCATCAAAAATAGCTGTCACTAGACACAGATAGAGCCTCTTGTGGCACAGAGTGGTAAGGCAGCAGACATGCTGTCTGAAAGCTCTGCCCACGAGGCTGGGAGTTCAATCCCAGCAGCCGGCTCAAGGTTGACTCAGCCTTCCATCCTTCCGAGGTTGGTAAAATGAGTACCCAGCTTGCTGGGGGGTAAACGGTAATGACTGGGGAAGGCACTGGCAAACCACCCCGTATTAAGTCTGCCATGAAAATGCTGGAGGGCGTCACCCCAAGGGTCAGACATGACCCAGTGCTTGCACAGGGGATACCTTTACCTTTACCTTTTAGACACATATACCCATGGCCACAGCAAAAAAAAAAAAAAAAAAAAAAAAAAGAAAGGAAAAAAGATATAAACAGCAGGGATGCCTAAATTTCTTTAGATTGCACCTAATATAATTTGACAATTGCTGGAACCCCCTGCTGTATTGTTTCCAAAAATATGTATCCTAAAAGACACAGTGATCCAATGCTTAATGCAGTGCTAGGAAGACACAGACCAAGAGAGATAGGTAGTTTGTTATGCTGATGCTTCATAACCACGAGGCATCAGAAGCCTCCACAGCATAAGCTTCTAATCTAAGCAAACCTGAAAGAGCCCTCAGAAACACAGTTCTGGCAATGACATCCTCTCATCTCCATTTATGGTCCTGACTCTATGGCCAGTGACTGGCAACCTGGTAATACTGCTTGCAGAGGGTAGCTGAGAGCGTCCAGGTGGGTGGTCATGTTGGTCTGAAGCAGCAGAACAAAGTCTGAGCCCCGTGGCAACTTGAAGACCAACAAGATTTAATTCTGCATATAAGCTTTCATGTGCATGCACACTTTCAGTTCCGTATTGGACAAGGCACACATGTACATGGAAGTTTATACCTTGAATAATTCTCGGTTGGCCTTAAAGTCGCCACTGGACTCAGACTTTGCTCAGAAGGCAGCTGAGTTAGTTTGTTGCACCAACCACACTCTGTGGCTCTTTGTGGCATGAGCTTCAAGAGCAAAAGAAGAACCCTGCTGGATCAGATCCATGGTCCATTTAGTCCAGCACACAGTTATTCTGGAGCATTTGTGGACTAGAGTCTGCTTGCTTCTTTTTCAACAAGTTCTAAGTCTACCAGAACTTTTAAAAATAGTCCTGAAAGAGCCTTTTTGCTTTTCTTGCTATATTCTTGTTGACTGTTTAGCCCCATACGTGGGAACTTTTTCTTTGTCATCTCTCACTCAAGTATGCATTGACTACAGACACCCAGAATGGTTATCCACAAAAGCTAGACTCTTTGGCTACAGCCCATTTCATCAAAAGAAATATTTCTTAGAAGTGTGACCCAAATGTGATCGTTAGAGACTTTGCGTACTTACATAATTATCTCTTGCAGACCAGCCTGGATACAGTTGCATGTGAAGCTGCCTTTCCTTGCGGGCCAGTTCATAGTACTTGGCTTGTTCCTCCCGTGACAGTGCATGCCACTGCAAGAAACCACAGGACACTGTGAGGCACAATGGCATCCTTCAAGCTTGGGAGTCCAGTCCCAACAAATCACAGATAGTGCAGCCAAGAGAAAGGGGTTCTGTTGACTTACTTTTGTACAAAAATAAAAGCCCTTTTAGATATAAGTAGAGTATAAGAAGCTGCCTTGTAATGTTTGGAACCATTGGTCTGTCTTGTGCATTACTTTCTACTTTGCCCAGCCGCAGCTCTCTGAGACCTCAGGTAGAAGTCTGTCCTTGCGCTAAAGTAGAGATGCCACGGTTGCAATTCTAGATGGTCCGTGTACAAATCACGCATTCCATCCCTTGTACGAAGACAGAATCCCCTATCTGGAATCACTGCTGAAAAACTCCATCAATGGAGGGAAGTAAACTACTGATCAAAATAGTTCTGAAGCACAGTAAAGAATTTTTCCTCTGGCTTTTCTTTTCTTCCCTGAAGACTTTCTCTGAGAAAGCCATGTTGGTCTGAAGCAATAGGAAAGACTCGAGTCCAGTGGTACCTTTAAGACTAAGAAAGTTGAATTTTGGGTGTAAGCTTTGGGATGCATGCACGCTTCCTCACGTACAGCATGAGATCTGTGCGCCTGCAGATGGAAGCTTATACTCAGAATTAAACTTTGTTGGTCTTAAAGGTGCCACTGGACTCAAACTTTGTTCTAGTTTCTCCAGTCATGTGAAATTGCACATTATTGCTTCACTGTCATCTAGCTGTACACTTTTAACCAAGTTTTCTTCAGTATCCATGTGTTCGGAAGAAAGCGTTTCCTGTAAAAACAGAAGACAGTCCTCTCTTAGTTTTAGATTTAAACCCGGAAGCCTAGCCATTGCTGAAGTAAAGCTGTCCAGAGGGAAGGAAAAACCCAACACTAACCTGAACAACATTTCTTTGAGTTTCTAAAGCTCAAGTGAGAGACATTGCTCAGATTTCTTGGGATTAAATTTGGTTGTGTGGCTAAATGGCTTATCCACACAGAGAAAGGACATTTAGATGGCTGCATTATATGATTAATCAAGAGCATGAACCATTTTATATGGGCCAGAAGAATCCCAGCTCAGCCATGATCCTACTCAGTACTGACTCTGTACCAACCTACACATAACCAAATATCAGAGTCAGATCCCAGCTCAGCCATGAACCTATTTGGTGGCTTTGAAAACACCCGTCCAGGTGTATGCAACCCTTTAGGGCTAAGAACTGCTGTTTTTTTATACCTCACTTTTCACTACCCAAAAGAGTCCCAAAGCAGCTTACAAACACTTTTCCCTTTCCTCTCTCCACAACAGACACCCTGCGAGGTAGGTGGGGCTGAGAAAGCTCTAACAGAACTACTCTGTAAGAACAGCCCTAAGAGAACTGCGGATAGCCCAAAATCACCCAGCCGGTTGCATTGGTTCTCCAGATTCAAGTCTGCTGATCTTTAACCACTATACCATGCTGGCTCCCGAGTGTCGATCAAATCCTTCCCCTCACACTGTCTATCTCTGAGGAGTCTGGTGTGTTAGCAAACAAAAGATGGATGACATGAAGGCTATGCTCAGCCAGACATGCTGGGATGAAGCAGAGTCAACATCTGAAGGGCTTACTTTGTACCCAGGAGGCAGCTGCATAGGTCTAGGTAGTGGTGATGGGAATAAACTGTACCCTATTCCACCATCCCCGTTGGTTCAAGAGCTCACCTTGATTTCTTGGGGACAGAGCCAACCCTGTATGCTGCTCAGCAAAGTCATCTGGCAAGCTGCTGTTTGACTGCACCTCCTTTAGACCTTTACACATGCTCACTGCACAAGCAAAGCTTGTAGGCATGAATGTGCTGAGCCATTCTCACCACTGTATGTGCATTCATTCATCTGGACCCTGGATTTTTCAAGGTACTGGGCTCAGGGTACAAAAGTGAAATGGTCCTGCATTCAGACATCCATATAAACACTTGGGCAGGAATACAGCATGAACAGAAGCATGTGTGAAAATGTCTGAGCCTGCATTTCCTATCCATGTGAAGGAAATAACTAGGATCTACCTCAAAGAATCTGAGGACTGTAAGGCACTTTATATTTTAAAAATGATACAGAGATGTTTGTTGGAATTCAGATTTCTGAGCAATCCAGAACCACTTGAGAAACTTGGTGAGGCAGGGAATGTCAAACAATCAGTGTTAGTACAGAAAGTATTGGAACAAATTTAAGAGAAGGCTTACAAAATTTAGTATAGACCATGAAGACCTTTTGGCTATAGGTTGAATGGCTTACTGGCAGACCTGGGACAGGGCTTCACAACTTTTCTCTTTCTCCAAATCAAGTGCCCAGGGGGCTGATTGCAGTTCATTCCGCACAGCTGCCAATGTAGCTAAATCTGAGAGGTATCGAAAAGTGCTGCAATTAACGGCGGCAGGTCTCGGTAACACACACAGCTGTTTTTCTCAGAAAAAAGGCTCTCCCACTAGCACTGTTCTTGTAACACACAAGTTTCTGGTCTCACCAGAATCATAACAAAGGAGACAATATTTTTCCGTGCTTACTCCTGCCCCTGGCCGTCAATCAAACAGAACAGCCAATGAACTGTTGCGTTCATGCTTCCCTTTAAAAAATGTTTTTTAAAAACCCGAAAACACCTGTTCATTCGATGTATCAGAAAGACCTTTTTCGCTGGCGTGGGAGCTGGCGCTTAATCATTTACACATTCTGACAGTTAACCCCCCCCCCCCGGGTGCAGTTTCTGGCCGAAATTACGGGCAGTGTCAAACAAGGGGCTGTATTGTGCTCGGAAACTTTACAGACAATTGCTTGTGGAGGGATTTCAGCTGAAGAAGCATCGCTTATTCGTTGCTTTTGCCAGTTTAAGGGGGGGAAAATGGCGATCGCCATGCCGGAAGCTCGGATGCTTAGGGAGGGACATTCTTGCTACCACTATATTGTGGATTCCCCGAAAAGCACTACAAAGAAAATATTTTTGCGGGAGTGTTGCAGGAATGTTGCAGATCGTGTACGACGTTGTGCATAATGTTAAAAAAATAGTGTTACACAATGGCAAGACTTCAGCAACATTAACGCTATGCAGAATGGACCTGCAATTTGGAATGTGACACAATGCAGTGTGTGTATGGGTGGTCATTAAGCCTTCTTGCCTGCCATTATCCTGACAGGAAACAGTCCCAGGGAGTCACTGTTGGCTCCATGAAGCAAGGTATTGATCCTAACTAAAAAGTAGCAAAAAAACAGGTCTCAGTTTGTAGAGGGCACTGAAGAGGCTAATGATGCATTGGTATTATACTTGGAATCAAAGACTAATAGAGTTGGAAGAGGCCATACAGGCCATCTAACCCAATCCCCTGTTCAACGCAGGATCAGCCTAAAGCATCCAGGATAAGTATCTGTCCAGCTTAAGTTTAAAGATGACAGTGAGGGGGAGCTCACCACCACCTTCGGCAGCCAATTCCACTGCTGAACTACTTCTAGGACTGTAACTCATCACTCCAACATGACAAGGACAGTGGTTTCAAATCCATTCCTTTAGAGGGCCCATTAATGAAATAGTAATCCCTACATACAGCTCTCATTCCCAGCTTCACGGAGAATTCATCCCACGCTTTCTTAGTTGCATGTGTCCCCAACAGCAGCTTAGTAACCCACCCATCATGCTCCTAGGTACATGTCTGGTGAAGTCCCTCAAAGCATGGAATTCCAGTCATGCCCTACCATCTTCCCATCTAACCCAAAGAGCATGATTCTTTTTTCCCTTCAGTTCATTGGATGAAGCCATTTGATTTGGGAAATGATAACAGCGTGCATGTAATAACTCGTACGTGGCTGTCAGAACAGCAAGAGTTCAGTAGCACCTTAAAGACTAACAAACTTTGTGGCAGGGTATGAGCTTTTCTTTGTTCACCATATTCTTGCTTGCATTCTTACCCGTCTTCCTAAAATCTGATTGATGGCTGCGCTTTCTTTCAAGGTGCATTCAGCAATAACCTTTGCCCGCATTTCTTTCATATACAGCATAAAAGCATTCAGAGGCTTCTTAATGGTTGGCTTCTTGGCTTCCTTCTCTCTTTTTGGTTCGGATTGCGATTTCCTTGACCAAAAAAAAAGGGGGGGGAGATGAATTAGGATGAGTTACTTCTGCATGTCTGAAAAAATACTAAAATCCACGAGTGTACATTAAAAAAAATTAAATTAGTATAATATCATCTCCAGCAGCAGCCACCTCCAACTGTGAACCATGGCTGGATAAGATGGCCTGATCCAGCACAGATAGGTCTTACTTTTTAGTGATACTTCCTTAAATGTTGAGTAAAGGGTATCCAAATCCACTACTCTGATTTACAAAACTGTACATGGGAGACTGATTTTGGGAGGGTGGAAGTAGCTGACACGTAAAGGGTTAAGGGTCCTCTTCCCGCCCACCGCATCTTTCCTACTTTCCTGGCCCTGCTCTGCTAATGAGAAGCAACCGCTAGTCTTGGCAGACCCCCACACCTTTATCCCAAGTCTTCAACACTTACATGTTTCGCTCATAATGATCAGTTTCTTGTTTCCCAGAGTGGGACGTGATGCCTGTGTGCGGGATTCCTGTGGCATGCATTCCAGGGCTGAACACCAATGGATGTGTTAGCCTGCAAAATAAATAAAGGATGTGACTGCTCGGACTTTGAAGTCTTCAGCATGTACTGAAGGTGAACCTGGCTTTTAAGAGAACAAGCTCAGCGCCCAGGAAAGCAGCCCCTGGGGTTTAAACTAGCAAGGTATATAGTGGTAATGAGTGGCAGACTCTCATCTGGAGAACAGGGTTTGTTTCCCTGCTCCTCCACATGCAGCCAGCTGGGTGACCTTGCGCTAGTCAGAGTCCTGTTAGAGTTGTTTTGCAGAGCAGTTCTCTCAGCCTCACCAACCTCACAGAGTGTCTGTTGTGGGAAGAGGAAGGGAAAGGTGTTTGTAAGCCACTTTGAGACACCTTCAGGTAGTGAAAAGCAGGGTATAAAAACCTACTCTTCTTCTAAAGCGGAATTCCAAAGATACAAAAAGTGGGGCTGCAATGAATGGAGATCAAGAGATTTAGGAGGTGGGATATTTGGAAATAGGGAATGTTCTGTTGAATCACCACATTCTGGAACTGCATTATTCAATGAAATCAAGTGCCAGATTTGGCAATAGTGACACCATCTCGCTCAGTAATCTGCTCTCCAAACAATAGCTGTTTGAGCACTAGGTGGCACTCTGAGCTGTTGTTTTTCCATAGAGTTGCAACCAAGTGGGAATCATATTTCTCATCTATTCATATTATAGTGGCTTATCCTGACATTTAGTAAGCAAAGCAATTCTTTCTGAACTAAAATCACCCAGTAGCATTCTGATGAAGTTTACAGCAATGTTGAGCTCGTCAAAGCCAAGCATGACTCAGAATTTTCCTCCTCCCAATTCTTGTAGTTAAATAAGGGCTACAAGATTTAATTTGGTGTGTGATTAAGCTTAAGGAGCTGTACTTAACAATTCTCTGCAGGCACATCAGTTTTCAGCTCCAATGAAAACAGAAAGGCTGGCTGGCTGGATGTTTTGTGTTTGCTTTCTCACACAAAGCTCTTCAAAACTGCCTTTTGGCATTGCTGAGCAATTCATATCTTCCAATGAGCAACACTGTAGATTTGTAGCCAAATGTGTTTCAGATTATGACAAGATGTGGATATCGGAAAGTCTCCACTACCCTCCATCCTCAGCGTGATCTAGCCCCTTTATAAACTTTATGTCAGATGTTCAGATCTCTGCTGTTGACACTGTATTGTTAATGCTGCACAATAAACAGAGCTGCCTTCCCCAGCACTCCCTCTCCCTCCTAAGTAGTTTAGAGCACAATGGGATCTCTGAGGGCACATCCACCACTGCCAATGCAGTCACAGATCAAATCCTGATTAACAGGGTAGGCACTCTTCCACAGCTGGGAAAAGCATTTTCAACATGAACACGATGCTGTCCCAGCTTTACGACTGACGCTTGAGACAGCGCAATTGCCCCATGGGAGACAACCAACTCTTCATTAGCTCTGTTGGCACAAAAAGAAATGATGCCTTGATTCCCATCTACTGGCATGGCTTGAAGCTTGATCTCTATCTGTCAAGGTGTGCTTTCTTGTCTACAGAACCTGCCTTGTTCTCCTCAGTTAAGTGAGAATGACAGCGTAAGGAAGGATAGAGCTACTGAGGAGGCCTGCAAACTATGTTTATCTTAAGCCTGAAGACGCTCAGACGGGAGTAAATGCCTGCAGTAGGCAGAACATGAAGGCAATCACGGCAATGCTACATTAATAATGTGCTTTTTCCTTACTCCATCACCCAGGGCAAATCCCAGAACGTCTTCATCAACGGACTCTTCAAAAGCACTCTGCTCAGGAAGACACATAGCAGAAACCAAAGCTGGCAAGGCCAACAAACGGCCTCGTGCATATACTTCCTGTAGGTTGAAGTTCACCTCAGGTGGACCTTCTCAGGTGAACCAGGAAGTCAGCAGAAGTTCATTTTAATGACTGCTTTCACAATTTACAACCAGCCTGTGCACGGGTGGAATAAGTGCATGCTAAATATCTAGGAATCAGTTGTGTGGACCAGGAGGCCAAAGTGAACTTTGCCTTTTCCTTCAAAACCTGGCTAATGTTTTCTAATTTTGCATGAGGCATGGTAGTACACAGTATTCCAGGAGTGACCTGTAGAAATGAGTATTCTAGGCACAGGATTTATTTTGTGGTCCTAGGAATACACAACAACCTTCAGCTGCAAAGTGTCTTATACCTCGATGGGAATAAAGATGGCTGCTTGGAGCCAACTAGGGAATATTTCTTTGGTGCCATGAAGGAGTTAATTTTCAACAACACTGTAAGGCTTCCTCTTTGTATCGGAATGGCATGTGGCCCATTGAAAAAAATGACAACAACACAGTGAGTAAGGACAAGGATCTGGTTATCTGGGCACAAAACCGACTTATGCAGTGTCAAGATCTACCTGGCTCTATAGGGTCGATTCTGATTGGCAGCTCTCTGGAGTCTCAGGCAGACTAGAAGTCTGCCCTAACACCAGCCTCTTGAAATCTTTTGAATTGGAGGCACCAAGGATTAGGCCTGGGACTTACTGTACACATTTCCATTCCCTGAACTTAACAGTTCTCAGTCCTTGTTAAGACAGTGAGTAAGAGAGATGGAAACACTTCTACTAGTTGGACCACCATGACATTTGCTGTATTAAGGGTACTGTGATGCTATCCTGGGAGGGCATGTGGTGCTAGAGACAGACAATAGCATGACTGGATCGTTGCTAAAATATCAGCTGAAAAGGGATCAGTGCTTACAAAGCAAATAATACCTTTCCCCACTTTTAACTCCAGCAAAGAGGTTTCGAAAGCTTTTGTATTATTAAAAAAAAAAAAGGAAACCTGGGACAAATGCAATGTGCATCCATCACAGGAAAGGAAATTTCAGATAAACTCACAGCTATTGTCTGTCTGGAAGCATAAGGAAGAAGCTGAGATATCTGAACATTTGAGAATTCTGTTGGACTGCTCCTATGGAGACTGATTCTATGACATCTTCATAGGCCTTCCCTCTTCCCACCATTGTTAGTTGACCAAGGTGTGGATTGTAGAGCTCTTCCCTTTGGGAGATGGATGTCTGTGGCTTTTTTTCCCTTTAGAAGTTGTCAGTCTAAAATAGCAGAATGCCTTCCCTGCCGCTGTCATGTGAAAGTTTGAGTCTCTCTCTCCCTCTCTGGCTGCTGCAAGCTCGCATGGCGTGAATGGCAAAAGAAGCAGAGCAATTGGTCCTAGCTTAGAGACAGCTCATACTTACCTAGAGAAAGTAGCCCCAGCAGAGAGCGCCGATGTATAGGGCTGTCTAAATCCACATGACGGGAGAGGGTAAACAGGCTGGCTCTGCCTGGGATCAGGAAGAAAGAGTCCATAAAGCATCTACATCTAGGTGTCTTTCCCTGCAAATACCTTTTTTCCACTTGGACTCAAAACTAGCTCGATTTTTTGGCAAAGGAGATGCTCCCTGGTTTCTATCTCAGTATGGGATTATTTAATTGCACACGGGCCTACATTGGGCTGAAATGTTGCCTGTAGCTCCACTAACCCCAAAGACAGTGCCATCCTATCCAGTTTAAACTAACAAAATCAACAGGCTTCGACTGGAGCAGTTCTGCACGGAGCAGTGTTACCACAACTCAACTTGTGTTTATCCATTTTAAACTGTGCCTGGAGCTCCAGAACCAGTTTCAAGCACCACAAACAACTTCCAGATGATCTTGAGGGAGGGGATACATATCCCCATCTGCATATAACGACACATCCAAATAATTAGGATGGGCCACAATGAGCATCTCCCTTTGCTGAATACCCAAGTGCACAACTGTATCATCTGTGCATGAATCTCTCCAGCTCCAATAGGGTACAAGACTTATATGCTTGAAGGATGAACATGGCTTATTCCTAGCTGTATCGGAGCATGAGTCAGACGGTTGGGGAGATTTACGATGGCCAGATGTGGTGCTGTTCACATCACTTGCTCTCTCAGGTACTCCGAACTCTAGAAACTGGTGTAACTTAGCCACTTATCTAAAGTGACAACATCCACTGTCCTTTTTATAAAATTTCTCTAGATTATTGTTACAGGGTAAACGAAGTCTGGTCTTGTACATGCTGAATTTTAACACAAGCTATTTTCATTGTAATGCAAAAATATGATTCAAAAGGAATGTACGTTCTTTGAATACAAGTAGAAAAGACAGGCAACTTTGTTAAACTAATACAAGCATATTTGGTTAGTAGCACAGACTTGTGTGGGATAATAAAAATGCCAACATATGGAAACATGAAGAGGCAAGACCCAAGGATGAGACACGGAACAGCTGTCAAATTATAAATGGTCATAATGAAAGATAAATTTCACTTATTCAGGCTTCCACTGTATGGCTTTGGTTGATACCCTCTGTAATTTATGATTTTTTTAATTTGTTGAGAATTGTACAAATGAGATATATCTGTTATTTCCTCGAGCTACAGCCCTTTGTAATTTATGAATGGGGATTTGTTAGAATCTTTATGTGGTAGACATGTCACAGGTAAGTAAAGGTAAAGGTATCCCCTGTGCAAGCACCGAGTCATGTCTGACCCTTGGGGTGACGCCCTCCAGCGTTTTCATGGCAGACTCAATACGGGGTGGTTTGCCAGTGCCTTCCCCAGTCATTACCGTTTACCCCCCAGCAAGCTGGGTACTCATTTTACCGACCTCGGAAGGATGGAAGGCTAAGTCAACCTTGAACCGGCTGCTGGGATTGAACTCCCAGCCTCATGGGCAGAGCTTTCAGGCTACATTTCTGCTGCCTTACCCCTCTGCGCCACAAGAGGCTCTTATGTCACAGGTAGAGTGGAACAAAAGATGCCTCTAGCCAGTGAGAGAAAAATCAGGGAGGCAGCCATAAAGAACAACAAGTGTTAATGAGCAAATTTCTAATATCCTTACATTACTCAGGCAAATGTGAATGCCTATAGTGACAAAGACAAAATTCTAGAAATGAATGTGCCTTAACCGTTAACTATGGAGCAAGTAAGAAGGAATATGATCCATTTAATAGCAAGTGGTGCCCAAGCCTTACTGAAATGGTTAGGAATATTGATTAAAATGATGAAATTCAACTTGCCCTGAACATTCAATAGCAGCACATTTAATTTCAGAGCAAAGTTCTGAAAAATGAAGATGGTTAAAACAGTGGTCCCCAACCCGCGGGCCGCGGCCCAGTGCCGGGCCGCAAAGGCCTTGGTGCCAGGCCACGGCTCCCTCTCCCCGCCCCCCCCATGCAGCAAAAAACTTCCCAGGCCGCAAGCTTGCGGCCTGGGAAGCTTCTTACTGCGGGAGGGGGGGAGAGGGAATCAGGCCTGTGCCCGCGTACTGCACATGTGCAGCCGAGCCACGCATCCGTGCATGCGTGATGCGCGGGGGTGCAGGCGCGCATGCGCGGCATGCTTGGGCGGGCAGTTGCCCTGCCGGTCCCCAGCCTCAAAAAGGTTGGGGACCATTAAAATGAAGCTGAAGGAGAGGGTCAAGTAGTTCGCCCCTTTTCCAAATGCTGGGAAGTTATTAAAACTAATAATAGAGGTTCAGATAAAACATGTACCATAGCTTAGAATGGTTACAACTGTCCTCAAGAATGCTACTGAGTAGAGGTAAGAAGACTTCCACTGAAAAGGCGGAAGACTTTCTCATACAAGTTAACCTCCCCCCACAAACACTCTAGCAGAACAAACATAGGTTGATAAGGCAAAGGGGGGGGGAATGAAAAAGAAACTACAAAAACAAACCATAACACATTTATTTACATACTTTGGAAGTAGGAGGAGTAGGGAATCACTGCTTTTGAGGACAAAGGTGTGAAAGGAGCTCTTTTGGGTGTCGAACCTTCCAAACTTCCACAAGAGAGAATTGCTGGAAGTTCCTCAATGCAACTTTTGGGAAGTTTGAACTGGCTTTCTTCTCTGATTTATCTAAATTTGGATTCTGGGTCGCGTTAAAATCTCCGATTATAACCAAGTTATTACCTGTCACTTCTGAGTGTCTGTCAAAAATGTTTTTCGTAGAATGTATCTTTCTTATTATTTGGAGCATATATGTTTACAAGAATCAGCTTTTGTCTGTCTGGAAGAGAGATCTTTAAAGATAAAAAACGGCCTTCTAAATCCTGACAAAAAATTTCAGCTTTTATATTTGGATTTAACAGATATGTTGCAACACATCTTTTCTTTACATGTGCCGAGGCAATAAACTCTTGTCCTAATTTCTTTGATTTCAGTACATTTTGATGTTTGTTGTTCACATGCGTTTCTTGTAAGCATATTACATCCGGTCTCAGCTTTTGAAATTGACTAAAAATTTTCTGTCTTTTGTTTGGTATGTTCAAGCCATTAACATTTACTGATATGATTTTTAATGTTTCCATATCTTATATAAGATATAACCTTATTTCTTACCAACTGCACCTGGCAGATCATGTTGTGATTTTGGCTTTTGTATGACTGGTAACTGTTGTGTTTGCTGTGAATCTTTGTCTTGTCTAAGAGAATCTGCCAGTTCCTGTGCTTGTTGAAGCGTCTCTATAGTCTTTCTGCCCGAGGGTAGTAATACTTCCAACACAAACGGTATCCTCCAGAAATATTTTATATTTTTACTTATTAGAATTTGTCTTAAGAAGTGATATTGTGCTCTTTTGCGTAAAGTTTCAGCTGGTAAGTCCTGAAATATCTGTAATTCTTGCTTATCAGTTATAAATGGCTCAGTGTGATTTTTCAATTGAAAGGCATTTTTAGTTTTCTTGCAATCAAAACTGATCAGTATGTCCCTTGGTTGAAGCAAAAATGAATTCATTGCCTTATCTTTACTGCAGCTATCATAAAGAGATATGCACCATGGTAGAAAAAATATACTGTCTACTACAAACTCTTTTAGCCATCAATGTTTTAACTCTGCCATAGAAGTTAAAGACCCATTTTCTGCTTTCATAGATGGTATTATTTCACATTACACTGTGCTAGATGACTTAGTAACAGAATTACAAAATAATAAAGACCTAAGAGAGTGGGATTTCCTCCAGGATACAAAAATTGACAGATCTTTAACTGTGCAGTCCAGGTATGCTCCGTAGTTTAAGACCCTTAAAAAATATTCACAGCAGAGCCCTGTATCTGGGTAATGTAAATGTGAGCTAAGGGTAGCGTTTTCAGCCCTGAGATTTCTGTCAATGCCCTCTTCAGTTCTGACTGGGAGATATGCTCAAATTCCTCTTTTACAACATCTCTGTATCTGTGGGAACCCAGTATTTGAAGATCTGCCACACTATCTATTGGAATGTCTATTTTACACAAACCCAAGGAGGAAATTTCTAAATAAAATTATTCCTGGGGGCATTTTCTTCAGCCCATGATAAATTAAGGTATTTGGTGTCTGATATGGACCCATTTGGGACACAAAGGGTTCCCCCCTTTGCTTTGGCCGCAAGAAAGATTCAAACTGACCTTGTGCCAAATACTGTGGGCTAATGAGCAGAATGTATGGGTCAAGTGTAATTTTTATTCTGGTTAAGTGATAACCGTGACAGATCTGTGTTTGTTTTGAACAATTTTATTGTTATCTGATCTTATGATGGCCTATGGCCTAGTGCAATGAAGTTTGACAAAGTTTGACATACTAAAGGGATACCCAAATCAGAGCCATTTTTTTGTGTTAAAACATCTGAAGAGCTAGGTCGGATAATGGTGATTGGATCCTGCCTTCTGGTGTTTAGCTCCATCAGCAGATCGATTGCTAAATTGAGGGTGCTTCCTACTACTTTCTCCTTCTATTGCAGATGCCCATTTTGCCTCCCCTCCCCTCCCAAGATTTCCTTGGCCTCACAATAGCAGGAATTCAGGAGGCTCAGTAGACTGAAGCAGGATGGAAGAGATGAAGAAGTCCTGTTCTCCCACTTTCATTCCACTGGGGGTGCTTTAGATCCACTCCGGTGAGAAGGAATAAAATTACAGATTTCATAATGAGGAGAAGCAGCAAATTCTCCCAAGGGCCAGCATCAGGACCAGTATTGCACTGGTTATCAAGGGAACGGTGAGGCAGCCAAGTTTGTGGATAACAGAGAATTATTCAGAAGGGTTAAAAACACCGTGTGACACCAAATTGTCTTTTAAAATTAGAACAATGGGTACTGAAATAGCAGAACATATTTAAATAAGTGCAGAATCCTAAACCACACAAATGAATCTGTGGAAAGAGATCTTGTTGCTATAGTAGGTAGTATCATAAAAGTGTTACCTCAGCAAACTTCAGTTCTACTCACATTTAAAATACTACCGCAAGGAACAATGACTACAAGCACAGATAGCTTTAAAAAAAGGCACTAACAAATTAATGGAGGATTAATTAACCCAAAGGGGTCCTAACCCCCAGGTTGAGAACCAGTGCTTTAAGGCAATGGCAATTTGTACAGCTGGTATAGTGGTTAAGAGCAGTGGCTTCTAATGTGCTGAGCTGGATTTTATTCCCTGCTCCTCCATGTGCTGGGTGATCTTGAGCTAGTCACAGAACAGTTTCTCTCAGAGTTCTCTGAGGCTTACCTTCCTCACAGGGTGTCTGTTGTGGAGAGAGGAAGGGAAGGCTATTATAAGCCACTCTGAGACTCCTTTGGACTGTGAAAAGCAGTGTATAAAACACAACTCTTCTTCTACTGGGAAGGTGCTACTGGAAAATAGTGTCTCCCCTCTCCACATCTCCACATGTCCCCATGTCCCTATGTCCTCATGGTGCTTCTGTGCCTCCTCTACAGTTTCCCATCTTCCATGACATTGGTCTCAAATTTGTTTTATTATGATGGTCTTTGGAAGATTGTAGCAAGATCATATGACTTACTCCTGAGTAAACATTCCTAGGGCAGAAGCTTTTTCTGGCCGCCCTGAGCCTATAAGAATGGAGAGGATATCAAGCCATATGATATATGGCTGGAGAGCAGTATTTGGCTTAGTGGGGCCTAAGTTGCGCAGGCCAGTCTTAAGACCTGTAAACATTCACATACACAGCTACCCCTCAGGAGAAAAAAATAAACTCTAGTAAATCCTGATAGCTTTTTCACAGTTGACCAATCTGGAGCAACACTGACTTGAATAAATTCACTCCAGAGCCAAGTGGTAAGTTATTTCCTATCTTTTATTTCCTGGAGTGGAAAGCTGATTTGTGTGTTGTGTCAGCACTGCAACCTCTCCAGGTACTGGCTGAATAGGCACAGGAGCTGGAGAATTCATGGAGAATGCACAACACCTACACATGAAGGACATGTATGCATGTATATTCCCTCTTCAAGTTCTGGAATGTTTGAAAAGCAGTGTCCCGGGTCATAGGGAGGGAACATACATTTTAAGTGATGCTGTTCTTCTCCAGCCATCAAATGCCACATTGCAGGAGTGATGTGGGTTAATAAGAAATTAAGTGGGGCCTCAAAAGAGTCTGCTTTTAATTGAATACTACAAGTAAAGCCCGTTTGTAATAGGAAGAAGGCTGAGAAGAAGGGTGGGCGGGCCCCCTAAGCGACGGGCAGGGTCAGCGTGGGAAGCGCACGGGCGGCTGCTGCTGCACAGACTTCTAAATTCTAATTCTAATTCTAAATTCTAAACTTCTTTTTAAAGCTCAGAAAAAATGTATTTCCATCTCAAGATCAGCTCCTTTGTACATGTAACAAATTCACACTGAAGTAATCATTAACCTTTGATAAGATAGGAGATACAGAACTAGGTATTTTAGTCCCAAAATCTCATAATATACATGTCCTTGCGCTAGGTGAATAGAATCTACATTCTGTGACATATCATGTTCTTCCTCATTAGTATTTCAGAATGGCAGAGCAGAGCTGATATCGAATCAAAGTATATGAAAAGGACATCCCCAAATTTGCCTTGAAACAAGTTCCCACCACCAAATCCTTTTAACAGCACTTTAGGGGAAGAATTCATGGGGAGTGGGGGTGGGAAGGGCTTTCCTCTTCCTCATGTGGCTCTTTCCAATGCAAAATTGCACTGGAGACATTATTCACCGCCATCCCCCCAAGACATTTCAAGTTGAAAACTCTCTCTCTCTCTCTCTTTGTGTGTGTGTCTGTGTGTGTATAGGGGGGAGAGGAGGAACACTCCTGTTTGCCTGCCTTCTCAGGAACTCATTCTACAAAATGGGTGTCCCCAGAGTGAACTTGGGAATGCTGCCTCATCTACTTTGTCTGTAAAAGATTCTTTATCGAGTTCCAACACAACAATCTCTGTTCTAAACAGGAGACAGCAGCAACATCAATAACACTGTGGTATTTAGAAAAAATATACTGGAATGTGTACATGCACTTTCAGATTTTGTAGGGAAAATAGTGGTGCTCCGTTTATACATTTTGGTAATAAATAGTTTACTCAGTGACAGACCTAGGATACTTACCATCCCATTGAAGGAGTTATCTGTCCAACGCCACCAGGAGGGAGGGAATAAAAACCAGGGATATCTGATGTTTGAGCAGGACGGTGAACACCTGATAGAGAATCAAGATATTATTTTAAGTTTAAAACTTTCTAACTGACTTAAGAACATGCAACAGGTAAAAATGTGAGTTGGGAAGAAACCTGGAAACATTGTTGTAATAAAGATAATGTTATAATGCCAAAATGATATAGCTCTTATCATTTTGTTTTAAGCCTAAGAAGGCCCTCCAGTGTATCTGTGTGGACAATGAGCACCATAGGGATTGAAGTAAAGAAAGTGTCAGTGTGGACAGGACCTGAAAAACTCTGCGTCTTCCCATTCACATGGCATCCAGAGGCGGAGTGACTATGAGGTTTACAAACAAATCATATCAACCTAGGCTTGGGAAAGATCATAAAGAATGTGTGTGTGTGTGTGTGTGTATGTAACAAATGAACACTGGACAAATAGACAATCACATCATGTAGATTCTCCTCAAAAAAATGTTTCAGCAAGAGAGCCAAGGCAGGGCAAAGCATCTATGTGAAAACAACCCATCTTAAAGGAGGCGCTGTGCAGTTTCCAGTCTTTATCACAATGGTCCTGCCACTGCAAATGCAAAGCAGCAATTGTTGTGGAAACTCATTCTAATTTTGAGGGGCTTCTCCTCTGTGAGAGATTGCAGTTTTGTGCTACACACTGTATGGTTTTCAGCTAAGGAATATTCTCACCACTTTCTCATCGGAATGAAATGGTAACATGCAAAGGATTTAAATATTTTTTAAAACTAGGAATTCTAAGTACCTTCAGAATTATCACATAGTAATTTTACTCATCAGTTGGAAAGGGAAGGAAAAAACAATGGCTAGTCTTAATTCTTTACCAGCTAATGACCCTGAATTAAGAAGGCTTACTTCTCTTACCCAAGAACCCTTGTAATAATAATTTTTAAAAATCCACAAATATATTTGGGCACATATCCAGTCAGCAAAAATCCCACAGCTACAGATCCTCAGCAGAGAATCATATTGGGGTACTATCAATGGCATCGGCTTCAGTTTTAACGTCAGTGTTTCATTTAGCAGGAGAGTCATCAGACTTCAAGGCAGGTTTGTTTTACAGCCTTAAGTCCCTGAGGTGCACTCACAGAAACTATCCAAGCCCCTCAAAGAGTCATGAAACTCTTTTCCATGGGCAATTTCAAGGACAGTTGGATATAAGGTGCATTATGTTATATCCCCATCCCCAGAAGAAATAAGCAAGACTTGAAACACCCCCACGTCAGACTTGGATATCTGCCCTTAGCTGAATTTCTTGTAAATTATAACATGTTAATGCTTTTCTCTTTTTTGGACTGTAATTTACTTTGAAGATCTGGTGGGTAATTTAGAAACCAAGAGTCTACATGCTGAAAAAAAAGTTTTTAATTTGTAGAAAGTAGGAAAATGAACAATTTCCAAATGACCTGTCTTGGCAGTAGTATGTGCAAAAAGGATTTGGGGTCTTAGTAGACCAGACACTGAACTTGAGTCAGCAGTGGGACTCAGTGGCTAAAAAGGCAAATGGGATTTGGAGCTGCATCACCAGATTGTGTGAGGTGATGGTTCCACTTTTGTCTGCTCTGGTTAGACCTCACTTAGATTACTGTGTTCTGAACTGAGCGCCACAATTGAAGAAGGATGTAGAGAAATTGGAGCATGACCAGTGGAGGGCTATGAAAGTGGTGAGGAGTTTGGAGACCAAGTTGTATGAAGAAAGGTTGAGAGAGCTTGGTCTGTTTAGCCTGTAGAGAAGGCGACTAAGAGGTGATATAATAGCCATCTTAAAATACTTGAAGGGCTGTCATATAGAGGATAGAGCAGAGTGTTTTTCTGTTGCCCTTGAGGGTTGGAACATAAGTTCCTGATAGATGGAGTGGAACAGGCTTCCTTGGGAGATGGTAAGTTCTCCTTCCTTAGCCCCCCCCCTGACACCCCCTCTCATGACTGAATAATCGAACCTACCCAGGGATTTGGCAATGATATTTTTCTGTTAAAATACTGTTCTGGTTGTCATGTTATGTTATGACTAAGGGCAAAGCCCATTGTATCCAGGAATACAACGGGCACTAGAACTTGATAGTGGGAAGAGGAAGGGGAGGAGAAGTCCAACCTGTAAGGGTTGAATGTGTGTGTTGTGTGGGAGGTTGTGGTGGCATGGTGATAAATGAGGGCATGGGTGTGGAGAGATGGGTGTCAAGAACCTGTGGTGTGGAATGTGTGTTGAATGTGGGAGAGGACTGATTTTTGGGAATTGTGGCATAGTGGTTACAGATGAGCTTTCAAGAGCCATGTCTTCAGATACATGAAGGGAACATCAGACTGGGGGATTACTTGGCAACCAATTTTTCCTAGTTCTGCATTCAACATCAATTCCCTTCTTGTGTGAATTAGGCCACAGACACCAAAATGTTCCCTTTCCAGACTACAAGGAATATGTTCAGACCAGGGACATCCAACCTCCAGGTGGGGCCTGGAGATCTCCTGGAATTACTGCTCCAGACTATAAAGATCAACTCCCCAGACAAAAATGGCTGCTTTGGAGGAGTGACTGTATAGCATTGTATCACACTGAAGTTTAGGGATGCCAGCCCCCAGGTGAGGTCTAAGAATCCCCTGGAAGTAAAGCTCATCTCCAGGAAGTCACGCTGAGGGAAAGCTCTTTCCCTTCACATGCATCCCTTCAAAAGGAACGGACGTGGCCCCAGAATCCCCTTGGTTGCCTGGCTGGTGATGTCTGCCCTTCTGAAGCCTGAGTCCTACTGCTGGCAATTGCAGTCCACGTTGATGACCGCAAGGCCAAGTCGTTGCCTAATAAAAGTGGATCACCTAGTTTCCCCAAAGTCTCACTGACTACTTTCCTGTAAAGCTAACTCCACTTGAAATTCTGGACCACTTATGCCTTTGAGGGGTTTTTTTTGGGGGGGGGAGAATCATCTGAGCATGAAATTGGGGTCACCGTGTGTGAGCAGGTAATTGTTAGTTTCCTGCATTCTGCAGGGGATTGGACTAGATGATCCCTCCCAACTCTATGACTCTATTATTCAAAGCTGGAACAAAAATCCTCAGGATTTGCATTGGCATACATTATCCAGGATAAAACTTTGAGAGGGTAAAGATGTAAATGTTTATTGTTTAATCACATTAGCTACATACATTTTCCAACAGCCCCAGTGTTTGGCAGGACCCTTGGCCACACAAGATGTGCCACTTTGCTACTGCTCAGGAGCTTGGTTGGAGGGGGGAGAATTGATAACTGATAATTAGTGCCATGAAATTATCAAAAATATGATAATGATGATGATGTAATTTATTACCCACCACTCCCAGACAGACAGCTAGCAGTGGGTTACAATAAGAACTCCACAACAAAAAAATAAAATCCCCAGCCATTAAAATACAGAGCACACAAAACAATGGCAGCTATCCCATCCCCAAACCCTCCCTATCCCAGACCCCTAAATCCCCTTTAAACCTGTGCCTCAGGGGAAATAAACAGGAAGCTTATGATCATATATTTTAGTTATATAGAAGAGGGCCCAGATCTTAATCGCTCTGGCCTCAACCAAATGCCTGGTGAAAGAGCTCCATCATGCAGCAACTCCAGAATTGACAAAAGGGTCCTCAGCTTTTCTGAGAGCTCATTCCGCCAAGTTGGGGCCAAGATCAAGAAGGTCCTGGCCCTGGTCGAGGCCAGATGCACTCTCTGGGGCCAGGGACCGCCAAATGATTAGCACCTGCAGAGCAAAGAGCCCTGCAGGGGCATAAGGCAACAGGAAGTCCCTCAGATATGTGGGACCCAGACCATGGATGGCCTTAAAGGTCTGAAGCACTCCACTCCAAAAACATTAAGGAGAAACACTGTGAATGGATCACCATTTATACTTTTCAGAATATGCTTGCTCAGTAATGCAAGTTGAGAGTTTATGCAAAGGTCAAAAAAGTAAGGAATCAGAAATGCCCATGGCCCATGTCACATCAGGCTAGTAGGCAGCTCTAGTAGTTTGTTGACATCCTTATCTCATTGTTAGACCTGAAGTGATTGCTTGAGTCTCTTGAGCTAAGAAGTAGGTCTAATCAGTCCCAGTCGACCAAACAGTCTCATACCATATTCTTGATTTATTTCAGTGCCTCATAGACACTGCATGGAAATAAACAGCAGGTGCTCAGGATGACCTTAAGGTTAAGTTACAATTGCCAAAGATAAAATTCCTAATTGGTAAGGCGATAGTGCAACCAAAAGTACAACTAGCAGTGGATCTTGCATGAATCACACCACCATTCGCCTCATTTCTGGCAACTTGCTGGTAATGCAATAAATGTGGGTTTAGAGCCATTTTATAAACATTTTCTAATGCTCACAACTTAACCCAGATATGCTTGATTGACCACCACATCAATCTGTGTAAATTTGGCCTTGTACTTAAGAGGAAATGCATGTATTAGGGCATTTGATTTTTAAGGCAGGCAGATTTGGAAGGGAGTGATTTGAAGTAGAGAAGCATTTGGGCCTGTGATGCTTAACTATTTCCCTGTTCAGAGCTTCTCTACTGCAAATCAGCTCTGGCTCCAACTCACTTTTCTGTCAGGGGGCTCAAATCATATTGTTCCTCATAAATGTGCATTTTGAGCCCCATAAGGGGAAAAGCAACTGGGAAGCATTTGGAATGGAGAAATGTTCATCAGGGAAAGAACTAAGTTCCCCTTTCACCACTTCCCCACCCACAATGTTCCCCCTGAAAAATCTTTCCTAATAAAAAAATTAAACCTTCACAGGTATTGGGGCTCTAATACACATTTGTGTATAGAGAATCCTATTAAGTTATCAGGGATGCATGCTTGATGTATTATGCAAAATGGGCAGGGGGTCTACTCAACAGGTGAATGTCTGTAGTGGACATAATACAAAAGAGGTACAGAGAATTGTGCTTACCTTGTTTCTGGTTGATGTCGGCTGGTAAGTGGGGCGAATGGGAGCCATGGCTGAAATGTTCATTGCTGTATGGGATGAGTGGGGTAAGTGGATGGACACCATGGGAGGGCTGTACTACAGGAACCTTGTTGGACTGAAAAATACAAATTGAGGGGAGAGAAGTTTGAACAATGTTAGCATTTGAGTTTTAATAATCCAGATTAAAAAAAACAACAACAGACAAACATCCTAAAATGCTCCTAACATTAGGTTAGCAAGTTCAAGAGTGGCTAGCCAGGGCCGGATCTGCACTGGGCTTTTTATGCCCAGTCATCCCCAAAACCCTAATCGACACGGTTTTTAATTTCCATTCTGATATCTAGTGCTTTAAATTTTCCCACTGCAACATCTATGATTGATCCATGGTGGCACTACCTTTCCCCTGCAATATCCAAGAGTGGATATAACTTTCTACACTTGAGAAAACCACCCCGAAAGCCCCAGTATTAAGTGTAGATTTCTGCATTTTGCTGGATTAACTTTCTCCCCCTCCTCTGTACCTCCAACACTGATGTAGCGAGGTAGTCTGTCATTGATTGGTCAGGGCATCAGTTCACAGACTGTTCCCGGTTGCCGTTACCTCACAAGACTTATTTTTGCCCTCATTTCTAAAGTGACTGTGCTCCAAGCCCACACTTCTATGTGCCTCGTGCTCCATTCCCCCCCTTTCCCCTTGTTTTGGTTGTAGAGGAGATGGCAGGCAATAAACCCCTCTCCAGCCTTTTGCTCCTTCAGTGCCAGCTGGAGTTTCGTAACCACTGTCCCCTTCCTCCTTGTAGCTTCCCCAATCAAGCGGGAAGGAGACAGCAGCTAGACAATTAAGTGTAGAATGCAACATCTGTTTCAATTCAGGAAAAACAAAGGTGGAAGATCAGGGCTCAGATCGATCTGAATTCAGCAAGATCGACAACAGAAAATAAAAAGTGAGTGCAGAATCAGCCCAGATCAACAACATGTCCACAGACATCACACAAGGGAGAGTGATTCCAAGAGCATAAATACATGAAAGCAAACACTTCAGTACTGATATTGTCTGGCTCGGCTTTTGTTAACAAGATAGCTGGAACGATAATGAATTTCTATAGGCTTATGAAAGGAAGGATTCACAGGAATATGCACTCTGGTGCATCCATGGTCCCTGGTTTGTGTTTATGCAAGTAAATAAATATCGGCAACCACAGGAATTGGCTACAATATCAGTATAAGAGAAGGCATCATGGTGTAGCCAGCAAACATGACCACACAGCATTAAGACTGGATCCATTCTATGCAGGTTACTATACTGCTTAGGAACAACACTTTGTGTCTGTGATGATGTAATATGCTGTGGCAAAGCTGCGGTATTTAATACCGGAACTGTGTTGCATATTAATATAGAAAAACACATGCAACTTGAAGACAACTTTTATATGCACCTTTGACTTTTTTAGTTGCTGTATGGTTGTGCTTGCCAGCCATGCCACAGTGTTTCCTCTTATCCTAATGTTGTGTTTATGACATAATTCTTTCATGTGATCCTCATAATTCTCTCATTGAAATCCTCATTTCAATTGACCCATCAACTTTTCAGCAGCAAATTACTTGAAGACTGTTAACAGAAATAGGGTTGTGTGTGTGTGAAGTGCCATCAAGTTGCAGCCAACATGGCAACCCCATAGGATTTTTGAGGCTAGAGACTAACAGAGGTGGTTTGCCACTGCTTCCCTTTGCATAGCATCCCTGAATTTTCTTGGTGGTCTCCTGTCCAAATGCCGGCCATGCTTAGCTTCTGAGATGGGGTGACCCTGAAAGTCACATCTTCCCTGGAACTGTTGCATGCCTTCCTTTTGCTGTGCAAACTGCTTTCCCCTGAACTTATTACCTGACACTGCTATAATTTCTGAATGCCAACCACACTGCGGACAAACCCAGTCATGGAGGGCCTTCCGTGGAGTGCATTTCTTTCCCGTGTGGGGGTCAGCTCACAGTCCCACGTGATCCGTTTACCCATATGGCTGCAGGACTTCAATAGTGCTAGGAAAGTAAATCTATCTCTGTGTGCAAATGAAAAGCCGCCCAAACTCATGGCTTCAAGGTCTGCATCAGCACAACGTTATGGCCTAGCAGCAAAACAGGAGTCATTACTGTTTCTCACTGGTACTTAAGGCTGATGACAAATATGATAAGAACTATTCAATCAGCAAATGAATTACGAGGTAGGATAAGATCACTTGATTCCAACAGCAAAGTTTCCTGGTAAAACAGGAGTATTGGATAGGCTGCATACTGTGAAGGCTCAGAGATTGTGAAGGTGACAGGTCCAATTAAGGATGCCAGCCTCCAGGTGGGGTCTGGGGAGCCTCTAGAATTAAAGCTCACCTCCAGATTATTGAGATCCGTCCCCCCAAAGAAAATGAATACTTTGGATGGTGGACTCTTTGGCATCGTACCCCTCTGAGATCCTTGTCCTCCCCATGGTCTCACCTCAAACCTCCAGGAGTTTCATTACCTGCATCGGCCAACTGTACCCCAAATCCCCCACTGATGGCCAGGGAGGACCTGCCTTCCCTAGGTTCAGTCCAGAAGAGTGGTCTACAAGTGTAGAAGAAGGTCCATCAATGGATCATGAACCAATTTCACTTTATAAAATCATCCCACGTAGGGCAAATGGGATTAGGGAAATGTAGCTTCCATCTTAGCTAGGAAAATGCTAGAGATGCACAACCTGCTATTGCAGGGTCCCACCTACTCCTTGCTAAAGAATAAGAAGAAAGGACAGCTACCAGATCAGGATGATTTATGACTCTCTCTCTGATGTTACTTTGCCCCAAACAGAAACCGTTGAAAGACTAGCTAAGAGAATACTGGATGGCTTGCTCTCAGAACAAAACACAGAGGGACTTGTCTGTGAGAGAAAAAGAACGGTTGTCTTGTTGTTAGAGACACTCATGCACAAGCCTCCTTGACTGCCTCGAGCATTCCTACCTTTTTGAACTTGCCCGGTTTCGCCCACAGTTGCCTTTAAACTGACACTGACTTCTCCATAGCTGGAAAAATCATGTTTTGTCCCTCAAAATGCAGAAAGTGTTCTTACAGGATACAGATCTGGTGTAACAAGGGCTGTCTACACCAAAGCCTTTATTCAACGTTAAAACCAGAATCTAAAGGCTGTTTCATGCAGAATGCTAATCCTATTTACATGCACCATGTCATGTGTGGCAATCGCTCAGTGTGCATCCTGCTGAATGCACAAGATGGTCACTGCTTCTGAGAACCGAACTTCATGTTCTATGGGATGCTGTTGGGGTTGCCAGGCATAGCAGCTGGCAGGGAATGGGGGGAGGTGGATATTTATCATGCGGGAGCAAGTGTCATTGCCACCTGATGATAGGACTTCCAGGGTGACCCAGAAGCACTGGCATTGTGCCGAGCTGATGTTCTAGCCCTTGCCCAAGAATTCTATAGAAACCACGGAGTTTTGGGGAGAGTGCTAGAGCATCGCCAAGGCACTATGCCCGCACCTCCAAGTAGTGCTGGAAGTAACATCATTGCACAGGGACAGTGATTGCTGCTTGCCCTTTGGCTGGCCAGTTCCTGCCCACTGACTAGCTGAATATCAGTAGGTAGCAGCCAAACTTGCCAAGAGTTTGCCCACCATAATGGGCACCTGGCATTCCTGGACAGTGTTGACCCACATCCTTCTCTCCACCTAGAAACAGAAATCATTAGGTAAAAGAAATTTGTGATGTGAAAGTGATGCAGGAATTCCATGATGCAAAATAACAAAGGCAGGGTAGACCTGTGATCAATCGATAAACAAAGTTAAGCTTTTCCCTATCCCGTGTAGGTGATGGCCAATGAATTAGAGGAGGACAATGTGCATACATCCAGCAAAGTATACACCTGTGTAGGGATGCCAGTTCCCAGGTAGGACCTGAGGATCCCCTGGAATTATAGCTTATCTCCTCATGACAGAGATCAGTTCCCCTGGAGAAAATGGCTGCTTTGGAGGGTGGACACCATAGCATTATACAACACTACAGTCCCTCCCCACCCCAAATCCCTCCCACTCCCAGCTCTACACCCAGTTTCCATGTATTTCCCAAGCCAGAGCTTGAAACCCTACACCTATGCTGTTGTTACTAGGATTACTAGAAGGAGAAGAGTTGGTTTTTATGCCCTGCTTTTCACTGCCAAAAGGAGTCTCAAAACGGCTTACAATCACCTTCCCCTCCTCTCTCCACAACAGACCCTTTGAGGGAGCTGAAGCTGAGAGAACCCTCATGTTACCACTCTGTGAGAGCAGTACTATTAGGGCTGTGACTAGCCCATGGTCACTCAGCTGGCTGCATGTGGAGAAGTGGGGAATCAAACCCAGCTCACAGGATTAGAAGCTGCCTCTCTTAACCACTACACCACACTGGCTACTAGTTCTTGAAATGCAGTAATATGCTACCTGAGTGGAGAGTCTAGAGTCAGGACATGTAAAATGAATGGCTATTGTATCTAGTTCTTTTACCACTAAATAACTCATCCACACATGACACCAGGCAACCAAGACTGCACAATGTAATGCAATATACAACTACAGCACAATCAAAAGCAAGAACTAACTAGATGCAATACTTAAGAGCAGCAGCCTCTAATCTGGATTTGATTCCCCACTCCTCCACATGCAGCCAGCTGGGTGACTTTGGGGTAGTCACAGTCCTGTTAGAACTCTTCTCACAGAGCAGTTCCTCTCAGAACTCTCTTGGCCCCACCCACCTCACTGGGTGTCTATTGTGGGGAGAGGAAGGGAAGGAGATTGCAAACTGCCAGCTTTGGGACTCCTTCAGATAGCGAAAAGCATGGTATAAAAAACCCAACTCTTCTTTTTCTCCTCTTCAGAGGCAGTATTTGGGAAAGTGAGCCCAAGACATCCACTTCAGGTCAAGTAACACATATGCCTTGTAACCAAGGAATAGGCAAATAGGAAATGATTTACAGATGGGCAATAGGGAGGCAGATATTATTGGCCTATTCCCAGTCCCGAGATTACCCAGTAAATTAAGAATTTCTGTTGAACAAAATTAGAAGATGAGCTAGAAAACCACTATCAAAATAAATACAGAGCAAGGGGGAAAAAGAACTGTTGTCATGCTGCTGGAAAAGTATCTGTACACCGCCCGTGGCGCCGCGGGCGCCACGGACTAAATAAAAGAGTAAGCCCTTGGAAGGCGGGCTGTGTCTGGGATGAGGAAGGGTGCCGATTGGCCCCTTCCCCCGGACAGACTATTGGAGGGACCAATCGGCAGGCGCAAAGCGGGTGCTCCCTGCCCGGCGGCCTGACGCGGCCAGAGGCGCAAAGCGCCTCCCGCCGCGTCAGGCCGCCGGCTACTGAGTCCCCGGCAGCCGCACGCTGGCCGGCCGCTGGCCGCCGCCCAGGGAGCGCCCAGCGGCCGGCCAGCGTGCGGCTGCCGGGGACTCCCATCCGTTCTTCCCACGGACCTCCAAAAATGGCCGCCGCCGCTGCCAGCCAGCCGCCAACGACGAAAGCCATCCGCCAGCCAGCCGCTGCCGCCGCAAGCCAGCCTTCGCCGCCGCCAGCCACCCGCTGCCGCCGCCAGCCAGCCCTCGCCGCCGCCAGCCAGCCCCCGATGCTGCCGAAAATGGCCGCCGCCGCCAGCCACCCGCTGCCCCCGCCAGCCAGCCCTCGCCAGCGCCAGCCAGCCCCCAATGCCGCCGAAAATGGCCGCCGCCGCCAGCCAGCCGCTGCCCCCGCCAGCCAGCCGCAGCCGCAGCCAGCCAGCCAGCCACCGACGACGACAATGGCCGAAAATGGCCGGAAATATCCCCCGCCGCTGCCATCAGCCAGCCGCTGACGCCGAAAATGGCCGCCGCCGAACATCGCCGACCTCCGCAAATGGCCGCCGCCGCCTCCAGCTAGCCGCCACCGCCGCCGCCTCCACCCAGCCCAGGATGCCCCGCCGCCGCCGCCGCCCGCCAGCCCTCAACGACGCCTCCGGTAAGGTTCGCTCCTTTTCTTCTTGCTGCCCTTTCTGCTTGCTACCCTTCCCTTCCCATTCTAGCGCCCATTGTATTGGAATTACAATGGGCTCTTTTCCTAGTTTAAAACTAATTCTCTTATACCTAAGACTCCAGTTCCTGTACTGAATGCTGGCTTGTTTGACCCTGCTGTGGATTTTCCAGAATTAAGTTCCTACCAGAAAGCACTCAAGCCGCGTCTGCACCTGAACAGATGAAGCTACCGAATCAGCCCATTCGTTCACCAAGTTCGGCATTGCCTAATTAGCTAAAAGTCTTTGCATCACGTAGGACCAAATTCTAGATGTGCTAGGAATGGAACCTCAAAAGACACAATAAAAGAAAACCATTATTATTATTATTATCACTATTATTATTATTATTATTATTATTATTATTATTATTATTATTATTATCATCATCATAATTATTATTATTATTAGATTTATTTCCCGCCACTCCCTTACGGCTCGTGGTGGGTAACAATATCCCAAAATCCCCATTAAAACCCCATTAAAACAATAATAACGTTACCAATATTACCGGCATGTCAAGAACTGCAGCTCAACTTCCCCCCCCTCCCTCCCACTACTAGCAGGTGGAGAGGAGGTCCTGATGATGTTTTGCTTCGGGTCCAGAACCTGAGTCCCCGGGGGAGGCATAGATCTATTATCAGCCCTGGCCTCAACCATAAACCTGGCGGAAGAGCTCCGTCTTGCAGGCCCTGCAGAACGTTGAAAGATCCCGCAGGGCCCGCAGCTCTCCCGGGAACTCATTCCACCAGGTCGGGGCCAGGACTGAAAAGGCCCTGGCCCTGGTCGAGGCCAGGCGTGCTTCCCTAGGGCCGGGAACGACCAGCAAATTTTCACCCGCAGAGCGTAAGGCCCTGCGAGGGGCATAGGGCGATAGGCGGTCCCTCAGGTAAGTGGGTCCCAACTCGCGTAAAGCCTTGAAGGTTAGAACCAGAACCTTGAACTGGATCCGGGCAACAATTGGCAACCAGTGCAGCTGCCTCAGCACTGGCTGGATGTGGGCCCTCCAAGGTGTGCCAGTGAGGACCCTTGCAGCTGCATTTTGCACTAGCTGAAGTTTCCGGATCAAGGACAAGGGAAGGCCCGTGTAGAGCGAGTTACAGAAATCTATTCTGGAGGTGATAGTTGCATGGATCACTGTGGCTAAGTGTTCAGGGGACAGGTAGGGTGCTAGTAGTCAGACCTGGTGAAGGTGGAAAAACGCCTGGCCCGCTACTTTTTTGACCTGCGTCTCCAAAGTCAGGGAGGCGTCAATGGTCATACCCAAGTTCCTGGCCTGGGATGTGATGGTGAGTTACCTGCCAGGGTGGGTAAGCGCGCTTCCTGATCCCGCCCCCTACGTCCCAGCCACAGGACCTCTGTCTTGGAGGGGTTGAGTTTCAGGCGACTCTGCTCAAACCATTCTGTCACTGCTTCCAAACATCTGGCGAATGGTATCGGCGGGGAGTCTGGGCGGCCGTCCATGAGGAGGTAGAGCTGGGTGTCATCAGCGTACTGGTGGCAACCCAGTCCAAAACTCCATACCAGCTGGGCCAGAGGGCGCATAAAGATGTTGAATAATGTGGGGGAGAGGACTGCGCCCTGGGGGACCCCGCAAGGGAGTCCATGGGGTTACTAGGGTTGCCAACTCTGGTTGGAAAATACCTGGAGATTTTTTGGGGGGGGGAAGGTGCTGAGGGAGGGACCTCAGTGGAGTATAATGTTCTGGAGTCCAGCCTCCATTGTTGCCATTTTCTCCAGGGGAACTGATCTCTTCTGTCTGGAGATAAGCTATGATGATTCCAGGTCCCACTCTGGGATTGGCCTCCCATTCTGCCTTGAGAGCCCTAAGTGGCGTCAAGTTAGTCACAAGTGGGGTGACCCACCAGCCACAGGAGAAGCAATTTGCCCAGAACTGTTCTCAGATCATTTCTGGGGGGTTCTTCCTCCATAGTATTCATGGGCAGTCAGGGTCTGTGCAAGCAAAACAAAAATATGTGTACTGCAAATGGGGGGGGGGGGGGGAAGGGGGAGAAAAGCCTTCCCCCTATTCCACCCCCAGGCCAGAAGGCGGAGAGATGGGGCAGGGAGTGGGAAAATAGCCATTTCAACATCTCTATCTGCAAATGGTGCTGTCCTTTCAACTCTTGACAGCCCACAAATGCTGCAACGGTCTAGTCTCAGTGTAGAACAGAAGTCTCAGCATCACAACATTTCCCTTGTAAAATTAATTACTAGATTATGGATTGCTGTGATTTGGTGTTTATGAAGTCTACCCTACATTAATGCTTATTAATCCCTGGGAATACTTCCCCTAACTATTAGGGGAAATATGCAAGAGTCCTGGGGCACTTGAAAGTCCCTCACATTTCTATTCCAGCCTAAGCATTCACAGACCAGGTCTACTTTGTCAGAGGTGTGACAGGAATCTTCATAGTTAGGAAGTGGCTCTTTTCAAGTGCATATGTGTGTGTGTGTGTGGGGGGGGGCAAGATTTAAAGCCCCTCCCACCTGAAATGAATGAGAGAATGAGAGAGCTGTGAGCCAGCTTGGTGTAGTGGTTAAGAACAGCAGCCTCTAATTTGGAGAGCTGGATTTGATTCCCCACTCTTCCACATGCAGCCAGTTGGGTGACCTTAAGCCAGTCACAGTTCTCTCAGAGCTCTCTCCACCTCACATACCTCACATGATGTCTGACATGGGGAGAGTAAGGGTAGGCAATTGTAAGCTGCTTTGGGACTCCTTTGGGTAGTGAAAATTGGAGCATAAAATACACAAAGTGAGTACAGGCGCAGAACAATGCTACATAATTACCCTAAGACTCCTAAGGGTAGCTGGGAAGCTCTGCCCAAGGAATTCTCACCACTTGAGGAAGTGGGAAGGTTGTAACTGAATATATAAGCAGCCTTTGGGTTGGAAACATACTTTTAATTCCTAAGGAAACCAACTGTGAAACTACTCATTTATACCCTGCCTTTCTCCTCAATGGGGACCCAAGACGGCTTACATCTTTTCCCTCTCCTTTTTCTCCTCACAACAACCCTTTGAAGCAAGTTAGAGTGAGAGAGTGTGGATGGCCCAGTGAAATTCCATAGCATGAAGGAGGATTTGACCCTGGCTCTCCCAGGCACTTTTAATAACTACGCCATGCTGGCTCTATGCCACAGAGTTTGCAATGCCTGCACCCCATTTATTGCAAATCTTGCAATTGTAGAGATTTCATGTTTAAAAAAATGCTTACAGCTATAAGAATAACAATAAAAACAAAAAACCCGCATGTGATCCCTAGGCTACTATACCTGTCTGGCTCAGAGATCCAGAATATACAAGTCAAATAGAAAAGTGGACTCATTTGTCTCTTCACAAATTCTCACTCTTTACAAATCGGCCTCAAAGCGCCAGCTGTATCCCCTCCTGTTTCTTCTTGGTTGGCGGAGCTGACTGTGCCTTAATTTACTAAGGCTTTGATCCAAGGAAAATTTTCCTGTGGACTTCAGTGTGAATTAGCGTTGGCGCTTTCAGGCAGCATATAGAGGTTAAGTGCTTGGCACCTTTCCAAACAGCTTGTGGATACACACCTGCAATCTCATTTCTGTGTTTTTTTATATAACCAGACACATAATTTCTTTTTTTTTTTAAGGAGATAAGCAGGTACCACCACAGTCAATCAAAAAAAAAATGCACCCATTCTAACCACAGGGTTCAAATGACATAACAGACATTAGGTGTTCAAGTTTTGCGGTGAATTTCGGTCAAAGCAGGGTCTGTGTAGGGGGGTGTAAATGTCTCTGTGCTGGGAAAACAACTGTAAGTCTGAGAAATGTGCCAGTGTTTGTAAACTTTAGGTTTGGGTTCTCAAAAGATTTAGAGTTTTTTTTAAAGCTGGGGGCAAGGATTTCAGACACACAACCACCTCCTGTCAGGGGAAGGATAAGTATATGGGGAAACACACTTTCATTAGAAAAGGCTTAGTTCAGGGAGAAATGATTCCACCTCCTTGGTTCACATCACGTGTAATTATGCCTCATGTAGTTCTACACATTGGCTACCATTCTATGTGAACTTAAGCAACATGGACTTCAATTGGATTTACTTACATAAGACAGCATTATTGGAATGACTACAGAATCATGATTCCACATAATAATTCTCAGAACACATGTTCATAACATACTCGCTACCTGATTGACCCTCAGGGATGTCACTTGGCTCCAGGAGGACCATTCAGGCAGGGGATGCCCCGCTCCCGACCACCTTAGCCTCTCTAATTAGTTCTCAGGGATGTCACTTATCCCCAGAGGTAGGGGGTCCCCACCAATCAGGTAGGGGACACCCTGCCTCTGATTGCTTTTGCCTCCTCCTACCAACCGCAGAAAAAGCCAGCAGTCAGGTGAGCAGGTCTAACTGGGTGGCTGGATGGGAGGGAGAGGCTGGGCCTGCAGGCCAGCCCCAGGGAGGCCACTGCCTTGGCGGTGGCAACCTGGGTAAAGGTGGGGGAAGGAAGGCCTCTAAGCCTAAACAGCCTTGCCACCTGCCTGGCCAGGTTTTGCCAGCAGCTGCCTGGGTCTGGGGGGTGGGGGTGGGGGTGGGGG
Source organism: Paroedura picta (assembly GCF_049243985.1). Taxonomy (NCBI): domain Eukaryota; kingdom Metazoa; phylum Chordata; class Lepidosauria; order Squamata; family Gekkonidae; genus Paroedura; species Paroedura picta. The sequence goes on from NC_135371.1 coordinate 91,842,024, forward strand.
TGAGGGTGGGGGTGGGCCAGGAAGGGGTGGGGGTGAGGGTGGGGGTGGACAGGTGGCAGCAGGGCTGTTTGGGCCAGGAGGCCTTCCTGTTCTGTCCGCCCTCCCCCCACACTTGTATTTTTTTATACAATGGGCTTTTTTGCTAGGAGAAAATAATCACAAGTGAAAACAAGAGCTTGAACTGTAGAAATCAGTTACAATTGGGATTTGGTGTGCAAAATTTACATATACTAGACAAGGCCCTCCAGGATTTAATGAAGAAAACACACGTACACAGAGATGGAGAATATGAAGCTAAGGCCAGCTGAGACACACATGGTGTAGTGTTTAAGAGTATCGGACTCTAATATGGAGAGCCGGGTTTGATTCCCCACTCCCCCACGTGCAGGCAGTTGGGTGACCTTGGGCAAGTCACAGAGCTCTCTCAGCCTCACCTCAAAGGGTGTCTGTTGTGGGGAAAGGAAGGGAAGGGGATTGTAAGCTGCTTTGAGACTTCTTCAGGTAGTTAAAAAGTTGGGTACAAAAAGTCAGCTCTTCTTCTTGTATAAATGTGGCAAGGCAAAGCTGAAGCCTCAGGTGATAAGTTGAGGGGACAGCTGCTTCTGTCTGTTTTATTACCTAATCCCACCCATCACTCTTTGCCTCTGTCTGCATCTTGTTGCACCACTGCCCATGAGCAGGAACAACTAATGTTCCTCCCAGCATTGTTCAAACATCCGTATGTCAAGCCAGGCATGCCTACTAGGACTCCCTCAGCTCCACAGCCCCACTAGGTCTATGGCATTTCAACATGACTGGAATGAGGAGGCAAAAACATTTGCTGCTCCAGCTCCAGGTGGAGACAGAAAGGGCCAGACTAGATGTTACAGTGCCCATGTGTCCAGTCTGTGGGTGCCAATGCCCAGTCCTGATCACACCCACCTTTTGGCAGGACTAGGCAATCTTGTCCCTTGCCAAGCCCTGTGGAGTGCCAAAACACCCCCCCTCCCCATGGCTGTTGAAAAAGCACATGAGAGGGAAGCAAGATTGCCTGATCCAGATGTACTGTGGGCCTTGCATCCTTTAAAAAATGGCCAAGTTCAGCTCTCAAATGGCATCAGCATCCATGAATCTGTGGACATCACAGAAGTGGGCAGGAATAGGTTGGTGGGAGCCATCACCTTTGATAGCACCCACACAGATATCCTTAAGTGGATCATTTCACTAAATTATGTCCTTCAGGGTTTCCAATGTGGTGGAAACTTACAGCCTTTAATTTCCATTTTAAAATCCCCATTCAACAAACAGGTGATCAAAGACTTTTATAAATGTTAACTGTACAGAATGGCAGCCCTATCTCTAGGCGTTGCATCCAGGAAATGCTTGAGGACTGCAATATCAGAAGTTTGCCAAAAAACCCTGATTTCCTTCCTTGCCTGGAATGCTGTTTAAGCATCTAGCACAGCATGTTATGGAACTACTCGGATTTCAGGTCCTTATGCATAAATGTCTGCTGATATATTTTTAGTTAAACGCTATTATTTTCATACATATCCTGGAAATGCTGAGCCCCTCAGGGCTCCCACAGCTATTTCAACAATACAAAGCAATTTAAAACAATAGCTGAACACACAAACTTTCAGCATAATGGAACAAGCCAGCAAGCTGAAAGACAAAAATGCATCACTAATCCAACAAACCATACACCTTCTCGAAATGAAGCTTAATTTCCTGATGTTTGCATCTTTGACTTGTAGGATCCCACAAAGTTTCATCTTGTCCCCTATGCTCTTTAACTTCTACACAAACTTGCTGTGTGAGGTCATCTGGAGATCTACGTTGGGTTGGGTTGTGACCAGTATGTGGATGATACTGAGTTTTGCCTTGCACTTCTGGCTGATCCCAGGAAATCTGCAGAAGCCCTGAACCAGTGCCTGGAAGCACTTTTAGGCCCATTATGCACGGCCACCGAAACGGTGATTTCGGGTCACATGGAAAATGTGGAGGGGGAAGAAGCGAAGCAAACTGCTTATGCATGGGACGGGACGCAACGGCGGCAAAACCCAGAGTAACCGATTCTGCACGCGGTGACCCCGGCACAGCTTCTGGTTGCGCCCCGGTCACCCGGAAGCTGCGCTTTCTTCCGCTTTTCGCTAATGCGGCCTTTTCGGTGGCATGCACCGAATTTGTGGCCAGTTGCCGAATGTGTGTTATCCCCCCTGTGCATAATGGGCCTTACAGTGGCTGCAAGCTGATAAACCAATTTAATCTTGACAAGACAGAAATGCTACTGGTGAGCAGAAGGTCTAACCTGAGATTTAAGGTCACTTGTTTTGGATAGGGTTGAAGTCCCCTTGAAGGATCAGGGCTGTACTTTAGGGCTACTCTTGAACCCAAGCCTACTACTTGTTAAGCAGGTGGCAGATATGGCTTGGAGTGTCTTTTCCCCCACTTCTACTGGTTAGCCAGCTGTAGTCTTTCCTGAGCAGAAAACATCTGACCGCATGACCTGGTTATATCTAGGTTAGATTACTGCAATGCACTCTGTATGGAGTTGCCCTCAAAAGGTGCTTGGAAACTTCAATTGGTGTGGAATGCTACAGTCAGTGTGGCTGGACTGGGTTGTAGCTACTGTGTCATTCCAGTCTTGGTCCATCTAAACAGGCTCCTGATTTGCTTCACACCAACATACCTGAAGGACCACCTACTTTATTTAGAACCTATTGGACCACTGCGGTCTTCATCCAAGATCCTGCTTCAGCAACCCAGGAGAGGGCATTTTTGGTTAAGGCACAAAACCTCTATAACTTCTCAGGGAGACTTGTCTGTCCCATTTGGTTGCCACCAGAGATTCAGGGTTTTTAATTTGTTTTGTTTGGTGTTCCCTCAGTGATCTCTCCTTCCTGCCCACTTCCTTGATTGTATGGGGTTTTAATGTTTTTATTTGTGTATTTTAATTCTATATGTAATTGCTGTAATGATGTGGAGCTGATTTTAATATTTTATTATGTATATTTTTATTTATTTTTGTATTTATATACCACACTCCCCTGTGGCTCAGGGCGGTTTACATAAAAACGTAGAAAACAGTACATGGAACTTAGTTTTTCAGAACAATTAAAATATTAACATTAAAACTATAACAGAGGTAACGGACTATAACAATGCAAACAGGTCCAGAGCAGAATGTATGAGTGGATTTCTGGGAGGGAGGGAGCAGGGGCCCTGTAGATGTTGCTCGTTCGCTCAGTCTCAACCAAACACCTGGTGGAAGAGCTCCCTTTTGCAGGCCCTGCAGAGAAGGCTCTGGCCCTGGCTGAGGCCAGGCAGGCTTCTTTAGGGCCAGGGAGCATTAGCCGGTTGGTGGTGGTGGTGGAGCGTAAAGCGCTTTTAACTTGTTAGCTGCCTTGTTGGCCCGTTTGAGAACATAAGGGTAGGGTATACATTCTGTAAATAAATAATACCTCAGTTGACATAATATGCTGTTCTGAAAACAAATTTCATTATGTTCTAAGAACAGTAAATTAGCAAGTTTTTATTCACTGCAAAAACATCTGTACTAGGGCCACTGACTCTGCAATATGCAATGGCTGTTTTCTGAAACAGAATTCATTCTTTCCTTTTTAAAAATCCATTTTCTGTATATCTATAGACCTATTGAGAGAAAAGAAGCTGTAAGTACAAATTTGATCTCCACTGACTACCAACCTTTTAGTTCTAAAGAACAGAAAACCTCTGACAATGGAGTTTCTCCCCATAAATCTGTGTTTTAAATCTAATGAAGGTAACAGCAAGGCAGTCATTCTGATGGCCTCTATAAAGTTACTGTGTGTCAGCCCGATTTAGTATATAAATCATTTTCATCCACATGTATCAAAAGCAAATATTGGATAGCAAATGCATATGATCACTGTAGCTAACAGGGAAAACCTTTGCACTGATCCAAGGCTGCTCTTGGATTGCATATTGTTCCAGGTCTTGATAAAGACTGGACAAAGACATTATTAAAACTCTTCGCCTTAGATAAAGCAGGAAGCTAGATCTGTAGGTATGCTGCCAGTGGAATGATTGTTTTCATAGAGCAGAAAGGAAGACAATTTAGCACCTGCTGCAGTTACATCTTTGGAGTAAGCAAACTGATTCATTTTACAGCCCCATTTACCTATAGTGTACACAGCAAGGACAATTTCACTCCACTGACATACAAGGGAGGAAAATTTAATGTGCTCCACAACAATAATACTGTCTAAGTGACTATATCACTTTTGGTATATTTCCAGCCTCATCTCATGTTCTATAATACATGGAAGCTTAGCAGCCTCCTAGTGGCAATCTTTGGTCAGCAGCGAGGACGGTGTGGAAAACCCCACTGAGTTTTGATATGATTAGTTCTGCACTCTCACCAACCAAAGACTGTACACAAATTTGCTGCTGCTCAGTAAACCATCCTTGTGGTTCTTAGCACTCAGGCTAATAACCTAAAGCAGTGGTGAGTTAGATCAGTCACCACCTTCAAAAACTTTCCTACTTGGGTAGCCTTAAAACAGCTATGTCTGTCAGCCCCATTTCTCATGCAAGAACAGAATCATTTTCATAGTGGAGGCAGAAAAGAAACACTCGGAGGACCTGAATGCCTACTTAGAGTTGTGTTTGGGTTTGAAAACAGGATGGCAAGCAACAAAAACAAGAAGATGAGGGTTACATATCTGAGTCCTGAACCTGCAGAGATCAAGAAGGGTATGCAAAGAAAAAAAGCCATAACACAAGTCACCCCATATGCCCCTTAGGGGCAGAAAATGTCCTGGTTGCAGCTCCCACTGCCCACCAGCGCTTCAGTGACTGGTGGGAAGAATTTTTTAAAAAATCACTGTTGGGCACTTGTGTTATGTCACTTCCAGGGAAAACCCAGAAGTGACATCAATTCTGCCTAGGAAACACTAGATTCCTCCATGGAATCAGTAGATTCATCCATGGTATCCATGCCAATCTCAGAGGACAGGGCTGAGTAGAGGAAGCCGGAAAGAAGCGATTGGAGCCACCACTGCCTCACCACTGGTCAGAGCTACACACTAGGCCATGAGTAAGAGGGAGATGCAAACTACCACAGCGGCCATGATCCTGACCCCCCTCTACTGTGAATAAGATAAAACAGCTCTTTAAAGACAAACCTGACCATGTAGGAGTTAAAGTTGGTGTCTTAATGAACTCTCTTGTACCCTAGAACAGGGGTCGTCAACCCCCTGTCTGCGGCCTGGTACCGGGCCGCGAAGGCCTCGGTGCCAGGCCGCAGGCAACCGCACCTGCCTCTCCCCCCCCTGCTGCAAGAAGCTTGCCAGGCCCTGAGTAAAGCGGCTGCCAAAGCGGCGAAAATGTGCTGGCGAAAATGTGCATGCACGGTTATTCTGCGCATGCGCGTTAGTGCCACCTGCTGGCGAAAACGTGCATGTGCGCGGCCGGGCCAGCAGCTTTCCCTCAACCCTGGAGGCGGTCCTCAACCGGAAAAAGGCTGGGGGCCGCTACCCTAGAATAGCGATCCCCAATCTTTTTCCAGTTGAGGACCGCCTCTCTAGGGTCAAGGGAAAGCTGCTGGCCCGGCCGCGTGCATGTGCGTTTTCGCCAGCAGGTGGCGCTAACTCGCATGCGCGGCATCTCCGCGCGTGCGCGTTAGCATCTGCTGGCATGCCGGAGGCTGCGCCTGCCTCTTCCCCCCACTCTCACAGCAAGAAGCTAGCCGGGCCGCGAGTGAAGCGGCCACTTTGGCGGTCGCTTCACTAGGGGCCTGGCGAGCTTCTCGCAGCGGGGGGGGGGGGAAGAGGCAGGTACGGTTGCTGGCGGCCTGGCACCGAGGCCGCAGACCGGGGGTTGGCGACTCCTGCCCTAGAAAATACCACAATGAAGGGGAATTCTGACAAAGAAGTAGTAGAGGATGGTGTCAGGGTGTTTATTGAAAAGAAAGCACAGCTGACCCTGCTAGGAACGGAAATGAACTATATAGAAAACAAACTGTCCAGTGAGTTTGTCTTCAATAATCCAAACATCAAAGGAACGTGTGGTTGCGGAAAAAGTTTCAACATTGGAAACCTCAGGACTAATCCCATGATTTTAACACCACCAAACTGCTTTCTGAAGTAATCACTTGGGACAGTTTCATATCTTTAGGCTTTGTGTAATATGGCTGCCTTTCCAAGAATATAAAAACACTGCATTTTGAAAATTTAAAAACCCAGAAAGTCTATTGTTTCACCTACCTTTTCACACAGTTCTGTTCATGGCTTCACATAAGTAAGTCCCAGTATGTTCAGTGGTGTCTGCTCTAAATTTAGGGCTGCAATCTTAGACTCACTTTAGATGTCATGTCAAACCACAGTTTTACACCATGGATGAAACTTGAGCTAACTCGCACTAGTCCTTCTTGGAAGGAGTAGCACACAGACAGACAAGATCCTGCTTTCTTTTCCCTTGAAATCCATCTGATTGCTCCATGTATATTTCTTCAAATAAATCTCCATTAAGGAATGCTGTTTTGATATCCATATGCTCAACATGCATTTTCCTTGATGCCTCAATACTTAGAAGAGTCCTGATGGTGGTATACTTAACAGTAAGTGCAAAGGTTTCAGAAAAATCAGCTCCAAGCTGTGGGGAAAACCTTTTGCCACTAAACAGGCTTTGCATTTTTCCACATTCCCACCAGCATTTTGTTTTACCTTAAACAGCCATTTGCAACCAATGGCTTTCAGCCCAATGTTATTGACAAATTACTTATTGCAGGGTAATTGCAAAGCAAGATTTAATACTGAAAACAAACCACGGTTTGTAATCTTAGTTTTCAGGGCAAGATCCAACCCTTGCTTGCTAGATGGGATGCAATACCAAGCTTTGGTTTATCACAAACCAAGAAAATAACTAAATGTGTTTGGGTCACACAAGGGGAGAGAGGAGGCAAGATCATGCAAATGAACCTGAGGCACCATTCATTTCCCTATTACCATATCATGTTACTGTTTGCATCCAGATCAAACCTATGGCACTGATGGGATCGAATCTGTGTCACCGATGCCTTGAGCTCGGAATGTACACTACCATAAAAATGTACACTACAGTATAGCAAATAGGATTTAAAAATTAAAACCTTAAAATCTTAAGCAGTCACATCTCACAGTTGCATGAGTTTATAAAAACATTAAGGATAAATTCAAAGGGTAGCCGTGTTGGTCTGGAGTAGCACAACAAAATCAGAGTCCAGTGGCACCTTTAAGACCAACAAAGATTTATTCAAGGTGAGAGCTTTCGAGTGCAGGCACTCTTCCTCAGACTAAGAACTGACCATCATAACAGTAGGAATATAGAAGCAAAAGTTAATCCTATTACATTAGTAAACTGTGGTTAGATGCTGTGACACTCGAAAGCTCACACCTTGAATAAATCTTTGTTGGTCTTAAAGGTGCTACTGGACTCTGGTTTTGTAAAAACTTTAAGGTAAGCCATGCATAGTGCTTACCATTGGTAATCAGTTGCAATTGGCCAAACCAAATGGCCCATGTGGAACCAAGGTCAGGTAAACATTAAAGCCATTGCACTTAAATCAGTAGCCTATATCTACTTACCACAATTTAGTACAAAATTATATAGAGAGATGAAGGTCATATGTAAAAGAGATTTAACTTTTGGGTTGCTTATGTGCATTTCGCAGAATATGGCAAGTGCCACTTCATTCGCTCCCTTCAGCCCGCTATCGCTATCATGCTACAATCATCGGCTACTCATTTCAGTGCTTCTTGGTCTAGCTCACTTTTCTCACTTTTGCTGCAGTCAGATTGTTTCAGCCCACCAACATAACAACAAAGGAAATAAGGGAAAGTTAATGCCACCTACGCTTTGGGTTTTATTATTGCTGGCTCCTGCCCACACTGCCCTGCCTGAATTTGTGATGCTATTTGCATATGACCACATTAGCAACAGATATAAGCAATTACTCTGACAATGAGTACATGATTAGAATGATAAGCTCTATTATACACAACTGAGTCTTCGTATGATGTACAGATTGAGCCCATGCGTTGCTGTGTCAGCAAATATAGATCTGGTACACAACAACAGTTAGACCTACATTCAGTGCCACTGGCAAAACACATATGACAAGCCAGTTTCTCCCTCCATAATGCAGCATAGCTTGCATACCATTGTGCTATATCATACAAGGCTATTTCAAAGCAAAGAAAATGGCTTGGGGGGGAGAGCAGGAGAGAAGAGATAATTTGTTAATAATTATATATAATTATATAATTAATAATTATATAATTAAAAAAATAAATTGATACATTAGTGATACTCTCGTTCATACTTTCTCAACCAGGGTTTCTTGACAGTCCTGGAAGGGTCCCCAAAATGGTTGAGTGTTAGTTAATTTTTAATATATTTTAAAAATTTGTTAAACATTTATCAGGTGATGGGACAATATATGGACCCCCCTCCCAAAATGACCAAGGATGGGCCTGGAGGGGGTGGGAATGGGAGGGGCCTTGGGTGGACGTGTACATAGCTATGCTTCCCAACCACACTCTGCATGATCGTGCCACTTCTGCAGTTTCTTGATGCCTGAAGGATTTCTCATTGGTAAAAAACTTCAGAAAGGCTGCTCTAGTTATATGATACATTTTGGGCCTAACCACATATTTCAGAATCCTTGCTTCATGTTTGGGTCCATCACAATGACTTTCTGTCACATGTAAGCTGCTTCAAGTGGGTAGCTATGCTGGTTTGAAGCAGCAGAACAAAGTTAGACTCCAGTAACATCTTTAAGTCAAAATTTTATTGAAGGTAAAAAGCTTTCACGTGCATGCACACTTTGTCTGATGCAGTAAAACAAGAAGTCCTTAACCCTTACTTATTGATAGAATGGGGTTAGTTGCCAAGAAGGGCAGGTTAGAGTCAAGATGCATAAGTCACTGGGCAATTATAGGTGAGATTGGATTAAAGTGGTTGGTAAGATCTGTGAATAGCAGTAAATTATCATACAAATATAAGAATTAACCCACAGATGTGAAAACTGAATTTGAGTGACACTTCCAAGATGAATAAAGTTCAATTTTGGATATAAGTAAGAACTGAGGAACTCCACATGTGTAGATGCACACGTCTTCAATAAACTGGAACTTATTTCCTCAAATGTTACATATAAGTAGAGAGTAGAGGAGGTTAGAGAGCCTCTTGTGACGCAGGGTGGTAAGGCAGCAGAAATGCTGTCTGAAGCTGTCTGCCCATGAGGCTGGGAGTTCAATCCCAGCAGCCGGCTCAAGGTTGACTCAGCCTTCCATCCTTCCGAGGTCGGTAAAATGAGTACCCAGCTTGCTGGGGGGTAAACGGTAATGACTGGGGAAGGCACTGGCAAACCACCCCATATTGAGTCTCCCATGAAAACGCTAGAGGGCGTAACCCCAAGGGTCAGACATGACCCGGTGCTTGCACAGGGGATACCTTTACCTTTTTAGAGGAGGTTAATTGCCAGGAAGGGCTAATTAGAGTCAAGCCAATTGAGCAATAAATATATCCAAGATTGGAATAACACATTTGGTAAGACCTGTGCATAGCAGCAAATTTTCATACAGTTAATAAAAGAGTTAACAATATATGCGAGAACAAAGTTGAATTCTGGGTATATGAGAATTGAGTGACTTAGCTTGTGTAGTGAGATAAGAAACCGATATCTCTGTTAAGCCCAAGGGGTTCCATTGTCCTGAATACTGTAATAACTTGTAAATCAGCAATCCTACTTTTCAGTCTGTTTCTGAAATTCCTAGCTACTTTGAGGTTCCACATTGAGTGCCCTGAGGCTGAAATGTTCTCCAGGTTTTTCAGTTTTGTGATTCTTTATGTCAGATTTGTATCCATTTATCCTTTGGTTTGATCTGCTTGCCCTATGTAGAGAATGAAAGGGCATTGTTGGCATTTAATGGCGTATACAATGTTGGAAGATGGGGAAGTGAATAAGCCTGATATGGTGTAGTCCAGTGACTGTGTTGTTTAGGTGTATCTGGCTGAGAGCTTCAAACTTCCACCTGGGACTGCCAGGATGCCAACTATGGCAGGCATTCTTCATCCTCTGATCTCAACCGATGCGCTAAATAGCAGCAAGAACAGCCATATTTGATACTTTTGCAAAAAAAAAAATGGGTGTAAGCCAATGGAAAGTAGGGTTGCAACTGATCATCAGAATTACAAGTGACCACCAGACTACAGAGATCAGTTCCCCTGGAGAAAATGGTGCTTTCAAGGGTAAACTCTATGGCAATGTACCCAAATGAGGTTCTTCCCTAAACCCAACTCTCCCCAGACTCTAAATCTCCAGGAATTTCTCAGCTTGGTGTTAGGGTTCCTACTGGAAGAGCACACAGTTTGCACGCTGAAGGTCTCAGGTTCGAGTTCCTGGCATTTTCAGTGAAAGGATCACTGGCAGGAGGTATTAGGAAAGACCTACCTCACTTGAGTCACTGGCAATCAGAGTACAGTCTACTGTGCTAGATGAACCAGAGGTCTGGTTTAGACAATTTCACATTATATTCACATATAATACTACAATCACATGCTCCTCTTTGCAACCCTTCTGAAGTTGCTGTTAACATTCTCTTAATGCAAGTAGGGCCTGATAGCACAATCAAGCAAGCATCTACTGTAAAATTCACTTTTTAAGGATGATGATGTGTCATATTTTTAACTGTACAGAAAGGACTGAGCAGCCTGTTATTCTTTGTCTTCTTTTTCTGCTTTGCAGACATCTCTCTCCCTTGAGAGGAAGATGTAGGTGGTTCAGTAGGGACCGTTGGATGTGGAAACAAAGGTCAAGAGGTTCGTCAGAGGCTATTTGCATGCAAGGAGATAAGACCAGAATAGATTAAATCTGTTATGGGACAAAGAAACTGAGCCCAATAAACTTTTGACCCTACTGAAAAATATAACTTTACAGTTACTCTTAGATGAAAAAATCACCTCCCTAGTTATTGTCTTAACCACATAGAAAGCCCCACCACTCTCTGACCAGTATTTGTTGGATCAGTAATTCCACAGCTGCATTGTTCACCCAAAAGACCATTTTGTTTTTATTTTTAAAGCAACATGTTCAGTATTAAACAATGTATACATGTTCCCAGAATAAATGTGATAGTCTATGTAATCTAATTGTCTATTTAAAAATTCTCTTATCTGGCCTCCAGAGGTACTAGCTAGATCATATATATCTAAGCTAGGCAAGGACATTTACAACTTAAGCATCTTTACACTTCAATAATACCTATTTAAGCATTTATAAATTACATAATAATGAAATGATGTCCAGGCTACAAAATTAGCAACTTTTTAATTAGTTTTTCTGGTGATGTGAAAAAATAAGTTTTTAAGCTTTTTATAGGCACAATACTGTGGGTTTACAAAGTTGGAAAAATATGGCACAGTATGTAGGAAAATGAGCCCAGGTAAGAATGGCAAAGAGCAAGAATTAAACAAATTCGGTACAGAACTAAGAATTTTGCTCTTTCTAGTCTTGTTGATAAAAATGTGCATGCTGTTCAAAGGGAGAAATTTCTGGAAAAGATTCAAAAGGACTATTATCTAAATCTCTGCTAATTCTGCCGATAGCCTGAAATGACTGGGTTCTCCCAAAAAAGAATGCCTCAGTGCCAGCCCAGAGAAAAAGACCTGCTCTTTCTCTGAACACTGGTTGCCCCACTCCATGTACACAAAGTAGCACATTTAATGGGAAACAACTAGAGGAAATCTTGAAATGACTGAATAGAGTTTATTCATCAAAAGCTTACTTATGACATCTCCTTCACTGCACTTATCCCTTCTCATTACAAACAATAACACAACCCTGAAAGTATGGAAGGGAAACAAGATACCTCTGATGTGATTCATGGGGGTTTCGATTTGTCTGACATCAGAGGGGGTGAAACTGGATTGTTTCACACCAAGCAAGCATAGTTCCTCTTAATCTGACATTGTTGCATGACTATCGATGGCACATTCCTCTGCAAAGAAAATGCCTTTGGGCCACTAGGCTAACTTGGGAGGAGGGAAGTGGGGAAATCACTAAATGGTCTGTTACAGAAATCCCAGGAGCAAGCCTCAGTTCTGCCTATTGGGTATCTAGGGTCCTTCTATCTCTTGAATCATACATTCATTTCACCAGGAACAGAAGCATGTACTGCTGTATTGCAGACCACTTAGTTTCTGCTACTATATTTGACATGCTAAAACTGGAATACATAACTCAGAAGCTTTGTAACTACGCTGAAGCCAGTTTTTCACTTGTGATATTCAGTCCCCCTCCCCCCAGTTGTCTGTACAAGGATGGATGGCAAGCCACGATCTGGAGATGCTGTATGGATTATTCAAAAGCTAAACATTTAAACCATGGCTTCTCCACTGCACTGCTTTTGATGTCTCTGTGGCTATTTATTTATTTATCATATGGCATGTCTATAGTATAGCTAGAAAATCCTGGGATTGTCTGGCAGCTGGGCAAGAAATATTTGGAGCTGGTTTGCCACTGCCTGCCTCTGTGTCATGACCCCAAATGTGCCTTGGAAGTATCCCATCCAAATTCTAGCCATTGAATAGGGTTACTGAGAGAGTAAAACTGGGAAAGGAAAACAATGTGCGCTGCCTGAGTTGCTTGGAGGAAAAAGACAAATGTACTAGATCAGGTTGTCTTAACCCAGGAGTTCCTTGATGACCCTGGAAAGGTTTCCCAAATCGGTGGGAGGTAATTATATATATATGTATAAAGTTTGTTAAACATTTATTGGATGATATGACCAAACATGGTCATGTCAACCCGTCTCCTCAAAATGGCCAATGATGGGCCTGAATGGGGTGGAGGGGCCTCAGGTGGGCATGTACAAAGCTATGCTTCCCAACCATATTCTGCACGATCACACCACTTCTTGGATTTCTTCAAGCCTGAAGAATGTTTCAGGGATTTCTCAAATGTTAATAAGTTGAGAAAGCCTGTATTAGATAGGTGATAAATTATTGTGACATCTGGAGATCATCAAACCAGATGACTCAGGGGATGACTTAGCCTGTTGGCCAAACCAAACTCGCTCTCCAGATCTACAATTACCATAAGCCCCTGCCAGCCATGGAACTCATGGTAATTGTAGTCCATGAACATCTGGAGAGTCACAGTTTGTGTATCCCTGCTCTAGGGAGTCCTCTGCCCTGCTGCCTGGAATGATTCCTGGTTCATTGAGGAGCTTGCAGGCATGAGTGGTCAAACAGACAGCTGAAGCACAAGTAGAGGAAACCTGAAAGGGAAGCGACTGAGCACAGGTGAGAAAACATTACTGTGCCTACTCTGTGATTGTGATGGCAGTAATTGTGTCAGACAATGATGTCTAGTGCAGCTTTTCCAGGCTGCGAAGGGGCTCTTATCCCAGGCTCCAAAACTTGTTGACCAGGAAAACATAGGCTTGCTGTGAGGCTTCTTGGAAGCATTTTCTCAGATGGAATAGCTTTCATTCACTATGATTTAGATTCGACATTGGACAGTTCAATCTCACAATGCCATTTGAGTGCAGGCTGGTCCTAGTTGTATGGATGGCTTTCATTTGGTGAGGCCTGATGAAGGGGACAAGCAGCTGAGAAGTACGTGGCTCACCATGTCTAAACTTGACTCTTGTCCTTCATGGCTATTGGTTTCAAGCCAGGTTGCAGTGGCCAAAGGGATCCAAGAGGTAATAAATGCCTCATTACAAGAGTTTTAATTGCCTTGAAAGAGGTGATCATGCAACTCCTCCTAAAGAAGGCTTCCCTGGATGCCACTGATCCACATGATTGTTGCCTACACAGCAACAAGTAGTCTTGGAGGAGAGTGATTATCTAGACCCATTTCAATCAGGATTCAGGTTTTGGTGTGTGACAGAAAAGACCTTGGTCACCTTGATGACTAACATTCATTGGGAGAGTTTGTCTGTTGATTCTCCTGGACTTCTCTGGCATTCAGTAACATCAACCATGATATCCTTCTGGAAAGGCTGCTTGAGTTGGTAGTGAGGGATGTTGTGCTTTAGACCCATTATGCACGGTCTCCATTACAGCAAGTGGGGGTTGGATGGAAGATGCAGCAGAGGAAGGTGTGCAGCAAGCCGTGTACGAATGGCACAGTGGCAACGCCCAGAGCAGCCAGTGGCGATGGCTGAAGAGACGGCAATGCGGAGCAAACAGGATGGGAGCACAGCGAGGGGCTTCCTGGACCTGGCCTGTCAAGCTGGCTGTTCCCCCCTGGATCCCCCTCTCCTGTTGGACATCCTCCACCCAGCCCGAGGCTCCTGCCTCTGCATCCTGGATTCCACGGCCACCTTTCGATCCTTGTTCCCTTCATTCCCATGCACTGACTGCAGCTGCGCAGCACACTGCTGGCGGTGCCTGCCGGACCCGGTGCCCGCCTCCAGGGTAGCGCTGACTGGGCACCTGCGGCCCTACCCGATTATGCACGCTATCTCTCTCGCGCTGCGTCTGGTTGAGCCCTGGCCGGGCGTCAGGCTTCGTTTTCTTCTGTGTTTCCCTAACACGGCTTTTTCGGCGGCCTTCATCGAACCTGCACTCGAGCACTGCCAGCGGTGTGCATTATCGGGGATTTCCGCCAGCGTCGTTCCAGCTCTGAGGCGGATCTTCCCATCCGTGCATAATGGGTCTTAGTTGTTCTGTTCTTATTTTGCTGGCCTATTCCAGAAGGTGGCACTGGAAGGTGGCATTTGTCTTACATGGTCCTGTAGGGATCCATCTCCTTCTTCATGCTGTTTAACATCTATATGAAATAGTTGTGACAGTTCAACAGGTAACCGGGAGTAAAGTGCCACCAGTATGCAGATGATGCCCAGCTCTGTCATTAACACCTGAGTCAGGTGGGTCTGTGGAAGTCCTGGACACATGCCTGGAGATGGTAACAGGATGGATAAGGGCCATTAAACTGAAGTTCAATCTAGAGAAGACTGGGGTGTGGCTGGTCAGTTATAAAGCACCTTGAGGTCTGAGATGTCAGCCCGTCCTGGAGGGGGCTCCATTCCCCTTGAAGGAACATGTTCATAGCTTGGGAGTACTGCTGGATCCTGGCATAAACTGGAGGCCCAGAGCTGTTCTGTGTCATGTAGAGCCTTTTATCCAGTTAGTTATGGTTGTCCCTCAAAAAATGTGGTCTGTCCAATGATCCTTGGTCTGAATATAATAGGCTTTATGTGGAGCTGCCTTTGGAAATGGTCTGGAAACTCCAGCTCTTCCAAAATGCTACAGCTGAGCTATTGACAGGACTGGGAAACAAGTCTAGGGCTGAAAGATCTGCACAGGCTGCAGCCCTGACCTGGATAGCCCAAGCAAGCATGATCATGTCAGATCTTGAAAACTCAGCAGGGCTGACCCTAGCTAGTACTTAGATGGGAGACCACCTAGGATTTGGGTTGCAGTTCCTCCAAGGAACATGATGCGGGAGCCAGGAAATGGCAAACCATCCCCGAACGTCCCTTGCTTGACTGCCAGACAATCCTTGGATCTCCTGGCTACACCCACCATATGATTGATTAATGAATGAATGAATGAATGAATGAATGAATAATCTTACCCATGGCATGTGGGAAAAGGCATGAGAAACAATGTGCAGTTGCATCTTCACATTTTGGCATGTGATAAAACCTCATTCAAGCCCATTTACAATCTGTTTCCAAGGCGGATGTTGGAACACTTCAGAAAACTGACTCTAAACCATGAAATCAACAACCAGCCAAGAACATGTTGTTGTTGTTCTTAGGTGTGAAGTCGTGTCCGACCCATCGCGACCCCATGGACAATGATTCTCCAGGCCTTCCTGTCCTCTACCATTCCCCTGGAGAAGGATATGGCAAACCACTCCAGTATTTTTGCCATGAAAACCCAATGGACAAGTTCAACAAGCCAAGAACATAACTGAACTAAAGCAACCCCCCTCCCATTTATTTGAATCAACTCTTACTTCAAAACACAATGACTTAAATATTCCAGTGACAACAATGACACATTAACACTCCCATTTCCAAACTTCATCAGTTTTCAAGAACGTTTCATTTTGAATCTGCACATCCGAATTTAGAGATATCATTTTTTCCATACTCTGGATTTACATATTTACTTGAGCTGTATACTTTTCTGTAAAGCTCATAACCGGTTATCCCTCAACCCAAAAAAGTGTTATTAATTATGCAGAAATCCCCAGGCATCTATGAGAATCCACCCAGTCTTCAAGGCCTCGTTTCTACACTGGCTGATGCATTTCTCATTTCAGTTGTTGTCACTGTTAAGTTCCTTTGTACTTGTTCTGTTTCCATCAAATTAATCAGCTCTGACAATGAGCAAACATGGGAAGCATTAATTAAAAAATAATGACTCATCCAGTTTCTTTCAGATCAGGTAAGGGCTCTTATTTGTGCATAACACATTTGACTACATATGACACGTTTTGCATGGCAGGCAAGGCACTGAGTGAAAAACAATAATTTATCCTGTGCTTAGTAAATGTTGGAATGCTCATTTAATAGTAAAGACTTGCTCTGTACTTTGCATGTCTTCTAGAAAAACTTCCATAGTCTAACTCAGTGCAACATCAGCTAAAGATAACTCTTTTAAGCATCATTATGGAACACGGGTAAGCTGAAAGACATATCGTGAAAGAAGACAAATAACATATATGGGCCAGACTCAAAGTGATCAGGGTTTCTCCTAAGGCCTGTAGATACTTGTTACATTTCCATTTGGAAGATATCACCTTAGTCTTACCATTCCCATTCATGCTCAAGTCTTGGGTCTTGGAATTACTGTCCAATATATTGTGGCCTAGAGAAAAGAAAAGTCCTGTCCCTTTAACAGACTTAATCGGATGGCATTTACCAAGTGATATTTTTGTTACTATCATACTATGAAAAATGGCAGCTGTTCTGTTCCAGGCAGTAAGACTCTATTAAAGGGAGAGGACCCCCCCCCCCCTTGTCCTGTTGGCAACTCTAGGGATAACATCTTCTTAAATCTAAGAGAGTAACAAGCAGAAGGGGAATCCACCTCCCTCCAAAAAAAAAAAAGAAAAACCAAATTCAGCTAATTTAAGATCAACCATACTCAAATAATAGGCACAATAATTTCTGGGTACAAGTTGCCACATGAAATGAGTGGGAACTGCTGGAGAGTGCTGTCGTACATCTCAATGCCCTTGTGCAGGACAAGTTCACTTTAGACTGTGCATTAATTTCCCAGCCACTTCCTTGGGAATGGACTCTACTTCAGATCAGCTGACTTAGATAAAAAGCCCAAACCCCATTTACGCAACCAACTACTGCCCTATACTAAAACAGTAATAGTGGGGCTACTTTTTCTGTTTAGTGGTAAATGGCAGTTTTCCTGAATAGTAAACAAAAGTAGAGTTCATATACAGTAACAATTAATGGTTCACTGAGGTCTGAGGACACCATATCTCATATAAAAACCAGAGGTGGTCTATCATTATTGTTAAGTGGTTGAATGCATGGCGGCAGTACCTTTGGCTAAACTCCTACAAGCCACAAGAAATACAACTGCAGCCAATGACAACTTTACTACCTGCCCTGCACAGTCCAGGCAAGCACAATCCCATCAGATTTCAGAAGCTAAGCAGGGCTGGCCTTGGCTAGCACTCGGAAGGGTGACTTCCAAGGAATACTAGGGCTATGATGCAGGGGCAGGCAATGGCAAACCACCTCCAAATATCTCTTGCCTGTCTGTCAGGCAATTATAGAATCTCCTGACTATATTACATGCATAAAGTAAAGGTAAAGGTATCCCCTGTGCAAGCACCGAGTCATGTCTGACCCTTGGGGTGAAGCCCTCTAGCTTTTTCATGGCAGACTCAATACGGGGTGGTTTGCCATTCCCTTCCCCAATTACATGCATACCACATGATAAATAATAATAAAATAATAACTTTAAACTATTAGTTTGCTGGATACATGCTGGCAACAATGATGGTACAGAACTGTAGCCCCAAAGCTCTGGAACTCTCTTCCCAGAGAGGGTCGCATGTCCCCTTCAATGTGCTGTTTTCTGGTAAAAACCTTTCTGTATTATTTGGTACCCCCTTAGTGATTCCTCCTTTTAACCAATGTTTCAATTGTTGCTTTTATATTGTTATGTATTGTAGTTCTGTTTTTAATTGTTTTAATGATGTGTGTGTATTTTTTTTGGGGGGGGGGTTAATGGTTTTAAAATGTGCATTTATTAAATAGGTTTAATTTGGTAGCCACTTTGGTGGCCCTTGTCAGGCAGTGGAAGATCTTCCTCCTCTGTACTCCGATTACATCATTCCCCAGATATATGTGGCAGTTGTTGGCAGGCTTAAGTGGGGGGGGGGGGATTGAGGGGTGTGTGGGGGAGGGGATTTTTACTGTTATTTTATAATTTACTGAATTGTATTTTATTGAATATTGGGAGCCACCATGGGCTAGCTGGCTAGGAGCGGTGGCAGAAAAATAAAATAAATAGTACAGTGGAAAACACATTGTATATTTGGTACAAGCTCCATCACAAGCACTCCAAATGTGTTCAATGTGTATTTAAAGACTTTTCTCAACTGTTACACAGTGTTAATGGCAACACAGATATGCTGTAGAATCCACATGTATTGGGCCATAGAATTAAGAGTCACCTGGGCAACAATTTTTAGATGTGCCTGCACTTGAAGTACAGCATCTTGAAAATAGGGTGGCCAATCACTGTGTGACTGTGTCTGTGTGTGGCATGGGGAGGGGGGGGAGATGCCCTGTCTCTTTAAGAGAGGCTTAATTGGATGTTATTTACTTCCATGCCAGAAGAAGTTTCTGCTTCCCATTCCCACCCATTGAGGAAGCAAAGCCAATCGAGTCCTGTGTTATTCAATGGGCTTCCTCCCAGGAAACTGCTTTTAGGACTGCAGCAGGGGCCTCTGTTAAAGGGACAGTTATTGTTCTTTTCCCTTCCAGGCCTGCTGTCAACCCTATTTGAAACAAGAAAAGAAAATGTTAAAAACAATGGGCACTATGCAAGAAATAAGAATAGTGGAGGAAAGAGTCTGTTTCAAACAACTGTCATCATGGCTCTGCCAATAATATAAGGCTAATCTGTGCTAACCCACTTTCCGCCAGTTTCTGTAACAAACTCTCTCTCTCTCTCTCTCTCTCTCTCTCTCCAGGGTACAGAGGAAAGGATAATCCCCTTTAGAGTCAAATGAATCTTTTGCTGACACCCTGCAGCAGAGAGACCGATAGGCTCTCCCCTTGTTTCTCACTTTCAAAGACGACATGTTTACAAAGGCTGCCACCATTACTAATCCCAGATGACACCACAGGTCTGCCTGGAAGAAGTCATCATTTCCTTGAGATGCAGAATTAGTTTCTTTCACTGTCTAATGCCACCTTTCTTCCCCACTGAAAGCAAGATTTATTGTGCCAAGGAAAATAAACACTTTAATTAAAATGTAAAGTGTCTTTTGGTGCTGAATTTCTAAAAAGCCGGTTCCAAAATGATAAATCCCATTTTTTCCTCTATTCTGCATCTCTCTGATCTCTTGATGAGAATGGCTGAATTAAAAACCTGTGCTCAGTGGATTTGCATAAAATTAGACAACCAAGGAAAT
Organism: Paroedura picta; assembly: GCF_049243985.1. NCBI lineage: Eukaryota > Metazoa > Chordata > Lepidosauria > Squamata > Gekkonidae > Paroedura > Paroedura picta. The sequence continues at coordinate 91,861,663 of NC_135371.1, forward strand.
TAATAGGAAATTGAATATATTCTGCCTCTCTTGTATGTGATGTTTTCCCCCCGATTAGGGCAAGACAGATTTGCATTATTATTTTTTAAAATCTGTATTCACAGTATTCCTTACCCTAACTATCAGGACTGCAGCAAGATAGAGTAAAACAAACATGCACATGTTGAAGGATTCCTGCAGTGAAAAGCAAATGCCAATATTATACAGATTACAGAAAGTTCCTAAATAATTCACTCATGACTTGATTTTGGAGATCCCTTAAATTGGGGGTCATCAACCCTCGTTCTGCAGCATGGTGCTGGGCCACGAGAGCCTCGGAATTGGGCCGCGGCTCCCTCTCCCCGCCCCCCCCCCGCATCGAGAAGCTCGCCAGGCCGTGAGCAAATTGGCTGCTGAAGCGGCCGATTAGCTCACCGCCCAGAAAGCTTCTTGCTGTGTGTGTGTGTGTGGGGGAAGCGTGGCCACCGGCAGGCCGGCGGCGCATATGCGCATGTGTGGGGCAGTGCATGTGCAGAGCCGCCACGCACGCACATTTGCGCACCCCGACAGGAGCGCATGCACAAAACTGCCACACATGTGCGTTTGCAGCCCTGCCAGGTGCAAATGCACGCATGCGACAGGTCCGCACATGCGCGTTTGCGTGAGGCTGCCGTGCATGCATGGGGGCCCAGGTCACCCTCTCCTCCTAACCCTTGGCAATGGCCTGCAATCTCAAAAAAGTTGCAGACCGCTGCCTTAAATGCTGTCTCGGTTAAACTTGTTTGTTCTCTGCAGGTACCACAAGGGGCACCATTGTGAATACCTTATAGTTCAAGTAGATGCAGAGATTGTTTTTTCTTGCATGGGTCCACTTCTAATAAACATAGGGACTGTTCCCTGGTACTCCCCAAAAGTAGTGGAGGGAAGATTATAAGAAGTTTGGTTATCATATACTGATGCAGAGATTGAAAGTTGGGGATATAAATCATTGTTAGCATTAGCTCAAAGTAAGGGTGCAAATTTAGGAAGGGAAGCGAGGAAGAAAGCCCTACTCCAGGGCTGATTCAGACATAGTGCCAACCATAGTGCCAACCAAGCCTGGGAAAGTCTTGGGCTTCTTTGCCAGAGAGTAGAGAGGAAAAAGTGGGAGTGCACCAGGAACTAATTAATTACTTCCTTTGAGCTGGCAAATGATGGTTTGCACTTGCTCTACAAATCAGAATTGCAAATTACAGTCTCTGCCCTGAGGAATTTACAATCTGCATTTTAACAGGAAGGGAGGACAGATAGAGCAGAAAGGTATTGGAGAATATATATGTGGATGCAGTTACACATATTTAGGCTTAGTTTCTACAGCTGGGGGCCAGAGGAATAACAGGTCTAGTCCAGTTAGAAATTAACCAGTATATACATTTAGATAGTAGTAAATGAAAATTAATAAATGAAAATGCAATTTTCAATGTTGTTACAAAAACAGTTTTGGTTCTTATATATTTTATCCTGTGGCTTTCAGTTGTCAAGTGAGGTTGTGTATTAAGGCAGAGGGGATCAGAATTCAGACTGGCACATTAGAGGCAGCTTCATGTTTATCTGCAATACAGCAGTCATCCAAACTGACCTTTTTTGTTGAACATTTTTAGAAATGATGCTATATCAAAAGGTAAGGGCTAATGAGCAGCGGGGCCCAGAAGCCAGCAGACACAGGGGAGCTACATTCGCCATAAATCCCCCCCCCCAGCAGCCAGAGTGGACCTGTCAACCCTGGGGGGGGGGATTTATGCCTTGGAGAGTTGATTCCAACTGAGGTCTCTGCCCTCCCCCGGCAGTAACTTAGCCTGGGTTTGGCAACCCCACCCCCATCCACTTCCAGCAGCCAGAGGGGACCTGTCAACTGAGGTCTCTGCCCTAGCCTGGATCTGAATCAACTCTCCAAGGCATAAATTTTCCCCAGGGGAAACAATCCCTCTAGTCTGGAGATGAATGACTGAAAAGTACAGATAACCTATGCCTCTGTGAACAAATGAAATTGTGTTGCAATGCTTAATTCTGTGTTTAAAAAAAGGGCTGGGGGCGATGGGCTTTACATGGCTAGGCAAAGCTGATTGGTTGTCCAGTTGATTGGCAAGGCAAGTTTGGGGGCGGCAAGGCAAGTTTGTGGCGTTCTCATTGCTCCTCGGCAAGAACCGGAAGTAGCTGAGGAATGCTGGAGAAGAAACGATAGCGCTAGGAGAACGCAGATTTTGGCAAGGTGTGAAATGACGATGAGACGCCACAACAAATAGCGATAGAATATTCAGTGCTGGTTCACGAAACCCTGGTTAAGAAAGCCTGCTCTAATTGGAGGCTCCTCAGCAAGGCATCTCTACACAACACCCAAGACCAAGGGAAGGGAGAACCTGTGTTCTGGAGAGCTGGTGCCAGCCCTAACTCATTATTAGTAAGGCCTAAACTTCAGACTTAGCTTAAAATGGGTTCACAGCTCTCCTAAACTGGGAGAAATAATTAAAACTGCTATATTTGTTAATCATGTTGTCATTTTAGCTCTTTTTAATTTTTAAATGGGTTTCAGAAGATTTTGTCCATTTAGAAGACAACTTAAAAAAACTGTATACAAGATTAATGTGTTGTGATTATTACCACATGTATATTGTTGTGTGTGAGCTAAACTAGGGGCAATTCCGCACATTAAAAAAAATAGCATTACGCCAGTGAAATGGCATAGTGCTAAAAATGATCGCACCTTCAGGCATTCCTCACCTTCTGGCTCTCTTGCTTTCGTCTACTGCCTTCTTGCGCTCCTTACACTCCACATGCCTGCTTGAAACACGCTTTACACATGACTCTCTTCCGCCTGTCAATCAAACCAGGTAGCCAATCCCCTTTCTCCATGCATTAAAGGGCGCGTGGTGCCAGCTAATTTTTTAAAAGTAAAACTTCTTCATTGAAACACCTATGCATCTGATCATAGATGCATAGTATTTTTTTATAATGCCACCACTTGAAACACCTATGCATCTGATCATAGATGCATAGTATTTTTTTATAATGCCACCACTTATGGAATCACAAGTCTGTAATCTTTAAAAAATTAATCTTGCTCCTGATTTTTTTTTTGGAAGGGGGACTTTAGAGAGGCATGCTTTGTGTTTAAACTGTGGGTTGCTGTCCTCTAGTTCATGCTTTTTAGCTGGGGAAATCCACTTTATGCAATTCCCCAACTAGTGCTTTTAAATGGAGGATGTAGCTAGAGGTTTGCTGCTTGGACTCTGGATGTTGGCGATGTAGTGCAAAACACCAAAAATATGGCGCCTTCATAAAGTAAGCATTTCACTATATTTATCTGGTGTGGAATGGCCCTAGATGTTACCTTTTAAAATGTGTTTTCATGCATTTTTGTTCTTTGCAACCACACAGCAATAGTGTGGAACTGCTTCGACAAAGGAGAGCACAAATAGTCTTGGAACAGCTAGAGTTGGGAACTACCTGGAACCTTGGGGATGGAGCCAGGAGTGGGTGGGATTTGGAACAAGAAGGGACCTCAATGGAGTATAATGCTACATAATCTACCCTGCAAAGCAGCCATTTTCTCAAAGGGAACTGACACCTGTGCCCTGGAGATGAGCTGTTAAACTGGGGGATTCCCAGGTCCTACCTGGGGACTGGCAACCCTAGGAACAGCACTGCAAGGGGAGGAAGGTCTCCCTCCACCAGCAGTTTTCTTCTGTGAACACCATGCTGGGAAGAGTGCTTTTGACAATTTTGTGGCTCTGTGTGGAATGTTCATACATATGGATCAACAAAGTTGGCAACAAAACGTTCTCTGAGTGGTTCTGGGAGAGACAAGAACCTTTCCTCCCTGCACCCCATGGCACTACACTGACTCTTTCCAGGGCCTCTCTTTTTTAAAGAAGCAGTGCTCTCCCAGCTTCTGTGTGGCTGTAGGGTACAGGTGAAAAGGTGTGAAAAAAAAGGTTAAGTCTAGCTTGGCTCTTTTGTTATGTGCGATTAAATCACTTTGCACTTATGGAAACTCTATGAGTTAATGACCTCCAGTACAGCCTATCACCCCCCCCCCCCCTGGTTTTTAGTTATTTTCCTAAAAGGCTAAAATGTGCTGGAACCTGGAATATTTTTTCTGTGGACCTTTAATGAATGATTTGCATCAGCATTTAATGTAATCATCCTCTTTTGAAGCCGCAGCAATTAAGATATTACACAAATAAGACAGAAAGGTGGTTTCCACATGGGGACAGGCCCGTGTGGTTTTGCTGCTGCCAGTATGGCTGGTGATACACAGCAGTGGAATGGGGCTTCCACACAGCTGTTTCCCCCGTCCTGTTTCCCTGCCCTAATCCCCCAGCAGCCCCTCTCCCAGCCACTGGGGCTTTTTCATTTTTTAAAAACAATGTGTAACAGGCTCTGTGATTTCCCAACTTTCATTTTAAAAAGCAAGTCTTCAGCCCATTCTGTTGTGCTGATATACCTTTCCCTTTATTTCTTTGTAACAAAAAGGATTTAAAAAAATGAATGCTGGGAATTCACAGAACCTATTAAATGTGTTGTAATAACGATATATTGACACAGCAGTATGAAATTGCTGACTGACCCAAACCCAAGTCCTCCTGGTGATGTGGGGAAGAAAAGACAGCTGCAGGGACATGAAAATGCCAAGTGTGTGGGAAATCCCAGACTTTTCTATCTATCCCTAGCAGTACTCTAGGCTTCACAGTCAGTGTTGAGAAACATCAGAAAGAAGCCAAGGAAACCACTGGAGATATATGAATGCACCATGATGCTGTGAAAAAGCAAGAAAACAACTGGTTTCTTAGTGGCATTGAACTCAGGGCAGATAACCAATGCAGAAATGTCCAAAGAAATGAAAATATGTTCTAATTATATAGATAGTAAAAGTAAATATGTAGATGTTTCTCTCTCATCTTCACTACATTTTTACAGTTTCATCCTCACAGTAAACCTTCACAATTCCATTATTTTTCTTAATCTCAGATTTTGAACATCCATGCTTATTTGTGCACCTGAAGAGGCACTTAAGTATTACTCACCAGAAAATTAATTCATTTAAGCAGGTATTCTAATAAAGTCACACTGACTTACTACTCTCAAGTAATGAGGTAACATGTACCTAAAATTTTAAACCTAATTGGGACTGCCCTTGTGTTATTAAACATAATTGACCAAAGAAATGCTGAACAATGAAACTGAGCTAACATAAAACATCAATTACATGTGAGAAATGCTTCCACTCCACCCCTCTCTATTTCCAAACTCCCTCATTTGGAACCTTTGCCAGTTTCCTGTCTTTCTGTATGTTTCACTGCAAGTCATAAGCAAGTCAGTTGTCACAACCCTCAGTTTCTAGGCCAAGATTCAGAACACAAAAACACCAATACTTCCGATACAAATACAAGTTTATTTCCTGAAAAGATTTTGAGTCCTGCCATGCCCATTTGAGGCAGTCATCAATCAGTGCATTAAACACTAGAAAGACTTGACCAGGGGTGGGCATTTGGGGCTCATGGGAATTGTAGCCCATGGACATCTGGAGGGCCACAGTTTGCCCACCCCTGGACTAGACAAATCTAATCATTCATGTGCCAACATATTAAACTATATGCATCACATTTAAAAGAATCTGAGTGTCCCCAAAGATCTCTAAAGTTTTCTTTCATTGTGTTTTGAAGAGCCCATTCCACAGCTGTGGGACTAGAGCCCGCCTTTCAACCTTTTGACCATGGAGAAGCCCCTGAAATAATTTTTCAGGCTTCAAGGAAACTCAGAAGTGATGTCAGTTGACTACGCCACCCTACCACAGAAGTGACATGTCACCATGACATCACCTCCTGCATTAACAGGCAGGCTCAAGGAGAACTGAGGGAGGGGGGGAGAGACAGGAGGCAGGCAAAGAATTCACTCACGCTTGGGAGGGGGGAAGCAATGGAAGCATCCAGTTCCCTAGCTTGTGGCTGAATCCATCAGGTCAGGAGGGGGAAGGCCCCTGGTTGGGAATCCCTGATTCAGACCAACCCTGCTTAGTGAAGATAAGCCTAACAGAAGCTGAAGGCTTAAAGGAGTGCAAGGTCTATTCAGAAGTTGTAGTGACTAAGAAGTTATAATCCATGCTGATTCTTCTAATGAACTGTCATGGGCTTTTTCTCCAGATCTTTATTTTGATCTTTCTTGTTGTGCTCGGTTAGCATTATCCTTCATTTTCGGAAGGGAAAATGAAGGTAAGAGAAACGGCTTGCCATCAGGCACTGCTGGGGCTATTCTTTACTACTGACAGTAATAAAAGTACCTACAATATGACTGACTGATTCAGTCAAGGTGGAGCCCGGCATTCTCCTAGAATGACAATAGCAGATCCTCAGAAGGAGATGGCAGCTGTGAAGGGCAGGCTCAACAGCATCACTTTCCTGCTGAGGTCACCCTCCTCCCCAAACTCTGTCCTCGCCCGGCAACGCTCCCAGATTTCCAGAAGTTTCCCAGGACAGAGTCGATAGCCCTATGCTGACTAGGTGGCGGAAAATACAGCAACGGTAAACTTTTTTTTTTTGTTGGAAACAGCACTGAGGACTTTCAATGACTCAGAAAATGAAACTCATAATCTTCTGTCTTACAAGGGGATGTGTTAACTGGACCCTTCAACCTGGCGGATCACCTATTAGTGACCAAGCCATGCCAAAGCTAAAGGGAAGTTTGGAATAAGAAGGGTTGGGTTTTATACCCCGCCTTTCACTTTCTGAAGGAGTCTCAACACAGCTTGCAAACACATTTCCCTTCCTCACCCCACAACAGACACCCTGTGAGATTGGTGGAGCTGAGAGAGCCCTGAAAGAACTGTCCTGCAAGAACAGCTCCAACAGGACTGCGATTAGCCCAAGATCACCCAGCTGGCTCTCCAGATTAGAGGCCACTGCTTTTAACCACTAGACCACACTAGCTCATAACAATCTAGCTGGAGATGTTTAGTTATTCCAGCTTAATGTACCTGGTAACCAGGGCAGTATGGGTCATTTGAATAGTCTGTAAATCTGTCACAGCATAAAAATATGAGCCATAGCAACAGAAAAGAGTTTCATTTGCGCCATATGCTGATTTACTTTGCCATTGTTAGAATTTATTAACAAACCAGCCACTTTATTGATTAGAACTGGTGCATATTTAGAATAATCACATGGTACAGTCGTGTTGGTGCTGTGCTGTTTCCAAGAGGAAGTCTATGTGAGGGGAATTACATGCTCAAATGCTGCATCAACTGAATAACATTCTGGCTGGTGTTCACAAAAATGGTGAAAGCCTCTGCCAAGAAAAATAAGTCCTCTCTTGGATTCTCCATCTTTCCTCCATCATAGCCATTCTGTTCTAATGGAATTTCTGCTACCGTTGTTAGTCTCAGCAAGGTCTTTTCTCAGAGGCAAAAACAATGACAAAGGCTAAACCCAAGAAATAAACTGGAATTATTTCAAATGTGTGCACACACTCACACTCTGAGCATTTTATGAAGCCTTTCTTGTTTAATCCTCTCAAGTGTTGCAACATCTCTAAGGAACTTAAATAGTCAATCCATCACTGTAGGAATTATACTGGATTTCCATTTTCTTACAAATGTGTATCAATTTTTTTTGGTGTTTGCAAGCACTAAAACTAATGACCTGTGTTGTCTGAAGAAAGTCTCAGTTATCAGGATGTTTAAAGAAATGTGTATTTATGATGCCTGTTTACATAGACTATGCTCCTGGACAGTATAAAGTCTGTGAACTTTTAAAAAGCTCAACATTTGTAATGTTTGTAATGTTTTCAATACCTTGGATTTCAATACTTTGGTCATATAGTTCTGCAGAAACAACATAGCCTGGAGAGCTCATCTTACTCTTGAACAAGGGAAAAAATCTTAAGAATATATGTGCCTATGGAGAGCAGACCTGTTAGGTGAAGTGCTTATTCTATGGCTTTCCATAGTAAGAAAATAAAAAAATCATGTATAGGGGGAGGGATGGGATTGTGCTTTCTACCACACTCTCTTCTCTGCATGTACAGCCTAGCGTTGGCACCATGCTTGCCCATGCAATCTGGAACTCTGCTTTTAAGGAATCACAACTGCAGGAATGGAGCCAATATATAGCTATGCACATAGGATTTGTGCTGATGTTTGGCTGAATGTATGCAAGAAGAGAGAAGGGGTGGAAAGGCTAATAAACCAATGCAGGGAAACCAGGCTCTCTCTCTCCCCCTTCCCCCGAAGTACACTTTGAGATCTTAGGTCTTCACGCCAAAGATTCACAAACATTTCTTTTACCAAAGCTAACCCAGGAACAGATGCTTTTTGCAATTTATCCATTGATGGACTCTAAATGTTTCAGTGTTCCTCCTACTTAAAATATTCCCTATGAATACCCGATTATTTTGTCAGTTAAAACAGGGGTAGTCAACCTGTGGTCCTCCAGATGGACTACAATTCCCATGAGCCCCTACCACCGAATGCTGGCAGGGGCTCATGGGAATTGTAGTCCATGGACATCTGGAAGACCACAGGTTGACTACCCCGGAGTTAAAAGACGTGCCTAGTGCCTTCTTCACAACATGCAGGTGTTGTACATGTAAAAAGAACAGGAGAGCATTTAAACATTCAACCCTCCCTTCTTCCAGCCTGAAGTTATATAAATCAAATGCTTACACACAAATGGCTATAAAACAAAGCAATTGTAAACATTTTGTCTATAAACCTATGTCTGCACATTTATCTGTTTTGGCTAACTAAGGATACACTTCATATATTTATTTACAAACTGTATACTTTGCCTTTTGGTCCTGATCCAGACCACAAAGGCCTTGTATCAAGTTGACCCTGTATCAAATAACTGTACCTCAGTGGTTACCAATGCATGTCTTCATGCAGGCTTTAAACACAGATCCCCATTACTGAATTATTGGTCCCTATAAGAGCTACCTTTTCCCAAAGGATCTGCTATCTCTCAGACATACAGACCAAGGGGAAAATACCTCCTGCCACATGTGAATTTGTTGCCAGAGGACTTATGGTCACATGAAAGAGTGTACTGTGCTTTTATCATACTACTTGGTAATAACAGCTGATCCTGGGACTAGAAAGGTCCCATTGTTCTAGTCCAGGAGTGGCCAAACTGTGGCTACCTGGGTGTTAAAAGCTGATCCTGGGACAAGAAACGTCTCATTGTTCTAGTCCAGGAGTGGCCAAACTGTGACTCTCCAGATGTCCATGGACTACAATTACCATGCACCGGGAGCATGGTAATTGTAGTCTATGGACATTTGGAGAACCACAGTTTGGTCACCCCCACTCGAGTCCGTGAAAGGTTATGGTGCAATAAACTATCTGTTAGTCTTTAAGGTACCACATGAGCTAAACATGATCAGTGAAGTTATGTAATGACAAACCAGTATCTAAATAGAGTCAGCATTATAATCTTTAAACCGCCATGAGCCGGCAGGGTCTGGGAGCAGCAGTAAATAAAAGCAAAGACAAACAAACGGATTAAATAAATAACTATTCTAATCAATTAATGGAGACTATTTTTCAAATTATTTATAATGGAGAAGCAGACTTACAATTTCTTAAATAAACCAAAGGAGTAAAATACTGACAACATGATTTTTAAGGCATCATTAAAAAATCATGGAACATAAATCAAACAAGGTAATAAATACCAAACATTAACAACCACAATGCAGATATCAGAATCACTGCACTTAGGAGCTCATGAAAGCTCTGTTACTTTGAGAGTCTGGTAGATGGGCAAACCATCACAGAAAAAAACCTTTCTTCAAAAACAAATAGCCTAATCTCTAACAGTTTCAGGTGGGTAGCTGTGTTGGTCTGAATTAGCAGAACAAAGTTTGAGACCAGTGATGCCTAAAAGACCAACAAAGTTTTATTCAAGGTGTGAGCCTTCATGTGCATGCACACTTCTTCAGACTATGAAATGGAAATCACTAGACTACATATATAAAGACAGAGACAAGGGCAAGGGCCTCCACAAATAATCCTAGTTGCTCTCATGGTTATATGAGAACAAGCAGTCCTTAAAATAGGGTTGACCAATCCTAAAATGGAAAGCTGGCTTAACAAGTTCAAACTGTGTTCCACCACAACTTTACCACGAAAAACAAGATATGCTTCAAATCTAGTTCTGCGATGGCTAATTGCTGCACAATCTGGAATATTAAACATATACAACATTGATTTTAGTGTTACTCCAGGTAACTGTAATTTTACTGATAACGTACACACCACAGTCTATGGATAACTTGCTTTTACAATAACATTCACAATTCAGAAAACTGGCATTGTGATGTTGTAACCTTCCAAGTGAACTTGACTTCTGCTTGAAATGGATTTGTATATTTGGCCCTGTCTACCCTATGCTGTCGTATTTCTTTCATTCATCATAACAGGACTTTCATAGGTGAGCTCAGCTGAAATTCTTGTGTAGCAGCAACACCTGATAGGCTGTGTCACAAATGCACCCTTGGTCTGTGTGTTCTTACATATGTGTTTTGTGTTTTCATGTATGTAAAAGCATGTTCCCTTTTTGTGTGCTACCACCCCAAGTAACAAAACCTAGTCTGTCCTGTAACCAGTACCTTGTGGTAAGTGGTAAGGCTCCCTCTGAGGAAGTAACAAAGGAAATAGCCTACCAGCTACTTTAGCTGCCCAACATACATGCATACTCTTAGCTTTGTTAGACTGGGAAGAAACTTTGTTACAAAAGATTATGCTAAAGCACACACTTGGAAAATAGCTGATGTCTAAAGGCTACAGATTAAGGAAAACATTAAAAATGGAAGATTGACTAAATTATTTTATTTTGACATTTATACCCCACCATTCCTTGGAGGCTCAGTGCAAACAAATCAAAAATACAGAAGGGTTAAAATTAATATTAACTTTTAAAAAGTTAATAATCAGTGTTACAATACAAGGCAGTTACCTCTGATGACCTGCCTGGTTGTTATGGAGTAAATATACCTCCAGGCCCGCTACTGTGCCTTTGGGTCCTAGTGAGAGTGTCACAACATTCTGACAAAGTGTCTAAACAAAGGAAGATTCCACCCTTTAAACCTTCTTGCCTGCTTCGGTGGGAAACCTTTCCCAATCCAGAGTTGGGGAACCTGCCCCTCATGGGAGATACCCCGAAACTTTCTTAAATCAGGTTAAATGTTACACAGCTCACATCTCCATACTCCAAATCAAGTTTTATAATATCCATCCTGCCACCCAGCGGAAAAGCAAACGGTCATCTCTAAGCTGAAAGGCATCTGCTCCACTCTCCAACCTTCTGGCATGTTTTATTGCCTTATTTCTTGTGAAAGTAAATGGTTATCATGGTCTCAGGGAACTTCCAATGTGCTTCACAGCATCTTATAACTCTGAGCCCACAACAGATTGCTCCATACTTTGGTTTGTGTACATTTGGTTGTTATCTGAATCTCTTTATTAACCCTCACACTCAAGTTCTGCCACATACCATGCTTCACCTTCACTGGCATCCAATTGCAAAGCTGCATGTCTTTCCCTGGTATCTCTGCCCAATACAGTTATGACTTTGTAAAAATGTGTTAATGGTTAAAACAAAATGTTAAATAAAACTTAAAACCGTTTGAAGGCAAGAGTTCAAAAGGAATGCATTTATACATGAGCATGAGAAACCAATTCACATGAATAGCAACTTTTAATTACCCTTTTCAGATCAAACCAGATGCAATCCAGGAAGACATGTGATTGGGCCTCTAGACAGTTTTTTTAAAAATAGCAATGGGGGGGGGGCGTATTTCAAACTAGGAGTCTGGCATAAGGGTGGCATCCTCCTCTACTCTTTGCCCCAACCTCAAAGGCACGCTGCAGATATTGGTTACATATGACTGTCATTTATAAAGTTAAAATAAATCCCTAGACAAACCCACACCAGATACCTGACCGTGTTTCTTCCAGCATCTTGTCCATTCTCTCAGTTACTCCTTTACTGCTTGTGGCCAGTTGTTACATTACCATATAAATACAAACTACTGTGAGTACTCCTTTATATAATAGAGTTACCTCAGGTCAGAGAGGGAACCACATGCTAAACCAGATTTGAGTGCACTGGTCATCCTGTGAATCAGGACTCACATATGTCAATCCATACTATGTAGTCAAGTCTCCATTGTGGGAGCCTCATACTCAGCAATATCTATGGAAGCATTTCCACTTTCAAGACCTGGACTTCAATGGCTCAATGGTTCCATTTGTGTATTGAGGAGGTGTATATTGAGGCTGAACCCAACCTACTCTCTTCCTCATCCACAAAATGCAAGCAATGCTGACAGAGCAGAAAATATGCATTTCCAAACATATATTTTTATGTGGAGAGTGCAATGTACTGTAGTATGTAAGGATTGTGACCCAGTGGAGTGTGCAGCAGTACTGAAATAGGGCCTCTAGAGACGTGCATATGGACACCAGTTGGACTTTTTGCAATGATATGGAGTCTCCATTTTTAGTTTTAATTGTGGAATGAGAGTTTTCTTATGTTTTTTTTCCTTTTAATGCATTTTTAAAACAACAAAAAAGAATTAAGGTCTCTATCCCTGATAAGCCCTTTTCTAAAACATTCCATTCATATGATTGCAGACAAACCTCTCTACAGCAGAAGGGACAACAGCTGAGTAGTTGTGTTCCCAATGGATGTCTGCCTACATCCCGAGGTCTAAAGGATCACGTATAAAACAGTTCAGAATGTGCTTAAAAATAAGTTTAATATGAACAAAAGCAGAGGACACACAAATAACTTGCTCCTACCCCAGGCAGGAGTTTGGATAAAAGTTAATTATACTATCTTTGAGGATCTTGATGCTTCACAATGGGAATACCCTAGGAATTAGGAGGTATTTAGAACAGATGCATTACAAGATTCTATGGGTGTATGCCATGAATGGAAAACTCAGCAGCCAAAACTACTAACCACAAGACCAAATAATCAAACCAGCATTTCTCAGCCCACACCTTCAAATTGTTCTCCATCATTGGGATAAAGCACACCAGACTGCAATAACGGAGACAGGGTTATCTTCCTCATCAGTGGTGCAAAGCCTTCCTCAAACCTTGCCAAGAGCCTCTGGTTCTACCTACTTTGAATATTAATTTAAAGAGTCTTCTAGTAAGTTGAAAATACCAATTTCTTTACCTGTAATTAGTAGCATTTTAAAAAAGAGCTAATATGTAAGGGAGCATTGTTGGTAAAATTAGGCTTGCCAACCTTCAGGTAGGGTCTGGAGTTCTCAGAATTACAACCGATCTCCAGACTACAGAGATCAGTTCCCTTGGAGAAAATGGCAGCTTTACAGCATTACATCCCTGCTGAGCTTCCTCCCAAAATTCTGACCTCCCTAGGCATCACCCAAAATCTTTAGGAGTTTGCCAAATGGGGCCTGGCAATAAGGGGTGTCAGCCTTCAGGTGAGACCTGTGGATCACCCAGAATTACACATTATCTCCAGACTACAGAAATCAGTTCTCCTGGAGAAAATGGATGCTGAAATATACAAATTCATGCAAGTTGTTGTGTCCAAACTGACAAAATTGCACTGTCTGTTCCCAAGCAGAAATGGAACTGTACACACCAGCCAAATGCCATACTTCCAGGAGCTGCCTGGATTCCTTGGATTTATTTATGCATTCAATTTTTATGACTGCCCCACTTGGCATAGCAGTCTTGGAGCAGTTTACAACAATTTGGTCCCAGTAAGAATTATAAGCCAAGTAATAATATTTAAAACCATTAAAATGATCCCTCCTCACTGTAGATCATTGTGGACCTGCAGGGGCTGACTAACCACTGCCTTCTCTCCCCATTCAAAAATAGCAATGTATATCTGCAGGACAATAGAGCTTCTATCGGTGTTATTAATTCCATCAACCCTGAAACCTTTTCTTTCCCTCTTGCCCCCAAATTATGTAATAACTAACAACTAAATTATGTAATAACTAACACTTAGCCAGTATTTTGTCCTGCAATCCAGGGGACATCAAGAAAGCAATTACTCTTTAATTGAATTCAGTAATACATTCACTCATGGTTTTATCTCTTTTCCTGGGAAATTCATTAAGGATCCATCCAGGGCAATCATAGGTATTGTTCCTGTTTTGCAAAACCTCTAGAGCAGGGATGGCCAAACTCCAGATGTCCATGGATTACAATTCCCATGAATGCTGGCAGGGGCTCTTGGGAATTGTAGTCCATAGACATCTGGAGAGCCACAGTTTGGCCACTCCTGCTCTAGAGTTTCACCCAAGGTTTGTCTTAAACTCGACAAGACCACCACATGCCTTCCAGTTTTTTAAAAATTATATATACGTAATCACCTCAAGTACATTGTATCCTGAAGGTACACATTTCTTATTTAAGCTAAACACCAGCACCCATTTCTGTCTGTGCATTCTTGGAGCCAATGCACACACCCCTACATGCTTGTAGGCTACATTTTCTTTTTCCACTGGCCATTTCTTCCACAGACTTCTTCATGTCAAGATGGTAACTATAATTCCTGAGGATTCGTCCCCCCCTCCCCCGCACCTGGAGAAATCAGTGAGCTGCAGTGGGAGGAGAAAGAGAAGAAGGTTCTGTGCCACTAATATAGTCAGGACTCAACTCAATAGAAGGATGCTCATGTTCTCCCACTGCTCTCAATCTTTCACAAAATCCATGTGTTCCATAAGAAAGACAGTTAATTAACCAACTTTTTAATATTTACAATTGGAGATTACCAATATTTCCCCCAGAAATTCAAAGGTGCAACCTGATATCAACTTCACCCAATGCCAATTTAAGTCTGCAGGGCATCCTACATAGGATGCAGACACAAGGCCTCAAGAGCCAGACCTGAAGCCATCATCTTCCCTTCCCCCACTTAAAAAAATATCCCGTCTGCTTAAGAGTTCTGAAGAACACTGCTTTTTGCAATTTGCAATTTGCAATTCTAGTTGGTTGTGTGTAGATTATACAGGGTTTTTCTTTGGACCAATAGGACTATTTGAAATTACTACACAAAATGAGTTATGTTTTTTGCTAAATTGTCATATGATACAATATTACATTTTCTTTGCTTCATTTTTTGAAGAGACACACTGTGAATTGAATAGATGGTGTGTTGTACCCTCACCCACTTTTTTTTTGCTCCTCTAAACACGTGGAAAATTGTGACCTGACACGTATGTACATCCCTGTTTTATCCCAGCACAGCCCAAATTTACATGCTTTTGCAGGCATAAACTGCGATCTGGATAATGCTAAAGCAATCACATTATCAGATTCCCCACATGTCCAGAACAGAAAACAAATGGCATCTTCAGAATACCCTAAAATGGCAGAGTGAGGGTTTATCTCAACTTTTTCAGCACATAGCAGCCAAAGATTACAATGACAAACATCATGCCAGCAATGCAACTTAGTTTTGGTTTGCTTTGATTTTTGTATTCCACTTTGTCAATATTTATACAGTAAGCTCCTTTAGGGCTAAGATCTGTCATTGTACTTAAAACTCTCTGAAGTCTGATATGCTTTTATTATGTAACTAGTAATCAAGCCAGATGTAATAAAAATACAGCGGTTGCTAGGCAAGGGAGCCCCCGGCAGTCGCGCGCAGCGGGGGCTCCCTTGGGCGGCGGCCTGATGCGGCGAGAGGCGCAAAGCGCCTCTCACCGCGTCAGGCTGCGGGGCAGGGAGGGAATCGGCTGGGTCTGTCCAGAGGAAGGGGCCAATCGGCACCCTTCCTCATCCCAGACAGAGCCCGCCCTAACTCCTCCCACTAAGCCCTTACGGCTTTATTTAGTCTGCGGCGCCGCTGTGTTAAGATAAATCAAATGTTATGAACGATCCTTACTAAATTGTATAATGGAAAAAATTGTCCATGTAGAAATTGTTTTCTTTGACTGCAACATAGAGTTGTTGAACCTCCATAACTGTAAATGGCATCTAATTTGGTATGGCCACTAATCTCCAGAGCATTCAAGAGCTGAACGCTTTGTCCAGTAAATCAGTATCAAACTCCTTTAAAAGCTGTTCAAAACTTTGCATATGTCTGCACTAAAACAACATCTCAGTTCTGCTTAGAGTACATGATGTGATTTATGTCATACAGAAAAAAAAAACACAAGAAGATGGGTATTCAGCATACATGCACAGACATGCAAACCCACCACCCGTATATATAGATGTACACAAATACACAAACACACACCATTTGCAAGAACGGAAAATAATTACCAGGTCACGAATCTCAATGATTTTGAAAAGTATAGCTAAAGGCTCCCTGCATTTGGAATTCTTCATTTTCAATGGTCAAATGCTGATTTACATGACTGCTTCTATGTGGAAAAGCTGCTAAGCAAGCAATCATTTTTCTTCAGGAAACAGTCATCTGAAATGTGTGCTTCCACAAAGAATCCTGTTTGAAAAGTGATGGCAAGAGTTACATTGGGAGAGATGGAATGGCATGTTGGTTCAAGCATCAGGCCTGGGACAACTGGGTTTCAATTTCCACTCTGCCATGGAAAGTCTCTCGGTAACTTTGAGCCCACCACAATTTCTCAGTCTAACCAACTCACAGAGTTGCTGTTGTGAAGAAAGTGGGGGGGGGGGGAATGGGATAAACTGCTTTAGGTCTCTAAGAGGGGAATAAGACCAGGATGGAAATGAAATATTGTCTGGGGTTGCAGATGGACCACCTGTTGTCTTTCGCTTTCTGGTAGTTCTGGGTGGGATGAGAGAACAGCACCACAGCAGATGCCTAGCTTCTCAGTGCCATTCCTGGACAACAGCAATGCTGGGAGGCTGGTCTGCAGTGGAATCACAGTGGAGCCATTGGTAGGAAGGCCTCTGAAGAGCAGACACTTCCTTCAGATGACTGACAAAAGTGCCTGGCAGCAGCTGGGAAATGGAACGGATGGGCAAGTCAGTCCATCAGATCTATTCCAAGCCTCACAAAGGATGGCTGTGCTCCCTTGAGAATAGAAGAAGCCCCACTGGGCAGGCATGCCTTAGAGCAGTGGTCCCCAACCTTTTTTATCACAGGGAACCGATCAACATTTGACAATTTTACTGAGGCCCATGGAGGGGGGGTAGTCTTTTGCTGAGGGACATCGCTGCCGCCTGAGCACCTGCTCCACTTGCTTTCTCGCTGGCGCCCCTGACTTCTTGCTGCCCGCAGCAGCTGCACAGTGCCATGCCGAGGAGGAGGCCCAGCCATGGCGGCTGCTGGAAAGCACCAAAGGTGAGCTGGTGGCAGAGTGACAGGGCAGCCCTCAAGGCAGCAGCCATGGAGGAGGACGAGCCGTGGCCTGGTACCGACTGATCCAGGGACTGGTACTGGGCTCCGGACTGGGGGTTGGGGACCACTGCCTTAAAGCCTCCTCCAAAGGCATGCCGTAGAGCCTCACAGGGATGGAGCAATGAGGAGGTGGATTGGCTGGGCTTTCTGAGTGAAGAAGGTCAGCCTCAGAGGAAGCAGGAGGCCTTGTTCACAACCCTAACCCAAGGGCCTTAGACTCATGAAGAACGAATGAACGAAAGAACAAGAGTTGTTTTTTATATCCTGCTTTTAAATACCTGAAGGAGTCTCAACACAGCTTACAATCACCCCACAACATATCTGACAGGACTGCTCTGTTAAAATATCCCTAACACGACTGACTAGCCCAAGGTCACCCAGCTGGCTACATGTTGAGGAGTGCGGAATCAAACCCAGCTCTCCAGATTAGAGACTGCTGCTCTTAACCACTACACCATGCTGGCTCTGTAGTTCAGTTAATAACGGCACTTCTAAAACCAACCAAGTTTTATTCTGGATATAAGCGTGGGTGTATCTGCACTTGAAAGCTTCTACTCAGAATAAACTTTGTTGGTCTTAAAGATGCCATTGAACTTTGCTTCAGATCAACACGGCTACCCATCTGGATATAGAGTTTTGTTAGGACAGACTCTGAAATCCAGGTATAAATTATGAACTTTCAACCCACCATTTGGAATTATTATTATTAATTAAGTTTCTATATTGCCCTCCAAGAATGGCTCTTGGAATTTCTGCATGAAAATTACTAGCTTTGGATACTTCAGACAGAATTGGCACCTCTATAGTAATGGAAGAGCCTCTTGTGGCGCAGAGTGGTAAGGCAGCAGACATGCAGTCTGAAGCTCCCACCATGAGGCTGGGAGTTCGATCCCAGCAGCTGGCTCAAGGTTGACTCAACTTTCCATCCTTCTGAGGTCGGTAAAATGAGTCCCCAGCTTGCTGGGGGGTAAACGGTAATGACTGGGGAAGGCACTGGCAAACCACCCCGTATTGAGTCTGCCATGAAAACGCTGGAGGGCGTCACCCCAAGGGTCAGACATGACCGGGTGCTTTACCTTTTATAATAATGGAAGAATATTTTTTTTTATTGCCTTCTTGAGGCCCTCCTTCAGCTGTAGTGCTGGCTGTAGCTGGGTACCACTGGAGGAAGGTAACGGTTGAATAAAAAGCTGTCTCATCCTCACAGCAGCCCCTTACTTTTCCTCAGCAGAAACACATGCTGCTAAAGGTCCTGGATAGTCAGGTAGTCTTCAGTACAAGCCAACCCTGATTGAAAGGAAAGGGTGGTTTCTAAAAGAAAACTTAAGTGTCCTCAGATGTAACTATAACAAGACCATGATAAAAGACCTGGCAACTCTCCTGTAATTCCATCTTTCTACCTGCTTGTTTCTCAGCGAAAAGAAAGGTGGTGGATGGCATAGGAGCACATACATTTTTTGCATTGACTAATAAGGAGTGCAGTTTGGCAGGTAAAGTGAGATTTAATCAAGGCTCATACTCGTGGCTCATGGGAGGGAAACACCTGCATTAGACCAACCACCAGCTGGGGTATATGTTGTAATACTTGGGCATTTGAATAGCTGAAAGGGAAATGGAGGAGTCATGAACATCGTACCTAGGACTGCAAGACAGGAGCCAAAAAGAGCCTGAGCTATGTAGTGCAGTTCAATCTCACGCAAGATGCACAAAAGAATGTTTTGAAAACTGGTGCTGAATAAAATCTCTCTCTTTTTCTTTATAATTTATTAAAATCAATGGTTTTGGTCACAAAACTTAGTATTAACCAACAGAACAAAGTCTGAGTCCAGTGGCACCTTTCAGACCAAAGAAGTTTTATTCTAGGTACTAGCAAGAAAGCCCATGAATGCAATGGTCGCTAGGACCCAGAGGACACTTTTGCAACAGGAGCCATAGGAAGTAATCAGGGGTCATTTGTATCAGGGAATCAGGGCTCGTTTGCAGTTTAGGGCAGCGCTCTCTCTCTCTCTCTCTCTCTCCCTCCCTCCCTTGCAGCAAGAGTCATAGCAGGTAATCAGGGCTTATTTGCAGTTTGGCAGGGCTTTCTGTGCCTCTGTCTCTCTCTCTCAAGTGTCTGAGAACAAAGTAGTAGCATCCAGGGAAGGAAGGCGGGAGCTGTAGGGGCAGGGCCAATCAGCAAACCTGGCCATACCCTGATTGGCCCTATTCCAGCTTGGACACCCCTGACACATTCCACCCCACAGGCTGTTTCACAAATATTAAGAAGAACAATGGATAAGGATAAGCAATACTTAATCAGATACAGTGAAATAGAATTTATTCAACCATTACATATAGGAACAGGGGTGGGAGTGCTGGTTGCCAGGAAGAAAATCTTTTTTTTTTGGTCCACTTTTCACTACCCAAGGTAGTTCCAAAGTGGCTTACAATCACCATTTCCTTTCTCTTCCCACCACAGACACTCTGTGAGGTAGGGGAGGCTGAGAAAACTCTAAGAGATCTGTTCTACAAGAATAGGTCTGTGAAATGTGACTAGTCCAAGGTCACCCAGCTGGCTGCATGTGGAGGAGTGGGGAATCAAACTGGGTTCTCCAGATTAGAGTCTGCCGCTCTGAACCACTATACCAAGCTGGTTAGGAAGGACTGGATAGAGTCAAGCTGCAACCCCACCTTCCTATATGTAATGGTTGAGGAAATTCTGTTTCATGGTATCTGAGGAAGCATGCTTACACATGAAAGCTTCTACCTTGAACAAAGCTTTGTTGGTCTTAAAGCTGCCATTGGACTCAAGCTTTGTTTGCTTCAGACCAACATGACTGCCCACTTGAATCCATATTAACAAATGACTTTACTAAAATATATTCCACATATGGAAGCAAGTGCAGCTGTTATGCATTGTTTGTTGAAATTAAAGTTGGGGGGCTGATTTATTTGATCTTTTTAAATAGTTTGCTCTCTTTATCTGGCACCAAACAACTGCAAATTTTAATGGGCACTATGAAGAATGAAAGAATCAAGCTGGGGCTATTTTTGCTGCCCAAACTAATTATATAGAAAATGGTTTGAAATATACGGTATTTAGATTGAGTTCTTATAGTCAGATATGTTGAACCAGCAAGAGTGATCTGTGGGCTGTTGCATACAGATTGGCTTTCGGGATGTGGTCCTGCATGTTGAGAAAGGGGGAGAGAGTGCCCGTCTTAAGTGAGCTGTACTTGTTTAAAATAGGGGCAATGCATCCTTGTCAATTTTACTGAAGCTCTCAGCAACTTTCAGTAGAATTTCCCATAATATCTTTCTGGACTGCCACACTGGGATGGGATTGAAAGGTACTCTGTGGTTCTGCTGGAGGCATTGTGCAGAATAAGATGTCTGGATAAGGCTCCTGCTCCCTTTGGGTTCTTCTATTCAGCCCCTACGCGAAACAGCTGGCGGAGGTTGTGGTGCAATGTCATGAAACCTGTGAGGACAAATGCCCAGACTTTTTTTTTTTAGCACTTCCTAAGAATGCAGTAAGAGCCTCTTGTGGCGTAGGGTGGTAAGGCAGCCGACATGCTGTCTGAATCTCTGACTATGAGGCTGGGAGTTTGATCCCAGCAGCCAGCTCAAGGTTGATGCAGCCTTCCATCCTTCCAAGGTCGGTAAAATGCTGGGGGGGGGGGGTAAAACGGTAAAGACTGGGGAAGGGAATGGCAAACCACCCTGTATTGAGTCTGCCAAGAAAACACTAGAGGGCATCACCCCAAGGGTCATACATGACTCGGTGCTTGCACAGAGGATACCTTTACCTTTAAGAATCCAGTGGATTTGTGGATCCAGTGTGGTGGGAATGGTGTGCTGGTGAGCAAACCAAAGCCTAAAGAAGACTAGACAGAGCTGGCGTTAGTTGAACATCTAGACATCCCACAATATGTTGTCCAAAATGTATTTAAATATTCTGATCATGCAGAATATGGTTGGGAAGCAAAGCTATATAAACATATGATTGCAGTAAAGGGAATTTAGGTTCTGAACTGCAAACCGGCCATATAGATTACTACAGTCTGCTTACTGCAACCCAAACGTTCATGAATTTGTCTAATGAAAGTTAAAATAAAGCTTTAAATATTAAATATAATTTTTAATATTCCACTGTAGTTCAAAATGGTTGTATCCTGTTTCTTGGCAGATGTCAATCTCTCTAGTGCTGTCTAATACTGTATGCAAGCTCCTGAATGCAGTTAAGACACTGAAAAAATAGCATGACAAAATCTACTCCACAAATATCCACCAATCTTTGGATAATTTTAGATACAAATCAGTTGTGTGGACTCAGTCCTTGGCTCATCAGCTTACTCCTAGGAATTGGCCCTTGGCCTATAATGACTCAATTTAATCTCTACTTATTTCATCACTGTTAATTGTGTGGCTAGTATGTAATTGAAATGGTGTTAATATTAAAGGATGATGTATGTGATGTATAATTTATTAGGGTTCACACTGTAAAACATCATAAACAATGAGCGTCCTTTTCACTTATTGCTTAACATATTTATGTTTGACATACATACTTAGTAGCTAGCTGACATTGTAATTCAGTCTTTATTTCCTGGTTCAAGACAAAATATAGCTGACCATCACAATAAGAATTTACTGGACATTGAACAACAGTATGAATGTTGTTCCATGTGTAAGGTAAAGGTACAGGTATCCCCTGTGCAAGCACTGGGTCATGTCTGACCCTTGGGGCGACACCCTCTAGCATTTTCATGCCTGACTCAATATGGGGTGGTTTGCCAGTGCCTTCCCCAGTCATTACCGTTTAGTCCCCAGCAAGCTGGGTACTCATTTACCGACCTCGGAAGGATAGAAGGCTGAGTCAACCTTGAGCCGGCTGCTGGGATTGAACTCCCAGCCTCATGGGCAGACAGCTTCAGACAGAATTTCTGCTGCCTTACCACCCTGCGCCTGTGTAGTTGCCAATATACTTATTTGATTAACTACTACTAAAGTTCACTGGAAATAATGGAAAGAGTCTTGAAGCCTGATGCTCTCTCTATTTACTCAGAAGTAAGTGCCACTATGTTCAGTAAGCGTGCATAGGTTTGCAGCCTTAATCATTACAATTGTAAGTGCTTTTTACTTCCAGTTGAGCTTACTTTAGGGTTGCCAGCCTCTAGGTGAAGCCTGGAGATCTCCCAGAATTACAGTTTGTCACTGTCTAACAGGGACCAGTTCCCTGGGAGAAAATGGCTGCTTTGGAAGGTGGACCCTGTGGTGTTATATCTTATTGGGGTTCCTCCCCTTGCCAATCCTACACCTTCTACAGGCTCCACACTCAAAACTTCCAGGAATTTTCTAGGCCAGAGCTGGAAACCCTAGTTTAGTTGCAATGAAGTTTTGCAGGATGATGGACACTTAGTATTTTAGAAAGTCAGTTTTGGGCAGCACCACTTAGGTGAAATGCTGTGAAATTCTGCTTCTGAAACTGGGAGATGAGATGGAGCTATAATCATACCACATAAAAACTGCTAAGTCCTTCTGATGATGGGCTGTTCTGATTGGCCTTCACTGGAGAACATGCCCTGATAGGGTAATGGCAGCCCCCAACTGAGGGCCAATCAGAGGTTCGTTCCTGCCTCCCTGCTGCTGCTGCTGCTCCATGCTACTTCCAGTGAGGAGGGAGGAAAACCAGGAGGTAAGCCTGGGACCTGGGAACAGCCATCTAGCCATGCTACGCCATGGCCGCCCCTCACTCCTCAGCCTCCTGGCTGCTGAGAAGGCAGAGAAGACCATTGGGCTGCACTCCATGATAGCCATGCCACACACCCAAACCTCCTTGCTATGAGGAGAGCTTGGGAGGCAGGGAAGGCCATCCAGCCACACTCTGTAGTGACTGTGCTGCACACCCAAGCCTTCTGACCACAAGGAGAGCTTGGGGGTTGTCCAGCCCAGCTCACTGCCTGGCCCTCTCTGCAGGAGCAAGAGTGCAAGGATGGCAGGCAAAGGGAATCAGGGGTCCTGCAGAGCGCGGTGGCCCAGCAAGCAAGCATGGCCACCCTGCTCTATGGGGGCACTTCTGCCCTTCTATGGCCTGTTATAAAAATGGGCTTTGATACTAGTATGATATAAGAGAATTTCAGGCAATGAACCTATTCCATGAAAGCATGAACTTTGCCTTGCTTTCATTGCTTGTGGCAGCCTGTAGCCATTTGGAAAATAGGGGTGATGCAGAGACAGTCAGAAACCACTTTTCATTTGAGAATTACTTTACTTTCAAAGAATGTAGGTGAGCCAGGTTATGGTGCATGCTAATGGACAGAGTGGCAGCCCATAGAAATGAGCACATTGATGTACTTGCAAATGATCATACTTTACTTCTTTTCCTTATTTACTGCTAGTTTACAACTTATCAGTACATTACAAAAATTTGCACTAATTTTTCATACTGCCAAGAGGCTTTGTAAAAACACATTTTTGTGGTACTCAAGTTATCATATCCTGGATGGGGGTCACTGGTTGCTTCATAGAAGCTTTCCTACCTAAAACCAGCCATGTATTATTATTACTGTTACTATTATGGTACTAGTAAAAAAGCCTGCTGCATCTGCAAATGCAGCAGGTGCTAGTGGGGGAATGGGTTGGGGAGGTGGGAGGTGCGTGGGGAGGTGGGCTTCAGGAGGCGTAGAGTGTCCTCCCTTTGCCGGCCCTTACCATTGCTGGTGAAGGTGGCAGTTGGCCTGGGTGCTGCTGCTGTTGCCCATGTTCCACTGCTGCCACTGGGGCTCACCTGCAGCTGGCACAGCCTCTGTGCAGCCAGGTTGGCACCTCTGCTGGCACGATGGACCAAGCAGGCGGGGGGGGGGGGCGGCGCGGCCACCAGTGATGGGCAGTTGGCGGTGCTTGGGCTGCTGGCCTAGTGAACCAGCGGACTGGTCTAGGTGGTGCGGTCCACAGTGCTCTACCACCAGGGAGCATCTGGTGTTGAAGCAGCCATTGCGCCTCGCTGCCAGCTCCTAGGGATGGGCGCTCCATGGACCAGTCCAATCCGGGTGCACCCAGCTTTGCTGGGCACGCCTGGATTGGCTCGTGCTGTCGGAAGTGGTGTCCGGACACCAGATGTGTCCTGGGCACTGACACGGATAGCGCTCCACCCTTAGTGCCTTTTCAGAAATATTAAAGGCACTAATGGTTAATGATTCCCAACCCAGGGACTGTGGACTCCTTGGGGGGGGGACTGTGGCCTTTCCCCTCTTGCCGTAATGGAGTTGTCCTCCTAAGCATGAGGTCTCTCATGGTTTCTGTGCCTGGGAAGGGGCAGAGCTTGCACACCTATTTCCACCTTAAACTGCCTTCTCTCCCTTCCCCTCATGCTACTTGAATCTGTCTGTTAAAGCAGATGATGATGTCATTTCCAGGAGCATGGGTGTGGCAGAGAGGCATGGTCAGCTGACCAATTCCAGGGCACATTGAAGCCTGAAAGATTGTTTCAGAGACTTCTCAATGGTCAAAAGATTGAAAAAGGTCGATCTAATCTCTATTCTTTTATGATATTGCTTAATAGGGAAGAGCCATGTATTCTGCATTATCAGCAAAATAATGGAATTTAGGATATGCTCTCTATCTATCTATCTATCTATCTATCTATCTATCTATCTATCTATCTATCTATCTATCTATCTATCTATCTATCTATCTATCTATCTATCTATCTATCTATCTATCTATCTATCTCAACAAGTTTTGGTCTGTGAAGATGGTTGCTACTGCTTGCAGTATAGCAACTGTACTCAGCAAATGCATTCATCTTGTTGAATCATTGTTTCACTCTGTGAAATAGGAAATATATATGGAAATGGGCAAAAACTTACCAAAAAATGTTCCAGCTCAGGAGATAAAAAAGAAAGCTCATGGTTCCAATTAAAGATTTTTGTGCTCCTTGACCAAACACATGATTGATGTATTTTAATCAAGGTCCCAAACAATTTATATAAAATTCTGAGCTATAACACTATGCTACATATCTTAACGACGAATAGAAGCGCTTGTAATTCAGATAGATTGAGTGTCTTTTATAAAGGTTTCCATGTGACCACTTGGATTATTTATTTTAATTTGATTTTTTAATTAAGTTTATATACCACCCTCCCCTGAGGCTCAGGATGGCTTACAGTGAATTTCATGATATAATAAAAAGAACATCATAATTAGAACATATAATAATTGAGAACATGTAATATTTCTAACAGCAAAGCTCATAACAATAGAATGTTTAACATTTAACATTTAATTATAACTTTCTGATTTTGCAGCTCGCTATTTTGTGTTTTCCAGTGCTGTGGTTCGACACCATTATTATTATAATATTAATGAAATTATGTAAATGTGGGTGAACTGTAGTCTTTAGTCATGGTGGTTTAAATACCAATGGTGTCAAAAGTTACGTGCCTACATCTATTGTGGTAACTTTTGATTGTCTGCAAGTCAAAGGAACCATTAGTAAGTATATTTGTGAGACAATACCCACTTCAGACTTGAAATAACCACAAACATACATGTGGTTCAATAGAACTCAGAACCCTAAGCTCCAAGAAAACAAAAATGGATGGAGCAAAGTACACAAAGTTTTAAGTATCTCAGGCCCAAGATGCTGATCTTTGATGCCAGCTCTGGGAGTCTGGGTTCGTATGATTCTGTATTTTAAAAATTCTATAGCCATTTTATTTTATTTATTAATTAGATTACTTAGCCACCCTCCCCTAAGATAGCACTTTCATATTGCAGAGAAGAATTCTAGTTGCCTTCTTGTCTTTCATACAGTGTACTATGTATAGGGGCATTTTCTCATAGGAAAAAGAAGTTATGCAAACCCCACACCTGCAGTGATTCAGACCAGATGTAGAGTTACCACCACATTGAGTGGTAGGCCGAAGTGAGAATGGAGACTCAGTTGCTAAGGGTTTGGATAGATTTTGCATTTCAAGTTTGTAACAAACAGGTATTGTACTTTGTAAAATATTAGCTCTGACTAGATGAGAAAATATTGTGATTCATGGGGCCATTCCGCACCGGGATCCATGTAGCAAATTGTTTGCTGAACGAAAAATCGCCATTTTAAATAGTGGTATTTGGCGTAACGCATACCTGCCTTTGTAGTGGAATCCAGTTGCGTTTCTATCGTTTCCCACAGGGTTCCGGTCTCTGCAAAAATCGCTAGCCAGGAAGCGCTATTGCTAAGCTGTGTCCCACCCCTGGCTGTCAAGCTCCCAAACAGCCCCTTTCCCTTTAAGGAAGGTTTTTTAAAAAAAAAAACACACCGTTGCAACGAATATGCATTGATTCGTTGCAACGGAGAGACCCATCGAGCTAGCAGGTGGTGTTTGAGCTGCTGTTTCATCGTTGCCACGCTCCCCCCGAGTGAAAAAAAAATCCCCCCCCATGGGCGCGATTTTCGGCCGAAAACAGTGTGAAAAATAAAGTGAAAATAAACCAGCAAACGGACCTCTGCGATGCTTGTGCTTGGTGACTTTAAACAGAGGGGCTGCAGCCAGGGAAGCCTCGCTGGGTAAACGAAGGCTCGCTGGTGCGTTGATCTCCGCTCGCTCGGAGAAAAAAAAATGGCGATCTTCGCCGGAAGATCAGAGGAGAGAGCCAGGGGAAGGGACTTTGCAGAAACCGCAACAACGGTAACGCACAGAACTTTCCCGCTAGTGTTGCAGATTGGTTGCAGGAGTGTAGCGCTTTCTGGAGGGTGAATCCACTTTTTGGGATTTCCCTGAAAGTGCTACAACGAAGTGCTTTTTGCAGATCGGTTTCAGGAGTGTTGCAGATTGTCAACGACGTTGTGCATAATGTCAAAACTGTAGCGATTTCAATTAGTAACCATTGTGCTATTTTGGACGAATGCGGAACGGCCCATGGTTTCAACCATATGGATTTGGGCAAGTAATTTGATTAAATCTATGAAATTTGCCATGTGGTATTCTCCCATAACACCGCAACTAATGGTAAGCCGAACAGGTTGCTCCACTACCTATCGTTGTCTTATGGGCTATCATCAATATATACTATTTACACATTGTTTTGGTTCCTGTAAATGTAGTGTACATTTATTCCTGCTGTGGTTATGACTGTAAAGGCATACTCTGTGGTGGTGCTTTTAGCACAAGGCAACATGTACATTACCAAACAACCATGCTTTGAATAACCAATTCATGTGTTTATGGCATTTTTAGTTGCAGTTTCTTATATGTTACATTTTTATCCCACCCTTCTTCCTATGAACTTGGGATGGTGCTCACTGATCTCCCCACCATTTTACGCTCACATTGGGCAAGGTAAATGATTGGCCTGATTTCGTCCAGTGAACTTCAGGGCTATGTTGGGTGATCTGAATCTCCCTCCTCCCTCCAATATCCTTGTCCATCCCCCAACTGCTATACTGTTCTGCCACTTTACAGCAAACTGGCTAACACACAAGAGCAACAGGGTTGTTCCCCTCTGCTGTAGCTCCCTAGGGCAAAAAGTGGCCAGTTTTGATTGTCTGTATCCAAGAATGAATTAGGGATCTCAATGGTTTACCAACCAGTTAGCTTACTCATGAGTGTTTTGGCTAAACTGGCAGAGGCAGTATTGAATCTGGTATTGAACACTCCAGAACTGATAGTCTTGGGGACTAACATGCTCATAGAGATAGTTCAAAGTGAGTCAAATACTTAAAATAGACATATGCAGGGAGGTGCTCCAAGGTTGGTACAGGTGTTCTGATAAGGGATCTGGTGTTGAGGCACACTCATATTACTTTTTGTTGCAGGCACTGCTACCTTTTTCCTGTTCCCATTACAAGGGTAGAGGACCAGGTTGGATGGGCCACACCTGAAGATTAGCAGATAGGTTGGTTTTTGAAAATGCACTGTGGGATTTTTAAGGCTTTGGTGGTGACTCTGACAAAGCCTTGGAATGCTTGGTTAGATGAGGCAATACAAACAGCAGCTCCATTATAGGGGAACTCTAGCTTCTTGGTTTACCAGCTGACAGAGCTGAAAAGGGTTGGAAGACAAATAAGCATAATTCAAGGAGGCCACAGAGACCGTCTGTAGGCCTGTTTGGTGGTGGTGATGGCAGCAAAGGTGCTCCACCATCATTATGTCTGAGTGTAATCCTTTAAAATGGTTCATAAGCATCTATATCTGACAACCTTGTTGAAAATAACTTGACCGTGATATGAGATACTTTTGTAAGATTCTTTACTGATACAGTCTCTTATGTTCAGCCTGTCCTGGATACTAGGTTGAAGGGAGATCCTGTTCCAGAGGTGACAGAAGCATCTACTTGCCAGAGTTCTATTAATAGTTTTGGGAAGATCACTCTGACCAGTATGGTGGGAATTGTGAAGCTCACCACCTGCAGGCTTGATCTTTGCCCTCACTAGTTAGTTATATTATGCCACAAGAAGGTTAAACTTCTTTGTATTTAGGATAGAGAACCGTTAGCCTACATTGATGAGCAATGTTCTGCAATTAATGAGGCGAGGCAGGCACACAAAGAACACATAATCAGGAAACAGCAGAGGAATGAAAAGATGCTAAAATGCACTGGGATGTCCAATCCTTGCACTCAAAGCATGGGATCACTTCTAGTTCTATCAGAAAGTTTTCATCAACGGGAAAGATAATTTCTCCATTTGCCAGCCTTCTTGTAACAGCTGAGAATAGGAAACAGCTACATTCCATCCAATGACTGATCTAAACACAGTCTGAAACATCTTTGCATGTAATGCTCTGGTATCTACATATCTTAATGCAATCTCTCTATATCCATAAGTGCGTGCACGTGCACGCGCACACACACACACACTTTAATTCTGCAGGAATAGTGTCTCCTGAAGAGTCTTCTCTAGTTTTAGAACTAGGTAGCAGAAGCAAGTTAATTTTAAGAAAATTGTTTTGAGCCTCCTAGCTGCCAGTGTTATTAATTATACAGGGCAGGGTACAAAGCTGCCAATCAAGGTCAGTGAACCATTGTCCTGGCTGCTGCCAGACTATCACGCGGTTTGTGCTTTGAAGAACTTACAGTTACAAAGAGGAAAAGCTTGTGCACCAGGAGAGAGAAACCTCCACAAGCCAGTAGATCAGAATATGGTGAATGAGGACAATTATAAAGGTGCCAGTATGACCTTGTTCTTTTTAAAGCTACAACAAGAAGCCTGCACAATTATCTCCTTCTCCCTTGGTCCACCCTAAATCTATCCTATATAATTTCCATAAATTTTAACTTCCTACTTTAACACCACTCTCTCATTATTCTTATGAAAAATATAATATGTCAAAATATATCAAAGACCAGGTTAGCATGGGTTTTATTTCTATGGCTATGTTGACAGATGTGCAGTATGATCTAACCATGTTTTTTTTTGTCCCAGAGAATTCAACAGGGCTTACTACTATCAATTAAATGCATATAGGATCTCAACTTTCAACTAGATTAATAATGGCCATTCTTTTCTCCCAGAGAAACTAGGAATTGCAGCTCTGAGAGGAGGGCTATTCCATCATCTCAGTACCTTCAAAGTACAGCTTTGCAAAGTAGAAAAGTAAGTACTGGAAGCCCTCATCCTCAGTATTTTGTGTGTTTGTATACCTATTTTGTTTTCCCACCAAATCATAGCCTCTGAAGCAGCTCACAATCAAAATTATACTTATGTCACAATAAAAACCTCATTAACAATGAGACAGGAAGAGACAGAAATACAGCAACGCAATATTAGAGGTCCACAGTTAATTTAAAAAGGACATGGGCATTTAAAGGACATGGGTATTTATAAAAAGGGGTTTTCATCTCCTGCAAACAGCAAGGGGGGGAAAGCAGAGCCCTGTCCCTGCCTACTTCTTTTCCTCATTGAGTAATTTGTGCAATTCAATTCAACCACAGCAACAACCTTTATTGGCATAAAGAATAGTCATCAAATATAAAATAGGGCAAATCAGAATACAGTCAATTAGTTCTTAAGTTCTCCCAGCTTAATTGCCAGTTGTAAAAATTTAGCCACTATATCAATTATATCTGGATCCTGAGTAGAGAGGAGAAACTGTACCTTGCATTTATCAGAATAGCTGATAAATTTAATTGGAAGTGCATTAAGAACAAATGGCACCGTATATGGGGCAATAAAAGAAGACGTGCTATATGGCGGTGGTCCCCAACCACCGGGCCATGACCTGGTGCCGGGCCACGGCTTCCTCTAACCGCCCCCCCAGTAAGAAACTTCCCAGGCCGCAAAAGTGGCCGATTAGCTTGTGGCCCGGCAAGCTTCTTTTTGTGGGGGGGAGAGGGAAGCAGGGCTGCGCATGCGCGTTTGCGCCATGCGTGGCCACAAACGCGCATACACGGCACCCCATGCATGCACGCATGTGCGCATGCATGGGAGTGCTGTGCACGTGCGTTTGCGGCCACACATGCACGGCCCACGTGCACGGCCTGCATGCACGGCCGGGCAATCGCCCTCTCCGCCACTGTCGGTCTGCAGCCTCAAGAAGGTTGCGAACCACTGCTGTATGGTTTCTACAGAACCTTGTTTACATGGGCAGTGACTCTGTGTGTAAGGAACCTTCTGAAATCTCCCAGTCATAACTGCTGATGGAAGGATGTTAAACCTGGCAAACATAAAGGTCCTGTGTTACTGGGGATTGACAAGGTGAGAAAATAAAATAAAATGCTAATTTATCACAGGATTGTGGGATACCTATGATAACTGGAGAGCACATTTTTCATGCTGCTTCATTCAGAGCTTGAAGCGCAATCCTTATCCATGGTTCCTCTATATATTTGTTAAACAGCCTGGGATGTGGAACATGGAGTGCCTGCTAAGGAGGGCCTTTTGGCTTGCTAGGCTGGCCCTGCTAACAAGGGCCTCCTGACCTGCTGACTGCCTGCTATGGAGCTCTGTCCTGGGCCTGCTAACAATCTGCCCCGCACCCTCCCGCCCCATTTGATCTGGCTGCAAGCTGTGGCCCAAAGCCACCTCATGCTGCCTGGCCAGGGGCCAGGGGAGGGGACCCTTTCAAGGCCTGTTCTTAGGGCTTTGAAGCTAGTATCTAATATTCTAGGTTTTATAATCTTATATATCGATGTTACATATGCTAAGGCCAGAGATTCCATAGAGATGCCAAGTAGGGTTGTGCGCTTCGGTGTCTGAAGTTGCCATTCCAGGCTGAAGCAGCCAGTGCTGCAGTGCGGGGGTGGGGGGAGGGGTGGTGCTGGCACACCAGTCGGCACACACACACAGGTGCAGAGCTCTGCGCATGCATGCAAAGCACACAACCCTAATGCCAAGCATTTGGATTTTTCACTCAATATAAATAAACCAGTTGGAAGTCCGTTGTTCTCAGAACATTAGAAAAGTAAAACTAAAGGGTTCAGAATTAAAGACTAAATGCAGCCAAAACTTAATGGTAAGCAGCCTTGGAATTCAATTCCAAATGCAGGGTTACCAGCCTCTGGAAGGTGTTTGGAGAGCTCCCAGAATGACAACTAATCTCCAGGCCACAGAGATGAGTTCACCTGGAGAAAATGGCCACTTGGGAAGGTACACTCTATGGTATTATACCCAGTGAGGTCCCTCCCGTGCCTAAACCCTGCCATCCTCAGGCTCCACCCCAAAATCTCCATGTACTTCCTAACTTGCAACCCTAGCCAAGGGACATCATGGTGGCTACAAGTGGATTAGAATTACTTGTGTCCATCAACGGCTAAGTAGCTACAGAGACCAAAGGGAACCCCATATTAAGAATTATTAAGCCTTTGAATACCAATGTCCAGGAGGTAATGCTAGGGAAGGGCCTTGGCCTCAGTGCCCTATTTGTTGGCCCTCCAGGTCAACATGCGGATCACTGTATGAACAGAATGCAGGAGCACCAACAAGGTTCAGCTGGTGTTCTGATGTCGACAGAGAGCGCCAGAAGAAAGGTGTCATCATGAAGGCAGCCTCTGATTGGGCGAGCACTCATTCCAGCTGGTGAATGTATTTGCAGCTAGGTGTCTGCAGTGGATTTCAACATACAGAGAAGACAGAGGTTGGTATTTAGGGGCACTTAAAATACAGACGCCAATACCAAAATGGCTACTGATTGCTACTTCATGACAATGTCTTATTGAAATCAACAAGAACAGTTAATGTAGTTCTCTATGTAGTGAAGCAGCTTCCTTTTAAATTTATAGGAACATAACTCAGATCCGCAGTATGTGCTAGGGATGCCAGACCTGAGATAGGACCCTAGAATACTCCACAGAAGTCCCCCACAGAATCATAGAGTTGGAAGGAACCTCCAGGGTCATCTAGTCCAACACCCTGCAGAATGCAGGAAAGCGCAGGAAATCCCTGCCTCAAATCCAGCCCATTCACAGCTCCACCTCCAAAGTCTCTAGGTATTTCCCAATCCAGAACTGGCAACTCTAAGGGCAATTCCACACAATGGGCCATTTCGCTAAGTCTAAGCGCTATTGAAAAGCGCTGGAAGCAAAAGCGGCAGGTCTCGGTAACGCACACAGCCAGTTCAATCGAAAAAAAGGCTCTCCCACTAGCGCTGCTATCATAACGCACAAGTTTCTGGCCTCGCCGAAATCGCAATAAATAAGGCGATATTTTTCCGCGCTTCCTCCCTCCCCTGGCCGTTAATCAAAGAGAGCAGCCAATTAACTGTTGTGTTCATGTTTCCCTTTTAAAATGTTTTTTTAAAAACACAAAAAGACCAATAGCAACGCGTATTCGTTCATTCGATGTATCAGAAAGACTTTTTTTGCTGGCTTAGGAGCTGGCGCTTATTCATTTACACGTTCTGAAATTTAAAAAAAAATCCCCCCCCGTGCTATTTCTGGCCGAAATTAATGCAGTGTTGAACAGGGGGCTGTATTGTGCTCAGAAACTTCACGGACAATTGCTTGTGGAGGCATTTCAGCCATAGAAGCATCGCTGATTCATTGCTTTGGCCGGTTTAAAGGGAAAAAAATGGCAATCAGGACACCGGAAGCTCGGGTGCGAGATATTAGGAAGAGACATGCTTGCTACCGCTGTTTTGAGAACACACATGACTTTTTCAGATGTGTTGCAGGTTGTTCTCAAGAGTCAAGTGGTTTTTTTTAGGGGGAATCCACTTTTATGGATTACCTGAAAATTGCTACAACGAAGCGATTTTTGCGGGAGTGTTGCAGATTGTGTACGATGTCGTGAATAAATAAATAAATAGCGTTACACAATGGTAACACTTTGGCAACATTAGCGCTGTGCGGAATGGCCCTCAATATGTCCAAAATATTAGCTCGCCAAGATCTCTGAACATTTCTTTCTTACTGGAGCATTTTATTTTTAAAGAAGATTACAATGCTGATTTCAATGTCAATACTTTATCATGAAAGATATCAAAGCTGAGGTTTGTGATAAAACGATTACAACCAAAAAGGAGAAATACACTATTATATACATTTTTGGCCTTAATCACAGTATTCAGAATAGACTCAAAAATCTGAAGTTGTAGGGGAGCATGCAAACAACCTCTAACCAGAATAAAGACTTCATACAGAAAACGGGAAAGCTGAAGCGGTTACTAAGAATTTATAGCACAGAACAACAGGTTGACTAACATGGGAAGATGACAGTTTAAAACCTTAACTGTGCATTTCCTGTCATACTTTAGAAAGAAACCAGCATATTCAACTCATGTTTTATTTAGAAGAAAGGTCTATTAACACTTTATGATAAAAAGCTAACTTTCTTATATCCTTATGATTGACAAGCTGCAGGCAGATCACAGATTAGCATCGGGGGTAGGTGGGGAGGGAGAATAAGCAGAGACAACAGTAGGGTATGATAGCTGCTGAGCAAAAGTTACCAGTTATTAGCTGATGTAGGAAATGACCATTGTTACATGTGGTTTCAACTGTTTCACCCAAAGGAGACCACATAAGTTTCAGATGCAGAGGCTTTTCCAAGAGGGTGCCACAAGTTTTCACCACTGAGCAATACTCCAGCACATGACTTTTCAGGAACAACAGAGAAATGCAACACACATGAAACAGATGACAGAGATGGTTTTCTTACTGTTGGTTTTCACCCACCCTTGTAAAATCAGCCTAACTGTACATTCCTTTCCCCACCTTGTTTTAACTTTTCCTCACTCCTGTTTTGTCCTATTTCAATCTGTACCTTTTCATCCTAATTTATAAGCCACCTTCCTCATTGAGTTTCAAGGCAGATTACACAGATCAACTAAATACAATCAACAGGATGGTACATTCAAGAACAAATGTAATACAATCAGGACTGTAAAATTCTGAGACCAAGCCAAAACTGAGGGTAAGTATTAACATGATGTGTTTAATGATACAGAAATTACCAAATAGGATAATACATAACACAACAGAAAGTGCTAAGAATACACATTCCGCTTCTTTAAAGCATTGTTTGGAACCATTCTGTTATAGAGTATCTCCATCACCTCTGCAAAAAAGCTGTCCAGTTCTGCGTGGTTTGTGGAAATCTCGGATGGGTGAGAACTTTTCTGGCCTTTTCAGGCAGGCCGTTCCATAAGGTGGCAGGCACCACAGAAAATGCAAGTTTATAGGCAGCTGTAGGTTTTGCTCACTTGCAGGGTGACACCTAAAGATAAAGTTGCTATCTCGCAACCTTATGATGTTTTCTATTTAAGACCTAATTTTAATTTATATGAAGGCTGACAACACATTTTTACCATATACAATGTGGTCTCATCTGAAATAGGATTCACTACAATAAGGGGTTGCATTGGGGGAAGATGTTTAGACGATTAGCAATACATGTGACAAAAAATGGACACTTGTGCAAGAAGCTGATCATGAAGCAAGCCCCTAAATCAATGGAAATTTGACTTCTTAGCAGTTTTTCTAGATATTTTCAAGATAATTCTTCTGATGCGATTCTAAAAATCAATTTTTCTTTTTGAAATGGTCCTCTAGTAGTGAGGAACTATTGCTGTCAAATCACAGTTGACTTATGGAAACCCCATGGGGTTTTCAAAGTCTGAAACTCAGCCCCTCCAAGATGGAGGTTCTTTGGCTGGGGAGAAGGGGACAGGATCAGGAAGCGCGTCTCCCATGCCTGGGTAATGTGCAACTTACATCTGCACCAGTGGCCAGGAACTTGGTCGTGACCTTCGATGCCTCTTTATCTGTAGAGGCTCAGGTCACAAAGGTAGCCCAGATGGCATTTCTCCATCTGTGCCAAGCTTGGCTACTAGCGCTCTACCTGTCCTCAAAACACTTGACCGCAGTGATCCATGCAATGGTCACTTCCAGATTAGACTTCTGTACCTCGTTCTATGCGGGCCTACTTTTGTCCCTGACTCGGAAACTACAATTGGTACAGAATGCAGCTGCTTGGGTCCTCACTAAGTCATCTTGGAGGACCCATGTCCAGACATTGCTGAGGGAGCTGCATTAGTTGCTGGTTCATTTCCAAATCAAGTTCAAGGCATTGGTCTTGTCCTTTAAGGCTATACATGGCTTGGGTCCTGTCTAACTGTGGGACTGCTTATCTCCTTATGCCTCCTGCAAGACATTGCGCTCTGTTGAGGATCCAAGGTCCCTGGGAAGCACGCCTGGCCTTGACTAGGGCCAGGGCCCTTTGAGTCCTGGCCCCTACCTGGTGGAATGAGCTCCCAGAAGAGCTTAGGGCCCTGTCAGAGCTCTCTGCATTCCATAGGACCTGCAAAACAGAGCTCTTCCACCAGGCTTTTGGTTGAGGCAGAGCTGATCATTGGGTGAATAAGATCGGGTTCTCCCCCGTCGTTGTGACATCTGGATCCCCTGGGGCATACCATCACCCCGCTCTTTAACAGATGGACACTGCTGGGAACAGAGTAGTTGATGAATACGGGTCTAGATAGGGATTGTTATGCCGGCCATCTTGCTTTTTTAAATTGGGATAATTGGATTTTTGTATTGTATTCATCAGCAACAAAATTGAGGTAGTCTGGTCTATCCAGGTCAGGATGGAACATGATATAAGCCAACATTAAATACAACTTCCACCCACTGTAAAAAATGAGGTTTTGAAAGTCTTATGAGTTTTAGCATATGGAGGAAAGCCAGAGATTCCCAATTGTAATTCATCCACCAGTAACATGTCTAGGGAAGCCACCTCCTGATGGCAGCTGGAGTTCTCCCAGAATTACAAATGATGTCCAAACTCCAGAGATCAATTCCCTCAGAGAAAAATGTCAGTTTTAGATTCTATGGGATTATACCCCACTTAGGTCCTTCCCCTCCCCAAACACCACTCCAAAAAATCTCTAGGAATTTCCCAATCCAAATTTGCCAACCCTAAATATGGCTGCAAGACGTGGATGACAGAAGATTTAGCACAAAGAACTATGATAATTTCTGTATATAGGGCTGGCAACAACAGATGAAGCCTTAATGAATGCAAAGTTCTGATGTTTGTTC
This sequence comes from Paroedura picta, assembly GCF_049243985.1. Lineage (NCBI taxonomy): Eukaryota > Metazoa > Chordata > Lepidosauria > Squamata > Gekkonidae > Paroedura > Paroedura picta. Next base: position 91,898,454 of record NC_135371.1, read on the forward strand.
CCCTTAGTAAGTCTGTTGCTCCTGCCTTTAAAAAAATCTCAATCACTGCTACTAGACTTTGTGGAATAGGCTAAGTGGATTGCTATTTAGAAAAGCCAGTGCAGAAGATCAAATCTCATACTGTCAGATGCCTCTGTAATAACTTCATTGATACTCTGCTCCTAATTTTAAAACAATGGCTGGACAGATACTTATCATGGGTGTTTTAGGCTAATCCTGCATTGAGCAGGGGGTTGGAATAGGTTGTCTGTATGGCCCCTTCTAATGCTATGATTCTAAATCAGCAAAAAGGCTCAATCTGATTTATAATGGGCACAATCTGGTGCTTGGAGAAACTTTTGTAGGGTATAAAAGCTTGGCATCTCAACACATATTCAGTTGGCTCACCACACCAGACCATTACAGGAAATGGGAAACATCTACATTTTTTTCATATGCCTATATAGTCTTTCGGATCCTTTCAGTAAAGGAAAGCCACTGTGAGCTTGTCTTCCTTACAAAGCACTGGAAGGAATACCAAAGGCCTTCCACTCCCCACAGTATCTTTCATCCAGTGTCCATATTTATAATTCCTGTTCTCTGATAGCAATTCCTGGCCCTATCTTGGCCTTCTAAGAAATGCCTTCTTAAAACATTTCATGTGAGATGTTAGATTGTCAGTCTTCAAAGTTCACTTCCTTCCCCAGTCTCTAGAGGAGGATGCAATCCTCAGCCCACTTATGATGGAGTAAATCCCACTGGGCCCAATAGTACTTACTTCATAGATTAGGGCCCTCAGGGATTTTGGAGAGTTTCAGAGGGTCTATAAGACAGAGCTGTTCCATGAGGCCTATGTTTGAGGCCAGGAATAACATCATAAAATACTTGCAATGTTTTTAATGATCAGTTATATTATTGTTTTAAGTTTCTTGTCACCCACCCTGAACCAACCAGGGAAGGGCGGATTACAAATAAAAATTCTGAGTAAACAGGCTTAGAATTGCTTTGCATAGTGCAAATTCTTGTGGGGAACTGGCTATATCTTACTTGTATATGAACAGGAATGATAAAATATCATGCAACACACTGCAGATGCTGAGGTATAGTTTGAATTGTGAGCAATCTACTATAGGGTTTGGGAGTACAGTTAGGGGGCTTACCTGGGGTACAGCCCCCCTTACTGGGGTTTGGGTGTTAAGTGAACTCAGGGCTCTGAGCCACCCTGTCTGTCTGTTCATACCTTGCAGGGGGGCTTAGCCACTGGGTGTGTCAGCTGAGGACCCACACACCCTCCTCCTCATTGTGAACAACCCTGTGTGGGGTGTGGGTGAGAATGGGCACCAAAGGTGCTTGTTGTGGATGGAAGGCTCCCCCCCCCCCACCTCCCACTGTCTGGGAACCCAACCTGCATCACTCTCAGAGCCTATCCATAGCAGGATGTCCCCATAGCCTCTTTCCCTTTGACCTATTCCTGGGGTGCAATGAGGGAAGGTTTGGGACCTCAGCGCAAGAGTTAAGATCCTCTGCTTGGCAGAAGCAGAGGATGGGTGGCTCAGAGCCCTGAGTCCATCAGACATCATCTCAGTTGGGGATACAAATTCACAAATCCCAAAGAGGGATGAGTGGGTCCTCAGCCAAGGAACTCCATAGGAAAGCCCCTATGTTTGGTGTGAGCAGAAGGACAGATGCCTCAGCACCCTGAAGCACAAAACACCCAACCTAATTGTTCACACTGAGAAATAATTTTCCCACTAATTCAGCAGCTCTCTTCCCACTTTGCCTTCTCTCTCTGGTCCACTATTCGACTAACAGTAATCCTCCCAGATGGACTCTGGAGAATGGTAGAGGACAGGAAAGCCTGGAGGATCATTGTCCATGAGGTCGCAACTAACAACAATCCTCCCAGCTCCCTTCCCTCTAACCATGAAAATTACTAACAGTGAGCTGGGTGGATATATACAGTTCTGCTCCCATAGAACAGATTGGGAGTTCTCTTATTGGCAGCCAGCACTGCCTGACAAGTTTGGGAGGGCCAGTATTGATGTTTCCAAGGCGGCAGAAGTACACTCCCTCCCACTGAGCTATTAATTGATCAACACCAGTATGTCTGTCAAAAACGCCACTGGCCCGCCCCATCTCAAAGCGCCAAACCTCAAGAAATGATGTGGAGGGTCGTGGGAGGCTTATGCAGGTGAGTTTGCACAAGCCTTGTCTCACAAATCACAGACTATTTTTGTGACATTTTAAGTTTTGCGCTCAAGGTCGGGTCCATCCTTACACACAACCTTGAAGCTGGCTTTTAAATTACATTATTCTACAATAGTCTAGGCTAGAACAATCTTCTCAAAGCTCAGAAGCAGGATTGGCCTTGGATGGGAGATTACCAAAGAACAGCAAGGTCACAAAGCAGAGGCAGGCAATGGCAAATTACATCTGAATGTCTCTTGCCTTGAAAACCCCACAAGGTGGACATAAGTAAGCTGTGATAGGATGGCAAAAAAAAAAATCAACAAATACAATTTACCTCAGAGTTATGCTTGCTATCCTCCCGGTGGGGGCTGGAGCTCTCCCAGAATTAAAAACTGATCACTAGCCTACAGAGATCAATTCCCTGGAGAAAACGGCATCTGGGATCATATCCCGGCTGAGCTCCTCACACCCCTCTGCCATCTCCAGGAATGTCCAAACCTGGAGTTACCAACCATACTTGGAACTGAGCCATCAGCAAAGTATTAAAGAAGGTAATGGTATTTAGACAGTTCTGTATCTGAAATGAGTGGTGCTACAGGCATACTTCTATTTTAACTCATGAAATATTCAAAGACTAGAATCAAAGCCCATTTTATATCACAATAAAATGGGCGCTAGAAGGGCTGTCGCTCCCCCCGGGAGACTCAGAAAGGGTTCTGTGTGGGTGGGGAGGCAGGCAGAAGACAGGCATGGACTGGGCTGTTGGGGCAGAGGTTCTGGGGCAGCCTAGTGGGGGCGAACTCACTGTGGGCAGGCTCCTCGCATGTCTTCGTGGGCAGCGGCGGGTAGAAGGAGGTGAGGAGTGGATCGGACAGCCATTTTGTCCCATGCTGGCTGCGAGGACCGCGTGCTGTGCTGGGGCCGGAGTGGTGCAGCGCGGCGGGGTAGCGGCGCGTAGAAGGAGGTGAGGAGTGGATCAGGCAGCCATTGTGTCCCGGGCTGGCAGCGAAGTCCCCGTGCTGTGCTGACGCCGGAGCGGCACAGCGGGGTAGGTCTGCTGTGCACGGCAATGTAGAGGCCGGGCGGCGATGTTTTGGCACGGCGGTAGTTTTGGAGCGTCTGGGTGGTGGCCTCGTGGTCTGGGCGGCCATGTTGCCGCGTGCTGGTTGGGTGCCGTGGCGGCAAAGTAGGCAGAGAGGCCGGTCACCGTGAAAGGTCCCCTGAAGGCCTGGGAGAGGGCCGGGGACAGCGGAAGCGGCGAGCGCGGTGGGTGGCCGGGGCGAAGGCGTTTGATAGCGCGGCGAGGTTGGTGGGTGGTGTCGGCAGCAGCAGCGAAGGGCGGCAACGGGGGAAGTGGGCAGTTGGGGAAGGGCAGTCACTGGGCGGAAAGAAAGAGCTGTTTTCTGAGCCCAGCGGCATGGGGCAAGCCTCCTCCCTGGCAGCCATCTGGCTAGGATGGCAGCTCGGGAGGACTGGAGAGTTCTCGGCACGGCGTTTGGGAGACGGGCCAAGTGGCTAATAGGGAGGCGCGCTTCGCCACTTGGCCCTCGAGTGCCACTCGGAGGAGTGAATCAGGAGCCACTTTGCGGCTCCTGAATAGCTCCTCCAAGTTTTTATCCCAGACAGAGCCCGCCCTAACTCCTCCCCGACAGCCCTTACTCAGTTATCCATGGGATGGATTAAAGATATGGTCCAGAAGCATTGACATGAGGGAGCAAAAGAAATAGTCTTCCTGTTGGGATTCCCTGGGGGGGGGGTACACTATGCTCAGAGTTCCTTGGCATTTGACATCCCCATTCCAAAAAAAAAAACAGTTTCTGAACAGCAGATATAAAGATATAAATGATTTAAACAAACAACTATTGTGTTTTCCTCTCAAATTGCTATGTAATGTGATGTGGCGAGGTGCTCAGAATTCTCTGTTGGAGAATTCCTCACAGAATGTGAAGTTTAAAATGCTATCTACATCAAACCAGTCTGGCTTGTTGTTTTAGATACAGCTCCTTTGGTAGCATAATACGTTTTTTAAAATGGCATTCTTGAGTACATATGAGCAGCTAGAATCACCACATTTATCCCTGCTGTAACCTCATATTCTACGCTAGCAATTTGCCATCTTTTTTTTTTCTGGTGCATACAGGTGTGATTGTGGTTACTACTGTTAGATGACAGTTTACCTCAGCCTGCCTTCTGTATACTGATGTCACTGACTGTTGCACGCTCTCTCTGTGTGTTTCTTCAGAGAATCAGATAACAGCAGTGCCTTGGTTAGAGCAAGTACCCTACCAGAATATGAAAAATTGCATGTGTACTGGGGGCTGTTTGCATCAAGTATTCTTCGCAAACCACACACATGAGATGCTGTTGTCAGAACAAAGCCTTATCTCTACTACTGAAGATAATTACAGTGAATTTCTCAGGCCTTTCAAACCTCACAGATGAATGATTTTGCTGAAGAGAAGAGTGAGCATTCATAAGCTGCTGCTATATTAGCACATGCGCAGCATTCTGGAGCTTTGATCTTACTGTAGTTTTGTGTTTACTTCCTGTGACTTTCTGATGGCTAAACATGAGCCCGATGTGTGCACAGATAGGTCTGGTGAACAATTGAAGTGACATTAGTTAGCCAAAACATCACAGTGAAAAGACTCTTATGGAGGAGCAGTATGCTGTAAAAATACACTACATGCATAGTTTCCTAAAAGCTTACCGGAAGCGATGAGGTGTTTTGTTGCAAAAACGGAAGGGTGGCACAATGTATTCAACTGTGTGCACTTTGATATGTAGAAAAATATGAATTAAAACATGCTCTTATGTTCTCTTATGTTCAATGAAACTTTGCTATGTCCATTGTTTTATTTCTATCATCTAACCATCCCATAACAGCATAGAGCATTTATACTAGCTAGAAGTAATGCTCTACCTTCTGCTGTTCTATATGGGAGATTTCAACAGATCCTGTATTCAGCTAGGTTGTGCCCATGTGGACAATGCTGTATAGAATCAATTACACACGTTTTTTTTCCATTGTCCATTTTATTTCTTGATCCGAGCTAAATTTCTTAATTCACTGCTTTAGAAAAGAGAACTGCAGTTGGATGAATTTAAGATTCAGTTTCTTTTGATGTCCCAGAACCCTGATATAATTGAACCAGTTGCAAAGTTTTTATATGTTGCCATTTGAGATTGTGAATGTATTTTGTCACACTCTAGAGCATGATATTAGCCTTTGTTTACTCTGTATTGCAGTGGATCCTTCTGCACATTTCTTCCTTATATTGTATTTTTAATATGCTATTAAAGGCTTTGTTGATGTTTTATGTCCACTGTTTCCAAAGCAGGAGAGAAATATACATTCACAACTATTCCAACATTGGAAGAGGAGGAAGAGTTGGCTTTTATACCCTACTTTACTTTAAGGAGCCTCAAAGCAGCTTACAATTCCCTTCCTTTCCCCTCTCCAGAACAGACACCCTGTGTGGGAGGTGGGGTTGAGTCACTCAGCAGGCTTCATGCGGAGGAATGGGGAAGCAAACCCGGTTCTGCGGTGTCCATGCTAGAGCCCGCCGCTCTTAGCCACTACATCATGCTGACTACAGAAATATTCCTCAGGGCAGCCTGCAGTACTTGACAGCGTTGCCCATCTTGTCAAGAGGTGATTCACACAATCCTCTCGACAGACAGCAATTTCTAGTGGCAACTTTCAGCTCCCACATCATCACTGGTGGAATGAAAACTGGGCTGTTGTGAGCAAAGATGGCTGCATGAATCATCCCAAGCCAAGCAATAAAATTCGTAACAGTCAGTAAAGTTTTTCATGATGATGTTTTGATCCCTAAAATGTTTTCCCCTGCAACAACTCTTTTGAGGTTCACGAAGCAGCCTCATACTGAACCAGGCCACTGATCTATTAAGAGCATTACTGTCTACTCAGATTGACAATGACTCTCTAAGGCAGCCTTTTTCATTTTTTTTTACCACTGAGAAACATTCTTCAGGCTTTGAGAAAACCCAGAAGTGAATCATAGAGTTAGAAGGTACCTCCAAGTTCATCTAGTCCAGCCCCCTGCAGAATGTAGGAAATTCACAACTACCAGCCCACCCACAGTGAGGCCAATTCCATGTCCAGATGATGCCCCCCCCCAAAAAAACCAGAATCCCTGGTCAGTCTGGCCTGGAGGAAATTCACCCCAAAGTGGCAATCAGCATTTCCCTGGGCATGCAAGAAAGGGCCACAAGAGCCAAGCTAAGACACAATCCCATCTGCCCACCCCCTTGCAATCTGCCTAAGTTCACAGAATCAGCAGTGGCATGATCATGCAGAATATGGTTGGGAAGCAAAGCTATATAAACACCCACCCTGGGCCCCTCCCCTTCCCACCCCCTCCAGGCCCATCATTGGCCATGGGGGGGAGCAGGTCAACATGACCATATATAGTCATATCACCTGATAAATGTTTAACAAATTTAAAAAATATATGCAAAATTAATTAACTCCCACCCATTTGGGAAACCCTTCCAGGGCCATTAAGAAACCCCAGGGTTTTACGAAACTCTGATTGAGAAAGCCTGCTCTAGTGTCTCAAGTCAAGGCCCTTCACATCACTTGCTGCCTAGTCCTTTGTTCGGAAATACTAGGCACTGAACACAGAACGTTCTGCATGCAAAGGAGAAGCTCCAACATCCATCCAGAACCTCACTTGCTGCTTGGAGGACACACTGTACATTATCACGTTATTCTATTATATGTATAGACATCAGTCTACAGTACTAGTTCTAGTTCTTGTTATCTGATGAATGGAGGAATCACTCTTGAAAACTTACACCCTGGTAATCTTGCTGGTCTGTAAGGTGCTACTAGACAAAACTCGAACTCTTCAACTGCAGACCAACACAACTAGCCTCCGAAACAGTTCTTATCCCTGTGACCCTGAATAGAAAGAAGCCTGGACTGGCCTACTGTGAAAGTGGAAACAAATCAAGCTGCTGATGAGGAGATAGAGAAGCAAGTTTTATCCCTTGGTATATTTTGTTTTCTTTTTAAACATGTTATATGTATGTGCTTAGCTGATTTTTAATCACTGCCAAACAGAATGAGCGCAGAAAGGATGAGGAGAAGAAGAGTTGGCTTTTATACCCTGCTTTTCATGACCCAAACAAATCTTCTCTCCCTACAACATACATCCTGTGAGGAAGGTAAGGCTGAGAGAGCTGTAAGTAGTTCAAGGTCACTCAGCTGGCTGCATTTGGAGGAGTGTGGAATCAAATCTAGTTCTCCAGATTAGAGGCTGCTGCTCTTAACTGCTACATCACGTTAGCCAGATCAGCAACCTCAGTTTTAGCAACCTGGGGACCCCATTTTAACATTTTCTGTAGGCCTCCAAGCTCCCCCCACTGGTGGCCTGCCTCTCTCCTCAATACAATACAGTGAATCATACCAGTTACAGTTTAAAATTTAAGGAAAATGGTTGGATTTTATGTACATAACCTTCAGAATCAGGCCTCAAAGATAGCTCATTCCATATAGCCACAAGCTAAACAGCCCTGACCCAAGTTTTAATCAAAATTATCTGTTGATTTGCACCTGAGATAGCAAAACCTCCTTATTCTTTTACAACTTCTAGTCATAAAACAGCCAAACAGTATAAGAGTTGCCAAAAACCTCAATAATAAAACTAGGGCTTATCTGCACACCATAAATTTAGCGTCATGCTTACCATCTCCGCATGACGTCGCCAACCTCCTGTGTCTGGCCAGCAAACTGCTCACTACATCTTCCATTTTAAAGCGCCAGTTGAGGAATCCCAGAAAGTGGATTCACCAACCTGAAAAGTGCTATCCCCGGGCAGACAACCAGCAGGCCACCAGCACAAGAAATGTATGGAGGCGAAGAAGCGTTACATCTGCCTCCCATGTCCCACCCTCACACCCAACTCCCTCCCCCCTCTTCCCAGGATGGGAAGTTCTTTTTAAAAATGGAGATCCGCCTGGATCAATGAATAGGCGGACACGCTCCTCAGCTGTGATTGCCTATGCCTCTAGGATAGGCATTTAAACAAATAAGTCTATTTAATTTTTTTTTCGGCGGTCACCAGAAGTTCATATGTCAATCAGCAATGCCGGGAGGGGATTGGTTGGTGGCAGTGGTAGGCAGGCCAAAGCGTAACAAGACTAAAGCGCCTTGCTCTTTCTTATCACATTTCCGGCAGCGAGTGAGGAGTGCAAGACGTGCAAAAAACTCCCAGGAACATTCGAGGCAGCTCGAGAGGTATGGAGTGCTGGTGAGTTGCGATGATCTCTCGTGCTTTGCCATACAGCAGGCTTCATGCAATAATGCTCAATGGGTGGAAAAGCCCCTAGAGTTCCTAGCAAGTTCTAGGACAGACGGATGTCATTTCTGTGCTTTCCCTGGAAGTGTTGTCATGAAATCTTCCAACAATGATTCCCCCCTCCGCATTTTTCTTCTGCAGCCACAGGAACAGCAGAGGGAAAGGGGGGGGGGGAGGCTCTCTTGTTCCCAGCAGGAAAATGGCAAGCCTGGTGGGAAGGGGTCTGATCCCAGGAAAACATCAGAGATGCTCGTAGAAATAAAGCAGTGGCACTCCCAATTCTTGCCTGAAATCGCCATTAGCTATCATTATCTATGGCTGAAAAGTGACGTATCTTTCTGAATAGTGAAATTATTTGTAGGGTAAGAGAATGAAAACCAGCAGAATTTTGTCTCTCTAAAGTAACTATGATGACTGTGTATTAGGCCTACACGTCTTTGGTGCCACTCAGGCTGAAAAATGAGATCATAGCAACAAATTAACACATTGTTTTCTGAGGGGCTTTTGAAGTTAGGTGGCTATGAGTGGTGGCAGCACTTTTCAGAAGAGAGGGATGTTGATTCCATCCCCTTCTGCTAGAGATAGAGACCCGGGGACCCCTTGGAATTATAGCTCATCTCCAGGCTAAAGAGATCGGTTCCACTGGATAAAATGGCTACTTTAGAGGGAGGACTCCATAGTATTATACTCCACTAAGGTCACTCTCTGCCCCAAATCCAGCCCACTCCTGGCTCCAGTCCCAAGTCTCCAGGTACTTCTCAAAACAGAGCTGGCAACCCTAGCTGGAGATCCCCCTCCCTATTCTTAGGAAAAAAAATGGTTTTTTTTTGGGGGGGGGTCTGTTTTCACGTCAGCTGGATGGGAAGGAGAAAGACACACTCTCTGTCCTTACAAAGGCCTTACAGACTGCCTGGAGTACCATATCAGAACCCAGTTTGCAAAATCTTGTAGCAGTTAGATGAAATTGAATTTAAGACAAAGCTACAACAGATTGTACTCTGGAAATCAAAATATGTTTATTTTGATGATATGATGCTGTTCTTGATCATCTAGCATGTAAATGAGAAAATGTACTCTGAGATGGGGGTCTAAGGAAGACAGGAAAAATTACAGGAGATGATCCAGTCTAGAGCAAATGCCAACATTGCTTTAAAAATGGCCTGAGAGCAACAATTAATTTAGTAACTGAAACCCGCCCATCCAGCCATGTCCAGTGTTTTCATTTGCCTATTGCTACAGTAGGCAAGTGAGCTGGCAGTAGTGTAGTTGCTATTAAAACCAAAAACTGGCAGAGAACTTGCAAACTTGGCAAAATCGCTCCTCTGCCACCCATGATCACAAGATTAAGAAGAGTTTAAGCATTTGCTAATTACCAGTGCATGAGTCTGAAAGGATTAATACAACAGAGCTCACTGGTCAAAATCTATGAGCTTTCCACTCCACAAGTCATGGCAAAGATGGTTTTTAAAAAGTTAACTGTTATGAAGAGGAATACAAGATTTTAAAATCTGAAGCATGTGGCAGGCACTGCTTGTTACTCAAATGACAAATATGGACTATGCAGCCACTGACTTAAGCACTGCTTGTGAAAATACCCTCGGACTGCAGTCATGTACACCCTTGGGAATAAGCCCAGAACTCACTTGGATTTACTGCTCATGAAACATGCATAGGGTTGGGCTGCAAGTCTTGACCTTGATGCATGCTGCTCCTTGCTATGCTCCCTATAAATAGCACCTCTGGGTTGCCATCCAATAAATGGTGAGAGCTTTTGGTAGCACAGCTGTATGGAGAGACTGCCAGCACGGCTACATGTTACAGCATGGGGAATGGTTCTTTGCCAGTCCCCTGGAATGCTCCCCCACCGAGGAAAGATGCAATTAAATGACTCAGGAGTCTTGTGGGATTGTAAGGTTTGTTTTTTATTCTAGCATAAGCTTTCATAGTTTGGAATCCTTCAATTCCAATTGCTAAAACAAATCCATTGTAAATAATATTGGGGAGATGGAAGTAAATCCAAGCTTATAATGGCATCTGTAATATAGGCTTTTGTATCAAATTAATTATCAAATTAATATCACATACAGTGAAAGTGGCCCACTCATTTCCAAACTTGCACCTGCCTTACACAGGGTTAAGGAATCCAGTTTATGGTGGTTCTTGCCTGTCTTGCATAATATGGCATCTACCCCTTGCTTAGGTCCAGTGTAATCACTACAGGCCACTGGCCCATGTGGACTTTCTCCAGTGACCCTAATGGCCAATCTACTCCTGTCTGACAATGACCAATGGATCTATACAAACCAGAAGTTTTTCCTCTATGAGTCCTCCACACTATTCTCATGAATGGAAGGAAAAACAGCACAAGCTGCTGCTGCAAGGATTTGATTGTGCACTCATCACATTCCATCTCTGTCACAAATACAAAGTCATCATCATGTGGTAGCTGCAGCTTTGAAAGAGCAATCCAAAAACAAAACCCCACAAGAGAACTGATGAAGAGAGTTTTGACATTCAAAAGCCTAAACCTCAAAATCTTGTTCCTTCTCTAAGGTGTCTACTGGACTGGAATCTAGCTATGCCCTGAAAATGTGCATTTTTAAAATGTATTATACAATGTATTAGTGAATAAGCCCACTGCAAGCTGAAAGGCAGTGGGCACTAATGGAGCATGGGAAGGGAAGGCTGGAGAGGCGAAGGGCGGAGAGGCAGAGGGAGGCAGGGGCAGCAAGAGGAAGCAGGAAGCAGGCTCCTGTGGCCCCATGCAACTTTGTAGATGGGAGGTAGCATAGGGAGAACTTGGCAGGCTCCCGGCTGGATCGTTGTGGGTGGGCGCTCATCAGGTGGCCTGGAGGCAGTGTGGAAAGGCTGGTTGGCTGCGGGTAACAGCAGGTGGCGTGGGCAGGGCGGCAGCAGACGGGCCAGGGCCCGAGGCAGCTTGTGACCATATGGCTTTATTTATGTGATGAAGGAGAGGATTCATCCACCATGCAGAACTTTCTGGTCAAGGAAGAGTCCGAACTAATGCCAGAGAACATTATAATCAGGGTTACCAGCTGCAGGTTGGAAAATACTTGGAGATTTTGGAGGTTGAGATGGGGAGGGAAGGGGAGGGTTTGTGGCTGATGGATTTCAATGCCATAGAGTCCACACTCTAAAGTGGGCCATTTTCTCCAAGTGAACTCATCCGTCACCTGGAAATCAGGAGATCTCCAGCAACCACCTGGAGATTGGCAATCCTAATTATAACATCAGTGAGCACCACTATGTGGGTATCTCTCATCCAATCAGTAACTTTCCTGTCAGAAGGTGCCAATCAGCCATGTAATTTCAGCCTCCTTTCTGGCTGTGGATTCATACATACTCCTCAGCAGTATTAAGTAACAGCTTCCATTCTACAGTAGGATGTGTCTGGGTATGTGTTTGAAAGGTGCCTATGTCCCATAGATATCATTTAGATTTAATTCCTTGTATTAAGAATAAATGTCCTTGCATCATATACAGAGAAAATATGTAACAGGCAGCTAGGAAAGAGAAGGAGAAGGAGCCAGGTAGTGAGCTGCTGAAGTGGTGAGTGCTGCTTCTTTATGTTCTTACAGTCTATGAGGGTATATAACTTGCAGGAGAGTGGGGGCTGTTTGAGTAAGTAAGTGTTGCTTTAGTCTGTTCATTGCCTGGGTGGTAAGTGACTGCAGCTGAATGGTTTAGGTGGTTGATTGTTGTGCAAAGAGAGGAGGGAGTGTTTGCTTGGGGCTGACTGCTGATTCAGCCCTCTGCTGGGTGGACCTTTGCACTATAAAATGCTCCTGCTCACCACAGTGCAAACTCTATGGCTCTTCACCTGGGGTCAAGCTGGAAGTTTCTGTAAGAACTCAGGAAAGTGCATGAAGATACAAACTACTTCTGCAATGGACCAAAAAAAGAAGGGTTGGATCCTATATGCCACTTCTCTCTATCAGAAGAAGTCTCAAAGTGTCTTACAGTCGCCTTCCCTTTCCTCTCCCCACAACAGACACCCTGTGAGGCAGGTGAGAGCTTTTGGTGGAGGAGGGAAAGGCATCTCACTAAATAGGGGAGTACACAAAACAGAAGGACAACACATGGAGGAAAGTTACCAACAGGTGTTGAAAAATAAGGAAATGTTCTGCCCCTTTGAATCTCAATAATAGATTCCAGGATCTGCTGTAGATATTGACAGGACCACATGAGCAAGGACTATTTCTCCAGTTTCCCCAAAGCTCAAAAGATTTTTCAGGGCCCCTGCAGATGAGGACTAGCTTGTCTCCTCCCCAATGTAGGAAGGGCTGGGTGCTGGTAGTTAGGGATTTCCTACTGAGAGGGGTAGAGGCCAAAGTATGTCAACCAGAATTGTTGTCTCAAGAGGAATACTATCTACGTGGTGCATTCATCAAAGATGCCACAGAAAAGCTGGAAAGGCTCGTAAAGCCCATGGATCATTATCCCTTCCTCTTCATTCAAGTGCAGCCTGGAGCATGGAGAGCCAGTTTGGTGTAGTGGTTAGGAGTGCGAACTTCTAATCTGGCATGCTGGGTTTGATTCTGCACTCCCCCACATGCAGCCAGCTGGGTGACCTTGGGCTCGCCATGACCAAGCAGTGATATCAGGGCTCTCTCAGCATCACCCACCTCACAGGGTGTCTGTGGTGGGGAGAGGAAAGGGAAGGCGACTGTTAGTAGGCTTGTGCGATTCAGCCGCTTTGGTGGCCGTTCCCTCCGGGCGCAGCCAGCACCGCGCTGCGGGGTGGGGGGGAGGGTGGTGCCGGCAGCAGCGTGACAGTGGGCGCAACCACGCAGGTGCGGAATTCCGCTGTCACGCTGCTGCTGGCACCGCCCTCCCCTCCGCGCAGCGCAGCACTGGCTGCACCTGGAGGGAACGGCCGCTTCGGCTGCCGAATCGCACAAGCCTAACTGTAAGCCATTTTGAGTCTCCTTCGGGTAGAGAAAAGTGGCATATAAGAACCAACTCTTCTTCTTCATATTAAAGGACACTATGTTATTCTGGGGGGAAAGGTGAAGGACCTGGGAGCGCAGATTGTGTTTTTGTCAGTTCTTCCTGTTAATGACCATGGCTTACAAAGGGAAAGAAAAATAATGTAGATAAATGACAGGCTGTGTCATTGGTGTCGTTATGAAAGGTTTGGATTTTTGGACCATGGCTTAAGCTATTGTAATGAGGATTTTCTTTTAGGAGATGGTTTGTACCTCACAAGGGTAGAGGAAAAATATGTTTATGAAGACCCTTGGTAAGGAGGGCTTTAAATGGGGGGAATGATACATAAATTCAAAACCTAGTTTGACAACAATAAACATAGATGGGAACTCTGCAGATTTACAGGGAATGGCACATATGCAGGAAACCATTAATGTACAGGTAATTTCAAAAACTAAAATCCTGGGGCACACAAATGTAGGATTACGATGTCTCTACTCTACACTAATGTGCAGAGTATGAGAAACAAGCCAGAAGAACTAGAAGTCCTAATAGAGGAGTGGAACTATGACCTAATAGGCATTACAGAAACTTCATAGGATAACACTCATGACTGAAATATTGGGATTGAGGGGTACAACTTATTTTAAAAGGACAAATAAAAAGGGGGGAGGAGTAGCAGTATATGTTAAGAATATGTATACTTATGAGTAAGTACATGTATTTGAGCATGGAAGTTCAGTTGAGATTCTTTGGATAAAAATAAAAGAAGTTGGAAATAATCTTGGTATTATTGTGGGGGTCTGCTATAGAACATTAGGCCAGGCAGAAGACTTGGCTGAGATGCTCCTAGACAAGACTGCAAAGTTCTCAAAAGAGGCAGGACACAGTGATCATGAGTGATTTCAATGACCCAGATATCTGTTCGAAGACCAACTCTGCTAAAAATGAGAAGTCCAATAAGTTCTTGTCTTGCTGACAACTTCATTTTGCAGAAGGTGGTGTGGGCAACTAGGGGGTCCGCAATTTTAGACTTGATTCTCACCAATAGGGAGGAATTGATTGATGAGGTGAAAGCAGTGGGCAGAATTGGTTTTAGGGACCATGTGATTTTGGAATTTACAATCTTGGGGATGAGAAAAACTATACATAGTCTGACATATAGGCTGGATTTCAGGAAGCAAATGTTAACAAAGTTATGTTAGGTAGAATCCAATAAGACAACAAATGAGGGAACAAAGTAACACAACCTGTGTGTACAGATTAGGAACCTAAAAGGTAGAATTCAATAAAACAACAAATGAGGGAACAAAGTAACGCAACCTGTGTGCACAAGTTAGGAACCTAAACGGTTGAGCAGCAACAGAATGGGTGTAAATATAAAGAATTAAAATGCAAATATTTATAACACTTAAAAATATATACCACACTCTATTGCACAAATCCAAAACATTTTGACACACAGATAAATGACCAAATAACCAAATGCGTTTCAACCACCATTGGGGTCCCCTTTAGTGGTCTTATATTTAAATGCACTCATGTGATGTAATGGGGACAATAATGCGGTAAACAATATGAAAGGAGAGGCTCCAACACTATTGAAAAGTATCCAAATATATCTTTTGTAGTCCTCCAATTAAAATATTTATTCTTCAAAATGCCACCTTTGTAGAAGCCCTCTCTGTGCCTGTGTGTGTTCTCATGTGTAAGGGCATGATAGAACCATTGCAGGAACAAGATAGTGAAATTGTAAGAGGTTATGAAGAGAGGGTTGAACTGAGTTCCTACTTCTCAGTCTTCTCTTGTGAAGGAAACCATTCTCAATGTGGCAAAATCATATTATATGATGAGGAATGGGAGTTGCAGCTTAGGATCACTGTATGGGGAGTCTATAAAACCTAGTTTCTTTAAATGAAAGTAAGCACTGTGAGTCATATGAATTGCATCCAAGGGTACTAAAGGAACTTATGGATGTACTTTCTGAACCTCTGTCCATTATTTTTGACAAATCTTGCAGACTAGGTGAAGTGCCAGAAGATTGGAGGTGGGCAAATTTTGTCCCCATCTTTAAAAAGGGGGGAAAGGAGGATCCAGGTAACTACCAACCCATCAGCTTGATGTCTATAGCCGAGAGCATTTTAGAACAAATCATCAAACAATTGGTCCTTGAGCAGCTAGAGCGGATGACTGTAATTACTAAGAGTCAGCACAGCTTTCTCAAGAACAAGTCATATCAGACTAACCTTATCTCTTTTTTTTGATAGTTATTACCTTGCTGGATCAGGGGAACACTGTGGATATAATTTATCTTGATTTCAGCAAAGCTTTTGATAAGGTATCACATGATATTCTTGTTGACAAGTTTGTAAAATGTGGTAAGGATCCTGTTAGGTGGATTGAGAATTACTTGACAGACCGCCCTCAAAGGTTACCTGTTAATGGTTCATCATCTTGGAGAGGAGTGACAAGTGTCCCAGGGATCTGTGCTGGGCCCTGTGTTGTTCAACATATTCATAAATGATTTAGATGAAGGAATAGAGAGGGACATTATTAAATTTGTAGATGATGCTAAACTGGGAGGGGTAGCAAACACAGCAGAAGACAGAATCAGGATAAAGGATGAACTTGACAGGCTAGAAACTGGGCTAAAATGAATTTTTATAGTGAAAAATGTCAAGTTCTGCATTTAGGTCGGAAAAATCAAATGCATCATTATAGGATGGGGGTGACCTGTCTTGGCAGTAGTATGAGCAAAAAGAATCTAGGCATCTTAATAGATCATACACTGAACATGAATCAGCAGCATGACTCAGTAGGTAAAAAGGCAAATGGGATTTTGGCCGGTATCAAAAGAAGTATAGTGTCTAGTTTGCATGAGGTGATAGTTCTGCTTTACTCTGTTCACTTAGAGTACTGTGTTCAGTTTTGGGCGCCACAATTAAAGAAAGATGTAGACAAAATGAAGCACGTCCAGAGGAGGGCAAGGAAAATAGTGAGGGGTTTGGAGACCAAGTTGTATGAGGAAAGGTTGAAAGAGCTTGGTCTGTTTAGCCTGGAGAGAAGATAACTAAGAGGTGATATGATAGACATCAAGTACTTGAAAGGCTGTCATATAGAGGATGGAGCAGAGTTGTTTTCTGTTGCCCCAGAGGGTTGAACCAGAACAAGTGGGATGAAATTTAAAAATTTTTTTGGCTAAACATCTGGAAGAAGTTCCTGATAGAGCAGTTCCTCAGTGGAACAGGCTTCCTCAGGAGTTAGTAGGTTCTCCTTCCTTGGAAATTTTAAAGCAGAGGCTAGATAGCCATCTGACATAAATGCTGATTCTCTGAAGTTAGGCAGATTGTAAGGGGGTGGGCTGAAGGGATTGCATCTGAGCTTGGCTCTTGTGGACCTTTTTTGCATGCCCAGGGAAATGCTGATTGCTGCTTTGGAGTTGGGAGGCAAATTTCCTCCAGGTCAGACTGGCTTAGGATTCTGTTTCTTTTTTTTGGGGGGGGGGCATCATCTGGGCATGGAATTGGGGTCACTGGTGGGTAGGTAGTTGTGAATTTTCTGCATTGTACAGGTGATTGGGCCAGATGACCCAGGAGGTCCCTTCCAACTCTATGATTCTATGAAATGCCTATGCATCTAATCATTGATGCGTAGTGCTTTTTTATTGTCACCCCTTATGAAATCACGAGTCTTGATACTTTAAAATCTTGTTCCTATTTTGGGGGGGACAAGAGAGGCATGCTTTGTGTGACAACTTTAGGGAAAAATAATGTTTGGCTTTGCCTGTATGCCTTGTTGGCTTGTACGCCTATTCATTGCTGCAGGCAGTTCACTTAAGAAAAAAAAATCCCATCCCTGGGAGAAAGAGGGAGGTGGGTGTGAAGGCAGTACATTGGAGGCAGGGGTAGCGCTTCTTTGCTTCCACACATTTCTTTTGCTGGTGGCTGGCTGTTTGATCCACTTTATGCGATTCTCCAACTAGCACTTTAAAATGGAGGATGTAGCCAGCCATTTGTTGCCTGGATGTTGGTGACATCATGTGGAGCAGCCACAATATGACTATCTAAGGTAAGGATTTTGCTACATTTAGTGGGTGTCAGTGGGCATTCAACAATGTATTTGAGGAAAAGAGGACAGTAGGTTTGCCTGCACCAGTTTGGAAAATACCTTGAGGTCTTGGAGATGGGGAAGGTGAGGTCTGGGGAGGGGAAGGACCTCAGCAAGTTACAATTCCCATTTTATGTTTCATAATAATCACTGTGAACTTTGCTAGAAAAATATTCCACTGTCTGGAAGATTCCCTCTTACATGGAGAAATGTGTACACACACACTTATTCATCCACACAAATTGCCTACTTAAAAATAATCTACAAACCTGTTTAATAAAAGCTGACTGCCTTTGCTTCCACAGAATTGCTTCTGTCCTCAAACCCAGCTTTTGGCAAGAAAATAATAAGCCAGATCTTCCCCTCCCATGCCAAGGCTCCTAAAGCACCACAGGGTTTAACTCCCAGAGTTACCACCCTGTTTTCTGTTTGGGGAGCAAGGGAAAGGGGAAAAAATGGAACTCATCATGTCCCTTGGAGGCTAAATGTCTGTGGGAATATCTGGTTTCAGACACTAGTCTCAAGGGCATATGAACAGAACAGGGTACCAACTCCTCAGAGATTTTGTTTGGAATTGCCTCTTCTGGCAAGATGGTTAGTAGCAGGTAGAGTCACCAACTTTGTCTAGCAGGGCTCATTGCCATTTACAGTTACATGCTGGGGAAAAGCCTTTCTTCATTATTGTTTCTTATGATACACCTTTTAAAGACACAGAGGCCTTGACAGAATAAAAGGTGGCAGCACTACTAGCAGTTAACCTCCAGTGCTTTCCTTAAGCATTGAGGAAGGACATTTCTACAGGAAATTACTCCCTCTCAATCCATATGACAGCTAAGGCTTTAGATCAAATCCTCAGATTGTACCAATCCTCCTTTCCTGTAAATTCTGGTCTTTTCCTGCTGTTTAATATAAACAGTAATTTGAGGGCATAATTGCATCCAGGACTTTATGAAATGTTACAAAAAAGGGGTGGGGGACATGACTGGGCTTGGGTCTAAAAGGAAAATAAGAGTTATATTTTAAGTTAGAAGTGAAACAGTTTATCCCACTAGCATTTCAGATGGCTTCAGTGGGGTCAGAAGCAAGATCTGAAAAGGACAATAAGTGCTGAGTTGGTTCCATTTGCTACATCACCTCTTAGGGCCCAGGAGAAGAATAAAACCCAAGAGATGCCAGGCCATGTAGAGAGTGTGAGAACTGGTAGGTGGCATGGCCACACTCAACAGAGGATTGCCATATTGCCCTGTTTTACTCGGAATCTGGGTATGTCATTCAATGTCCATTTGGCCCATTAGCTGGACTCCATTTAAGTGGAATATTTCTAGATCTGGAGACAGATAGCGAAACATATTGATAGTTTTCAGCCTAATTCATGCAAGGGGAACAGGCTGATTCCATTTTCCCACCTGTAATTGACAGATATGGGAAGAAAGAGGGAATGCTTAGCTTTCCTATTGTGAGACGCTGATGTGCTTCTGAATACATTTTAATTGAGGGCTTGTAGCTTTGTCTGTTTTCTGCTTCTTGGGTTTTAACTGCTTTACACAAGTAAGTAATTTTAGGGGGGGGAAGTATATCATAGCTTCTTGAGACTTTGCAATAATTCAATTTTTTAAAATTCACAATAATGTAATAAAAGGCATCTTTTGTTAAGAAAGGACCATGTTGATTTCCAACTCCCTTTTCTCTAGCTCTGTAAGACAGATAAAATTGTAAAAAAAATGTTTTGCATATTTTCAAAATAGAAAATTTTAGATGGTATACTAGGAAGTCAATAAGAGCCAAACTGAATGGTATTACCTGGTGGACAGAGGGCTTGCAATCAGTCCACTCTTAAGTTCCTGAAACCATCTCAAAATACTTTAAAAGGTTCTCTTTCTTATAGCTGTATACTGAACACTGTAAGAAAGAGTTTTATTCCTAGTACTTAATACTCTTTAGCATAACCTTTGATTGGATATGCCAATAGAAATTTGCAATGCTTAAGGTGAAATGGATGGGATTTACTTCAGAGTTAGTTAGGATCTGACTTGTGCTGACCCTTCATTTCTATAACGGCTAAAGTTTACAGCCTAAGAGATGTTTCAACTGTCAAGGTGAACTCTTGACAGCAGAAACTTCTCTTAGTTTGTCAAGAGTTCAAACAAGGACTTACACAGGAATTTCTTCTTGCACGTTAATTCAACAGATGCAGAGCCACATTATCGTTGGAGCTACAGAAGCAGAGAACACAGGGTACAGCACCTCGTTCCCTCTTTCTGCATCCCAGAGAAGCTTTGCTATTGTCTCAGACAAAGCCGGAACAAATCCTAGCAATAGCAAAAGGATCAGGCAGGGAGCATCTTCTCTTATCCCTCCCCCAATTTTTGTACGGTAGTCACCAGGAGGAGATGCAAAGCAACTGATAACACAATAATTAATGTGCCCAATTTGCATAATAAGCAAATTAAGTGTAGAGAACGTGAATATGGCATCCCTCATCTAGCATCCTCTACTTACAGACTGAAGACTACATGACTGACACACTTGATCTTTTAAGGATGTGCCAACTCAAATGCCTGTCGCAGCCAACTGAACTTAGTTACTTCAGGTTTTCAGAATCCAGCGTCACTTGGATAGTTCTCTCCTAACATTCTCTCATTGACTGTTTATGCACTAGGAACTTTACTGCCCCCAACTCCCATGCAGGAGCACAAATTGGAGGCAGATAAAGTGCACTGGGCCAAATGCTCCCCCATGTAGGTGCAGGAAGAGGTGGGGCAACCTGCCATGACTAAAACTCCAGCCTGCAGCCTGGCATGAAACCTCTAGTGCATAAACGGTCATTGTGAGCCTTTCAGCACTGTGTGTACTTGGAATAGTCACTTGACAGTATCTCTCTTTGCCTCAGATTTTGCCTCAACCTATCAATAGGCAAGACTGCCTGCTAGCTATTGCTAACAAACTATTTCTCAACAGGGATTACTGTTTTAACTTGAAATCAAGGTTCCAAGATAAATGCATCTCTTCAGTACAACAAAGGATTTGAATTACAGAGAAAGAGGTATAGTGTGTGTGTGTGTGTGTGTGTACACACGCACACACACACACAATGAAACTTTTGTTATGGAACACTGAAAACTAATGACGATGAGACACATAGGTTTCTGGCACCTTCTCTCATCATTTGTGCAAGAAATCAAATGAAATATACCTGTAGCATGTCAAGGTACAAATCACTATATGTGTGATTCCTTCCAGCTCTGGTGTAATTCTTTTCCATTTCCACTGAATTTTCTGTGGTCAAATTGCCAGTGAATCTGGAGTCTACCAATGCCATATTTTCCCTTATAGAGACTGTATCTTTAACTGCTGTGTGACAGGCAGTAATACAAGCAATATAGCTTTCTGTAATAGTGCATTTTGATGCCAGAATTTCTGCCTGTCATACCATGGTTAAAAGCACAGAACCTGTTAAAAAGGTGTCATTGTAAGTTACTAATGTACATCTGATATGTTTTTCAAGAAATTTTAAGGTAGCAGAAATTTTAAGGTGTTAAATATTATTGATTGTATATGACATTGTGTTATTAATGTAACTTACGATGTCATACGATCAATAATATTAAACACCTTAAAATTTCTGCTACCTTAAAATTTCTTGAAAAACATACCAGATGTATAATTCTCTACCATATTTGTCCACCTTTATGCTCTTGAAGGCTCCCATTGTTAGATGTTATATAAATGCAAAGGTGCTAAAGACTTGGGTGTAGTCTGTACGGGGCTTTTTACCCACTCCCAGATCAAATAAAATTCCTGCAGTCTACACTGAATTTGATTTTGGGTGCTTTAAATTTTCCCTCTGCAATAAACATGGTTGGTTCATGGTATTCCTACCTTCCCCCACAATATCATGGAATGGATATAAGCCTCGATATTTCAAAAATTGCCATGAGTAAATGTGCAGATTTTTGCTTTTTTTTAAATAACTCACTGCTCCATGCCTTGGAGCAAAGCAGTCTTCCCTGATTGGCCAGGGCATCATTTCAAAGACTTCCTGGTTCCCGATTGCAAGGCTTCCCTTTTAAGTGACTGCGCTCCAGAAGCCCTAACTTCTCTCAGCAGAGATTTGCCTCTTGTGATTTCCCTCTCCTCTGCTGTCTCCAATCCTCTCCCTCCCCCCCTTCAAGAAAAGAGTGAGACTCCTGCTACAATTGGCACCCCTCTCTGTTCTGAGCTTCCTCAATCAAGTGCAGAACACTTTCTGTTTCAATTGGGGAGGGGGGGGAATAGAAGAAGACCAGAGTTCAAATTGATCAGAATTCAACAGGATCCACAATAGAAAAAACAAAGTAATTGCAGAATCAGCCTTGCTGTCTTAGACTAATAACCTAAATTTATCTGCTGCTGCTACTCCTTTTTACCTCAGTCCTGCTCCTGCTTTCTTTCATCTTCTCTTTCTTTTTCTATGTTCAGCCTTCTTTCTTTTTTATAGCTTTTGTGTTTGTATTCTTATATCATACTGCCTTATTTGGTTTCTTTTCCTCTGATGGATAATTCATGGTAGGGAAGAGGCAAGTGACCCGCTTCTATTATTGGATTCTGTTTTGAATAAAACAATATAATACATTTTTTTAAAGCAGCAATGAGAGCAGGCTGAGTGGATGAAAGGGAATCTGTGAAGGGACAGAATCTTTTCGGTCTCATCATACCTGGTTGAAAATGTAGAAGGAAGGAGCACTAAAACTTTCTG
Organism: Paroedura picta; assembly: GCF_049243985.1. Lineage (NCBI taxonomy): Eukaryota > Metazoa > Chordata > Lepidosauria > Squamata > Gekkonidae > Paroedura > Paroedura picta. The sequence goes on from NC_135371.1 coordinate 91,920,744, forward strand.
CTCTGTCTTCTCATTTTTGAACGGTAATGTGGCGGCCGGTAAATATAAACTGTGGAAAGGAGATTTCGCTATGGATCCTGGACTGACCACTATTACTCTTCATTTTTGAGTCTGATGTGGAATAGGCTAATGACTTGACAGAATAACACTAGTAAAAACTGTTAGTAAAAATTATTATTATTATTATTATTTAATTTCTAGACCGCCCTTCTCCCAATAGGTCTCAGGGCGGTTTACAACATAAATAGTTAAAACACAATAAAATCCCCATAAAAACCCCAATTAAAAGTTACATATAACATAACATATAGCGGCGGTGGTCACAATTCTGATCTTAGTTCAGCCTGGTGGAGAGAATAATGTTCAGAAGAGGGTGGCACCAATACAATAGATCTAACCATGATCTCGGTGTTAGAGATCTCAATATTGGAGGGGATCCTCTGATGGGTTAGTGGGAGAGCTGCCCTGGCCTCAACCATATGCCTGGCGGAAGAGCTCCGTCTTACAGGCCCTGCGGAAAGCTGGTAGATCCTGCAGGGCCCTTAGCTCTTCTGGGAGCTCGTTCTGGGAGCTCGTTCCACCAGGTTGGGGCCAGGACTGAAAAGGCCCTGGCCCGGGTCGAGGCCAGGCGCACATCCCGTGGGCCCGGGACAACCAGTAAATTCATACCCGCAGAGCGGATAATACTGCCTCTCCTCACTATCAGAGGCCCTAGTAACAAGCAAACACTTACGAGAGCAGTACAAGGCAGGATCAGGTCAAGCATAAGAACTGTACTAATAGTTTCACAGCAAAAGACAATGTACAAAAATCCCTGTGCAAAAGAACAACACCACAGAATCCTGTTGAAGACATACTCTGTGCAGAACTAGTTCTGTACACAACAGTAATTAAAACTACAACTCTCAGTTGAGTATCTGAATTTCAGACTGTCCGGGTTACCTTTACACAAAGTGAATGTTTTGTGAAATTGTATCATTTGAGTTTTTCTTGTTTTTAAACAAGAAACACATTAAACAATCAAAACACTGAATATATTTTTGTGATTTAATTTTATGGCACCCAATTCTTCCATGTTGTGAAGGCCTAGTATGAACTGAGAGACACGATTAAAATGTTAGCAGCAGAATAATGTGTTATAAAACAACGCTGGAAATGAACATGTAGCAAAGACTGAAATTAAAACTTGAAAGGAGAATTAAAAACAAACAAACAAGCCCAGCCAACCACAGCAAATCACTTAGTGACACATTCCCCAAAGACTCTGTGTACTGTACTCTTGGAACCACATCATTTGAACTGAACTGAATGAAGCTCCAGGCGTAATGGTATTTATGTCTGCTACTAGAAACAAGGTACTTCTTGGATTCCATACCCATTTTGTTTGCTATCTGTCAAATCTTTTTTGTACTATCGGTATCACCATCCCACAAGGAAATCTCATTTTAAAGATATAAAGTGTTTTATTGAAGGCTGTGGCTTCTGTAGTCTATTTGATACATACGCATAAGTTATTTGGATGTTGTTGTTTGGGATTTTGTGTGTGTGGGTGTTGGAGGTATAATTTCAACTCTAATTATAAAAGAGCAACTGCAAGTCAGCAGTTAAATCAGAATAAATTATAAAGATTTAGTTACTAAAAATGTCTGAAAGAATGAAGAACCTCTATGAGAGGCAATTTCAGAGCAAAGCAGGTTTGATCAGGTTCTTCCAGGCCACAGGAACCAGAAAGTAGGGGGCATGTGGCAAAAGTCCCCTCCCTACACAGCCACTTGCAAAACAGCATGTGTCCCATACAGAATTTACAGAAAGCCTTCATGCAATATACAATTTCCCATCTACCATATTCCTGTTTGGTATCTGGGCTTTTAATAAGCCAGCAAGCTTTGTATCTCCCAAATGTCAAGGCAGCAAAAGCATGTCTTTGCATCCCTGATGAAATGGAAACATTTCATAAACCTCACGGGGGGGGTGCAATTGAAAAGGAATGCTTTTGAATAAGGAATCATTATGAAGGAGGAAATAATATCAAAAAAGAAAGAGCACAGGCTGATACTTTTAAGCATTGAGGTTGGCAGTCATGCTGCTGGCAGAGATTTCAAAAAAGAAAGCACTAGCATTAGCATTTCCTTTTTAAAACTAGCAAAAGAGATGGGAATAAAGCTAGGACTGGGGAAGGATTCATGACTGTATTGGGGTGTTTATGGGATGGGCAACAGGAATAACAGATATGAAATTCCTGTTGCTGTGTATACTCAACACACAGGGTTGGTTACATGGACTACACACAGCTATTTCATGATCACTGAAATTACTACTAACTTGCATGCTCTGTGAATAGCTATTTTTAGGAATAGGCCTTTCATGTGGTGGGATGATGTGGATTTTACAAGAGCATTTATAATGTGTTTCATATGGTGTAGAGTCCTGGTGAAATTGCTGTATACGAGAGGAAGTTTTAAACAGGGCCGGCTCCCCCTTTCTCTTTGCTTTTTCATTTTATGCTATTTGTTTCACTATAGACAGACTTTTCTTAATTTTGTTTTCTCCAGTTCACTTCACACCTAAATAACAGCAACAGGACAAAAGTCCTGAGAAGCTTGATTACAAAAAGCAAGATTCTTAAAAGCAATTCAGCAACTGGGAATTTGTTAAAAGGTCTTAAGCAGAGTTACAACCTTCCAAGCTCCCTGACTTCAGTGGATTTAGGACTGCAGAAGGCAGGATTTCAGAAAGCAGGAGTTTATTCTTCCATTTCCATAAGGAAGAGGCAACTGACAAAACCAACAGCGCAGAAGAAGAAAGGAAGAGGATAGTGGTTGCTTGCAACCCATTCCCCTCTGTACGGGTATGCCGTATACGCTCTTGAATGTCTGCATAGCCATCACATTGGATCTGGTAGAGATAATCAAGGTTTTCCACTGGCTTGATGAGTTTAAATATTCTTATAATATTTCCACCATCTCATCAGTGCATTTAACTACTCATGTAAATTGGTGTACTTGTATATTGCAGGGACGAAAATCAAATCTATGTAGCATTCATCGATCTACATAAGGCTTTTGACTCTGTTAATAGATCTTTATTGTGGGAGAAGCTAAATAAATTAGGGATAGAACATCGTCTCTTATTTTTGCTTTGAAAATTGCATTAATCAAATACCTGTCAGATTAGATGAGATGCACAGAGCACTCTTTCTCATAAAATTCCTATGTCCAAGGGTGCCATGCAGGGACACATTTTGGTTCTCAGCTTGTTCAACTTGTTTCTATTCAACCTTCCTTTGTAGCTGACTACACCAGATGGTCACGTTCCTAAATTTAATCCCATTCTGTCGCGGTTCTCTCTGTCTTGACAGTCAGGCTTAAATGATCTTTTTGTAAGCTAGCTTCCTACTGTGACCAAAATTCCGTTTTTTATCAATTTTGATAAGACCAAAATTCTGGTTTTCTCTAAATCATGGACATGCCATTTCTTGGAAAATCGAAGGAAGATAAATCAAACAGGTTAAATTCTTTAGC